>NW_012267243.1:13032694-13051502 GCF_000151885.1 Dipodomys ordii | reverse complement strand
CCCCCCCCGCACCATGCCTTTCTGCTACATCACAATGTACCAGGAAGGTCCCTGCTAGTGTCTGAATCTTGGCTTTTCTGCCTCCAATACTGTTCTTTGTAGATTTCCCAGTGTTGGGTATCTGCTACAGGCACACCAAAATGACCAAGATGGACGCCAATGGGAGAGGGAGGGAGGCATGGGAAGGTGATGGGACTCTTAGAAGCAGGTCTAAATGGCAGCAGAACGTAACAGGAAGAGATAAGTTGGGACAACAGAGGTGCCCCGCCACCTCCCCAGCGATGCACAGCACCCACCTGGGTGTAATGCTGGACCGTGAGCCTCAATAACTTCAGATAATAAACCTCAGATAACTCCTGAGGCCTGTGAAATCAGGGATGTTTGTAACAATGGCTTGAGTATTTTGAAAACATTTAAAACATGCGTGTGAAATAAGTACTATCATTATCCCACATTTATAAATGAAGGGTTAAATTATGTTTAAAAGGTTCATTTGCATTTACTATCACTATTTAAGAGAAGATGGATGCATGTGGTACCATTTTGAATAGTATTTGAAAATCTCTTTAGGAAAGGGAAAAACCCCACTGTGTGCACCAGTAAATCACAAAGTTAATTCAACATAAAAGTAATTTTCTTTGACATAATCGTGTGTTTTATTATGAGAAGAAACATGTGCATAATAGCAATGAAAATTTGATAGTTTTGTTCCATAAAGGCTAGATGATAATATGGAAGCTTAATTATTTTGAATAATGCTTCTAAAATGATGTCTTAAGCCAGGTGCCGGTGGCTCATGCCTTTTACCCCAGCCATTGATTCAGGAGGCTGAGATTTTAGGATTATGGTTTGAAGCTAGCCTGAAAGAAAAGCCCATGGGATTCTTATCACCAATTAGCCACCAAAAATCTGGAAGTGGAGCTGTGGCTCAAGTGGTAGAACACTTGCCCTGAGGCAAAAAAAAAACCCTCAGTGACAGTGGCCTAGAGCCTGAGTTCCAGCCCTAGGATCAACACCCAAAAACAAAAGAAAATTAAAACAACATATTAACCTACAAAAGAAACAAAAAAATCACATACTAAGAATAAACCTCATCTTTAATTTCAACACAGTGTTAGTAAATACATTATTACAAATAAGACCTGGGCTGGGAAGGTGGCTCAGTGGTAGAGCGCTTGCCTTAAGCTGAAGAGCTGAGGGACAGCGCCCAGGCCCAGAGTTCAGGCCCCACGACCAGACCCAAAATAAATAAATAAATAAATAAATGAAAATAAGACCTTACAGAAAAATGAATGTTATCTACTGTCTTGCAAGGGATCACGTATATATGTTTGTATATATATATGTATATATGTATGCAAATTTACAATTGTTTTTCTTTTCCTCTTTTGGGGGGGCAGTTCTGGAGGGTTGTACTCAGGGCCTGGGCACTGTCCCTGAGCCTCTCTGTTCTACTCAAGGCTAGCACTCTACTGCTTGCACCACAGTGCCATTTCTGGCCTTTTCTGTTTATGTGGTACTGAAGAATCGAACCCAGAGCTTCATGCATGCTAGGCATGCACTCTACCACTAAGCCTCATTTACAGCCAATTGTTTTTCTTTATAATACATAGTACCCAGGCTTTATAGGCACCTATTGTATTATAGCATTTGATTGTCAATATTAAAGTTTGTGATCTCAGTTCATTAGAATAATAATTCAAAAAACAGTGAGCAGAACTAATGTGCTATATAGAGGTACACTTACGCACCTCTGCAGTGACTATCTGAAATCTATAGCAACTAACGTGCGTCTAGCAATAGCAACAGTGATTAAGAAAACTGAGAAAATGTTCTTTTGAAAAACTAGTTCTTTTGCTTCTTTTTAATTTAATTTTTTTTGTGCCTGTCTTGGGACTTGAACTCCATGAACTTGAGGCTTTGAGTGCTGTCCCTGAGCTATTTTGTTCAAGGTTAAAGCTCTACCAACTTGAGCCACAGTTCTACTTCCAGAGTATTTTGGTTCTGAATTAGTAAATTGGTTCTCATAGATTTTCTTGCCTGAGCTGGCTTCAAACCTTGACTCTCAGATCTCATCCTCCTGAATAGCTAGGATTACAGCTATGAACCACAGGTACCTGGCCTCGCTTTCTTTTGGGTGATTAATTGGAGATAAGTCTCACAGCATTTTCTGCCTGGGCTGGCTTCTAACTGCCATCCTAAGATCTCAATCTCCTGAGTTGTTAGGTATGAGTCCCCAGTGCCTGACTTTCTGTTTTTCATAAAAAGTTCTCTTAGACAGAGGGCATGGCTCAAGTGGTAGAGCACCAAGAAAGCATGATATTACTAATACATACATACAGAGGCATACATACATACACAGAGTGACTCCACCCATTTCATATATAAAAAAAAGTGAAATCCATTGAGGTATCCTTTCGCAATTCAAGTCTCAGTACACTCCAGGAGCTAAGTCTAAACACACACACACACAAAGGCTGAGAGGCTGATGTGCAATGTTACAATACATTGGGGAATGAATGATTCGCTTTCACTTTCGGATGGAGAATTGAATGACAGAGTATGCTAGAGAGGGCAAGTCTTCTTAGTGACATTTTATTTCTTCACAGAAAGATAGATGAACACTTGCTTCTTGGAGTTCATGCATTACTAGCACTACTACTCTAGAAATGAAAAAAAAGTGCACTCAATCCATTCGCATATACGTTATCCAAAAAAAGAATAGAGTTTACATTTGTGTGTTTATTCCTGTGAAAATACTGCAGCATTGATAGCACGTTTAAAAAATGCCCAAGGGCCACTGTACTTTCATATTTAGCCTCCATAAAACAGTTTAGTGGATTGTATCTATAAGGCAACCAAAAATGGAACAAAATTATATTAAAACTTAAGTATATTAAATTATGTGCTAGATTATAAATGGATAGCAACCAACCTGAAAATCTATTTAATGGCCACATCATAGGGACTTAAAGATGTCTTCAAACTTGTGGCAAAATACAAGTCAGCCAAAAGGCCAGGCGGTGCAAAATTCAAGGGTGACAAAGTCTGAAGGAATATCTAATGGAAGACTGGGAGATCACCAAAGAAAATTCACATATAAGAGTCACATATGGAGTCTGGGAAGGTGGCTTGGTGGTAGAGTGCTTGCCGAGCATGCATGAAGCCCTGGGTTCGATTCCTCAGAACCACATAAGCAGAAAAAGCCAGAAATGGCTCAAGTGGTAGAGTGCTAGCCTTGAACACAGAAAGGCTCAGGGTCAGAGCCCAGGCCTTGAGTTTAAGTCCCAGGACTGGCAAAAACCAAACCAAACCAAACAACAACAACAACAACAAGTCACATTTGGTCTTTTCTCATTCAGACAAGAGAAAACAATTTTTACCCAAGCTAGTCAGAGAAGCAAACCTAGATTATCACCTGTGAAAAGAAACCATTTTGCTTTTTAAAAATGGTCTTGAACCGTAGGAGTCAGGACTCATGTCCAGGTGTGGTGCTGGCATGGATGGGCAGCTTTGTTCATATGCAGGTTTGCTCCTCATTCATTCCAAGATGAAGCTGTGAGTTGGGGTGAAGGCCAGGATGGACAGAAAGTGAAGCAAGGGTTTAGGCTCCTGTGGTTTTCTTTTAGCCAGGCTAAAAGTTCCCCATAATATTAAGTTCTTTGTAGAATAATTGTTTGAAAAAAATCAATTAGAATGAAAATAACCATGGCCTGGCTGGGTGCTGGTAGTGCATGCCTCTAATCTAAGCTACTAAGGAGGCTGTGATCTGAGACACAAAGAACAAGAAACAAGCAGCCCAGGAAGAAAAGTCCAATGCTTTTAGCTCTAATTAACCAGCCAAAAGCCCAAAGTGGAGGTATGGCTCAAGTGGTACAGCACGTCTTGGAAACAAAAAAGAAGAAGGGCCAAATGAGAGTGCGAAATCCTGAGTGGAAACCTTGGTTCTGGAACCAAAACAAACAAATCATGCTCTGTAGACATATGTTTACATAGGAGACATCACACTAAGGCTGTTCTGTTAGAACTTTCTATGAAGGATGACGTCAACTCCGAGGCAGTGTAAACATTTCAAACTGTGCACGTCAGCACCGTGGTTTTTTACAAGGTTTTGTTTTTGTTTTTGGATTTTTCTGAGTAGTTTGTTGGAGATAAGAGTCTCACAGAGTTTCCTGCCCAGGCTGGCTTCAAACTGTGATTCTCAGATCTCAGCTTTCTGAGTAGTTAGGATGACAGGCATGCACCACTGGTCCTCGGCTTGACATTAAGCATTTTAATACCCATACATCTTCCTTTATGTGATATTTTAGGGTCAGATTATTTCTTTAGAATGTTTCATCTATTCAAGTTTCATCCATAAAGGTGTAGATGATCACTTTTATACCTGCCCTAAACTCCTTAGGCAAGACATCCCTGTATCCCCACAATTTTCTGGGTGTGCTTTCAATCCCTTCTGTCTCTATGGACCCTGGCCTCCAGTGTATCTGCCATGTTGATCAGATCCTCAGGTGTTTGGGGAGGACCATGGAGGATGCACAAAATGGGAACGTTTGCATTTCTGCCCTCCATGGCCTTCCAGGCTGCTAGCAGAAGCTTCCTTCGCTGCTAACATTCAGAGGGAGGAACCGTTTTTGGCTACAACAAAGGGAAAAGAAAACAGGCTTTAATTGAAAGTAATTATGACATTGGACTCCTGCCAATGGGAAAATCTTCCTAAAGCTCATCTTTTGCGAAAACTAAACCTCCAAATAATTACAGAAGTAAAAAAAAAAATAAAAATTATCTATCTACCTATCTATCTATCTTTCTTTCTAAGGAAGACAGTAAAAAAGGTGCATGTAGGGTAATTATTTTAAGCAGCTTTTATCCTTTGGATAAGACCTCTGTGTTCTTAAGACCTTTCCTGAAACATGGTATAGACAAGTGATAAAATACAAAAGAAAATGTAGTAAGACTAACCATTAGGTCTCTGTCCTCAATTGCAAGAGGTATTTACGAGGTTCTAGGAGCCTGACTCTGGAAGACAATGCCAGCATTACAGCAGCCTGGGGAAGCAAAGCCCAGTGTTCTGATTGGCTTTTCCAGGACTTCAGGAAGTCAGAGACAGGAGACCACACTGGCACTGCAGATAGACACTAAAACAAGGCTGAGGTGTGTAGAATTACTAACGGTCAAAGTAGCAAAGGGGAACTTACGTCCCGAAGGCTGGCAATGTGGCTCAGTGCTCTGGGCATGCAAGGCCACGAAGGAACTCAATTGGAGCTCACAGAGTTCAAGAACAACCTGACAAATATAACAAGGCTCCATCTGAAAACAACAATAGTGAATTAATAATGATTTTTTTAAAAAAAATCTGGAAACATTTGTTAGAAAACAAAAATGCCTCTTTTATGTACTGATGATACAAGGTTGCCCAAAAGGTGAATTAATTTCTAATGACTGTTCTTTCATTCTTCAAAAGAATTTGGGTTTTTAGGGAGAATGGCTTTCAGGTGTGTTCAGGGGAACACAGTGGGCTGTTGCTTTGGGCATGGCTTATTTGTGATAGTGTTGCTGCTTTAAGCTTTTGTTCTACATAATTTTGTGTGGTTACTGGGGTTTGAGCTCAAGGGCTAGAGCCTGCTAGGCAACTACTGTACCACTTGAGCTATGCCCCTGGCTCTTGTTTTTGCTTTTGAATGCTTTTAGGGCAGATGATGTATTTTTCAATTGATCAAAAGCCTAACTGGTTTGTAATCTTTTGGGTAAATGCCCAGGAGTAGAATTGTTTTTCATTTTTTATATATAATCAGATTCATGTATTTGTGTGCTCTCTCTCTCTCTCTCTCTCTGTCACTGGTGCTGTTCATGGGGCTTGAACTCAGGTCCTGGCACTGTCCCTGAGCTTTTGTGTTCAAGGCTGAGCTTTTGTCATTCTACCACTTGAATCAGAGCCCTATTTCTGTTTTTGTCAAGATAAGAGATAAGATATAAGAGTCTTGTGGACTTTCCTGTTTGGGCTGGTTTTGAACCGCAATCCTCAGATCTCCATCTCTTGAGTAGCTAGGATGACAGGCATGAGCCACCGATGTAGATGATTGCTGTTGTATATAATAATAACCTAAGTCATCTGTTTGTACCTTTTGTGTGTCAGGTACTTAAACACACTCACATTTTGACAATCCTGCAGAGAGTTATCTCAATTTAAAGAACAGGAATAAGGTTTGGGAGTGCAGTTTGGTGGCTCTGGGCTTGCCTGGCAAGCACAGATCATGGACATAATACCTAGCACCAAAAACATATATACATACATACATACACACACACATACAATCACACTTACATAGATAAGGACACATACATGCATAAAACAAAGCAACAATGACACTCAAACAAGCAACCAAACAGCCAATCATCCAGCCAAACCAAACAGACAAATAGACAAGAGTAGGAGCCTACTGAGAGGTTATTTAGCTATCCTCTGTTGCTCCATAAATTAGGATCTAGTGTCTTTCCTCTCCATTAAGCTTAAATTTCCTTGTGATTTGGAAATAACATTATACCTCGTACCAACTTTGAATATATCCCCCTTCAAGCAATGTACAAAATAAATGACACATCTATCCCATGTTAAATGCCAAGATTAAAGCGCAGAACCTTCAACCTCTGCTCAAACATGTTAACAGAAAGAGAAAGGCATTTCTTCTGGTTAAGGTCAATAACTAAAAGAAAATCAGATTTTTTTTCTTATTCTTTCTGATAATACTGCTCCAGGGTCCAAAAGTAGTCAACTATTGTCATAATTCATCTGGCAGTTCTGTCAAAGATCGCTTTGTCCTTTGGACTAACAAAATATTTTTGTCAGGATACATACTTGATTTCAATCCAGGGACAAATGGTTTTCTAAAGGCTTCCTGCCAGGTTGATGATGTAATATCTCAAATGTCTGTATCAAGACTTAGTAGTTGTAAACCATGGAGTACATTTAACAAGCTCACATATGTTCTCAAATCTCATAGTATAAAACAAATTCCATTGCCTTCAAGTCAATGATATTTATAACATATGACACATCAGTCCGCTCTCAGACTTGGTGATGGTCCATGGTGGTTGTCTTGTTTTCTCAAAATGGGTTTTGGGCTTAGTTTGGAATGGCATATATTCAATCATATTGTAATATATAATAGCTCATAAGTTAACCATGCAGTTACAGCCACTTATTTTTTTCAGAGTTACAAAAAATATAGATGCTCTGTGTAAGCACATTTTCTTCATTCCCTTAAGCGTGTCTTCAAAATGATCAAATCTATACTTATGTTTATCCATATAAGTTGAAGCTAATTTGATGCATTATTATAAATTTAATTTCCTAATTTCTAAAGTTTTGAATGATTACTTTTTTTATTAGTAAAACAAACACCAAAAAACACCACCAGCATTACAGATTATACATGCCTATAATTCCAGCTACTCAAGAGGTTGAGATCAGGATTGGCTGGCTTTGCACCTTAGTCTTCCAGATCTCCGCCTCCTGAGTAGCTAAGTTGCTGGGGGCCAGAATTGATTTTTATTTTTATTTTATTTTAATTATTTATTTATTTTATTTTATTTTTATCGGTCATAGGGCTTCAACTCAGGGCCTGGGCGCTGTCCCTGAGAAGGAAAGCACTCTACCACTTTAAGCCACAGTGCCACTTCTGGTTTTCTGCTGGGTAATTGGAAATAAGAGTCTCATGAACTTTCTTCCTGGGGCTGGCTTTGAACTGCAATCCTCAGCTCTCAGCCTCCTGAGTAGCTAGGATGACAGGTGTGAGCCACCAGTGCCAAGCTTCATACATTTTTTTTAATAAGTCAGTTTATGTTTTTAAGCTTCATTCCTTCAAGGTCACTGTCAGTAGCCATGTTCACTAGTGCCTTGCATACTCTAGAGAAACTGAACTTCAACTGGTGTCCTTCATCTATTTACATGTGTGTACGCATGTGTTTGTGTCTCCAATAAAGTTCATCTGTTAAAATGCCTCCAAATCCTATGGCAGTAGAAATATTTATAATTCATCTTGCAGTCTCTCCTTTTTCTAAGCACTTTCTCTCTCCGTGTTATTACTGAAAGTTGGTGGTAGTCTAAGTTTTTGTTTTTGTTTTTTTGCCAGTAGCACTAGTTCATATGTCCCATAGAAACCATAAAAGATGTGTCCCCTTAAACACAAGCAAGCCTATGTGCCTTTGGTCAATTATCCAAGTCTCCTTTGGGCCAACACATTTACTTGATCACATTTAATCTTTAAGTTCTTTCTTCTTCTTCCATACAGGTGCTAGAGCTGCGTGATAATGGAGGCCCATTAGATGCAAATGGCCAAGGATATGGAGCTTAGAAGAAGAATGACACCTTCCAGAGTTGTCTCAGAAGACACAGGATTAGCAGCAAATCAGAATAAGCCTTTGTTGTTTTAAACAACTGATGGTTGTTTGCGACAGGTAACAACTAATAATCTAGCTAGGCTTTCTCTTGATCAATTAAAAAAAAGGGTGTGTGTGTGGGGGTGGTCCTGGAGTTTGAACTTGGGGCTTCATTTTCTCACTTGGCTTTTTGCTCAAGGATTAAACCCCACCATGTGAGTCACACTTTCAGCCTAGCTATTTTGCTGGTTATTTGGAGTTAAGTCTAGTGAACTTTTTAGCCTGGGCTTGCTCTGATTTGAAATCCTCAGATCTCAATTTCCTGAGTAACTAGAGTTACAACTGTTAGCCACTCGCCCAACTTGATTTAAAATTTTTTTTTGAATCCTGATATTTGCTACATTGCTCCATTTCTGGAATTGTTTGAATTGCATCAATCTATTCCAGGAATAGTATCTTGCAATGAGTTGGCCTTATATATTTCTAAAATTCAGTACTATGAACCTAATAGTCTAGGTCTTATGAAAGAACTAGCAAATATTAAACCCAGTATTAAACAGGTTCATCTGTTTAAACTATACAAGGATTAAACAGATTCATCTGTTCTTTTTTGTCATGAAACCTGGTTACTAATTTCAGAAATTACTATTGAGTCTTCTAATATATTTTAAAGTTATACAGAACAAGCCAAGCGCCAGTAGCTCATGTTTGTAATCCTAGCTACTTAGGAGGTTGAGATCTGAGGATCTTGGTTCAAACCCAGCCTGGGCAGGAAAGTCCATGAGCCACTAAACTACCCAAAAAGCTGGAAGCAGAGCTGTGGCTCAAGAGGTAGAGCACTAGCCTTGAGTAAAAGAAGTTCCAGGATAGCACCCAGGCCCAGTTACCAATGCAAAGAGGAAAGGGGAGGGGAAGGGAAGGGAAGGGAAGGGAAGGGAAGGGAAGGGAAGGGAAGGGAAGGGAAGGGAAGAGAAATTATGGAATGAAAGTGTTAAAGAATCATCATAAAATCAATTTGTTTTACAGCTAGGAGCATTTTTTTTGGGGGGGTCGGTTGTGGGGCCTGAACTCTGGGCCTGGGCGCTGTCCCTCAGCTCTTCAGCTCAAGGCTAGCACTCTACCACTTGAGCTACAGTGCCACTTCCGGCTTTTTTCTTTTTGCTTATGTGGTGCTGAGGAATCGAACCCAGGGCCTCAGGCATGCAAGGCAAGTGCTCTACCACTGAGCCACCTTCCCAGCCCAGCTAGGAGCATTTATATAACCAAATATTTTCATGACTTTTATTTTTGTTGTTGTTTTGGCAAATGGCCAATTTTGGATAGGAAAGAAAAGTACATGGTGTATCAGAAACATACTATCTTTTTAAGAAACCAAGGTGGTTATAAAAAACTACTGAGTTATACGAAAGAAAGTGACTGAAGAGGGTCCCAAGTTGGAATAATGTCAGCATCAACTTTTCTTAATCCATAGACGTTGCATCAAATATATTTCAGATCAGGAGTTCATAATTGTATGTAGAGAAAAGAAGGGTGAGGGGAGGAGTGTCACTACCACCTTGACCAGCAAGGAAGACGCGACACCGAACTCTTCTCTCTGCAGTTTATTCAGGACCTTTGAGCAATCTTCTGACCCCAACCCCGGGGAGAATTCCCCACAGCCTTAAGTACCCGCTGGGTAGCCAACCCTGATACGCCACGTGGGAGCCACCAATTAGGTCCAGGTGCGCGGAAGCAAGCCAGATTCTATGCCTTAGCCAAATAAGGAGTTGTTTACCACAGAGAGCACTCGCCATCGGGAAGGCAGAGGGCAGAAGCCGGCACCATCTTCCAGGTGCGGCTGCACGCAGCTCCCTACAGAGGAGGGTGGCGAATAGGAGAGGAAAGGAGAGAAGTGGGAAGGAAGAAGTGTTTTCCAGATATATGTCATATAATGATGTTTTCTGGGATTTGCTTGAAGTTACCTTGTGGGAAGAGATGGATGGTGGTGAGAAGTAGGTTAGATTATAGAGGAAACAACATTAACCTGAAGTTACAGTTAATAGTTATTAAAGCTGGTGGGATATAGACAGAAAACCATTCATTATGTCATTTTCTCTTTGTATACGCCCAAATCTATACATAATATATAATTACACACATGTAATATAATATGCAATAATATAATACATATACGTGTGTGTGTGCGTGTGTGTGCGCGCGCCTGCGTGTATTTCACTTGAGCCATAACTTCAATTCTGGCTTTCTAGTGGCTAATTGGAGATAAGAGTCTCATAGATTTTCCTACCTACCTGGCTTTGAACTGTGATCCTCAGATCTCAGCCTCCTGAGTAGTTAGGATTACAAGCATGATTAAATATGGCCATATTTAATGATACAAATTAGGGGAAAAATTCACTGTAATACATAAAACTCCAGGGCTCCTTGGAAAAATGACTACTGTTACAGGTTTGGGGAAATACTTAAGAGTTTATCATACCAAGAACAAAGAAAGCTCCCGGAGACTGGAGCTCACGTAGTGAAGGGTTTATAGCCTAATTGAAATGATTCCTATTACCCAGTATGGGCATAAATAAAAATAACCAGAGTGGATGCAGGTACATGCGTTTAAGCCCAGAAGTTTATAATAATTTTAAATGAACAAGGTGTTATTTGGAACATACTAAAAAGTAGTTCATTATTTGGAAAACTTGTAAATACTGGGAAATATTTAGGCATGCATCTTACTTTTCCTTTATATCTAGTTTTCAATGTAAACAAATAGTTTACCAGAAGTTGCTACCTATAGAAAGACCCTAATTAATAAATGGAAAAGGCATGTTGGATTTTATCAACATTTTGCAAGCCATAATACAAATAAAAGAACTACACAGTTAGGATAAATGGCAAGCAACAACTCTAAAGGATAAACAATCAAGCACTGACTGCTTCTTAAAGGAAGTACCCACTACCACCTCTGCAGCATAAATACCACCTCTGAAGTATAAATTACTACCTGAAATGATCAAGCTTCTAGAGCCAACTGTAAAAGTACAGGAGACAGATAAATATATTAACTATCAACATAGCAATGGGAATAATCAAGTCCAGATTAACTCCATTTAGAGATGATCTACTTTTTCCCAAGAGCCTATTGTTGTCAGGAGTCTTAGGAGACATTCCAACAATTCAATTTTATGAGTTCCATTTGGATCTTATTCAAAAAATGTTTTTAGAACTTGACAATTAGAAGACAGGCACAGTTTTCTGTGCTTGTAGTCACAGTTGCTTGAGGCTGAGGAGGGAGGACTGGGAATTGAAAGCCATCGCACAGTATTTAGTGAGACCCAGTTTCAAAATAAAAAATCAACCCAGAAGTTGGACAACTAGAGAAAATTCATACCATCTAGATATTTGAAAGTACAAAGTCATATTTTAGTATTTAATGATTTTTTGTAGTATTTGATGTCATTGTGAATTTTAAAGAAGTAATCATAATCTTTCGGAACATTCTGCCATATTTATAGATTTAATGTTATATGTCTAGATATATTTTCCAATAACTCAAAAGATGAGGTAGCGTATAGATGAAATGAATAAAAATGGACCGTAAACTGACAGTGTTGAAACTACATAATCGGTAAATGGTGCTAGACTTTCATTCATTCTACTTTTGTTTAAAAGTCACATCATAAAATATTAACAATGGCAGCAGCAATGCCAAAACTCAAAAAGCTGGGACCAGAGACATGGTGTGACTTTCCTGACACTGGATATGTAATTATGGAGAGTTCAGACCTGACATTAGACTCTGGACTTCCGGTCAAATCTTCTCTCCTTTATAACAAGCTGTTTTGCAGGGAAGCCAAACTTCTGGGGTACCAGATTATCTGCCCAAAGTCTGACAAGCCAAGGGGTGAACTTGGGAATACACTGTGGTGCTATCAAGCACTTGTCCAAGAAGCTCATCAGCGGGCAGCCAAGTGGCAAATTGGGATTGACTGGGAGCACAGAGCAGCTGTTGACTTTTGAAGTACTTCCCAGAACTCTTGGCTTCTCCCCATTTGGTCTTTAAGTGAGCCTTTCCACAAGCAGGCCAGTCTTCAAAATGCCCAAGCAAATGTATTTGGAAGTCTGCTTTGAATGTTGCTAGCCTTCTCTGCCTTGCATAAAAGAATTAATTACTGCTCAAAGCTATAGAGAGCTCAGTATGTAGACTCCACTGAGGTTATGATGCTTGAACGCCAAAGATGTGAACATAGTTTGTGGTGTCATTTCTATATTGCCTAGAACAGCTCTTTGTGCTGGATGCTGAAACTCAGCTCCCATTGCTGTAAGCCTGGGCCTTGTGGAGCTATCTGTGTATGTGAGCAGGTCTGTGGACAGATGAACAATAAATGAACACCATACTGAAAATCACCAAGATGATAGAGAAACCCTAGCAGTAGCTCAAAACCAAGAAAAGCCTATAGAATTGTTTCAAAAGGCAGACAAGCTGGACAGATTTTTAAACGTAGCTGGTTAGACAGGTTGCCTGTTGCAGTACTATGATTTCGGGGTTTTGTTCTGATGTATTCAGAGTTCAAGGAACTTCCCGGAGGGTAATTCTTCTGTTGTCATAGCAGTTATTCAAATCATCACTGTCCCATTATCAATAGCCACGCACAGTTTAGGCAGTTGGTCCTAGTGGACATCTGTTACTTTCCTCATCCTGTATTCATCCTCACTGTTCTTTCCAAATAACTACCACTTTCCTGTCAATAAAATAGTCATTCAAACAAAATTTTGCTTTTGTGATTCCTTCCAGAGGGATGTTGGATATGCCATTGTACATTGTGACAGGAGTGGTGGCTTTGAACCAACGTCTGACTCTGGAGTGGCTGGGAGTTCAAGTGCCTGTAACCACAGTCACTCAAAACATACTAATTCATCCAGGATAAGTTTCAGGTGAGATGCCAGTCTTCATAAGGAAATGAAGATCTAAAGAAATGATTCATCCCGAGTGTATCCTGAGTGTATGAAAATGACTTTCTATGTTCTCAGGGGAAAGCCTTCCAAAGGTGTTTTCTGGCCTTTCCACTCAGCCTCTTTTTGTCATCCTGGCCCCTTCAGAGAGAGAGGGGATGTCCTGTGAGAGGACACCTTCCACACAGTGGTCTTAGGACCTACTTCAGGGAAAAGGTGCAAGCCCGAGAGAGCGGGGAATACCTGTTGTTCCCGAAATTCCTTTAGCTTAAAATCTGTTCTGTCCCAAGACTCTATGTATCATACATGTATTCCGAATCCTGATAAGACATAAAGCAGAGATTACTCAAAGTGACTTTCCCACTTCATGTTAAACTAGTCTTTAGAATGTTGTTACTAAGCAAGAGAGTGAATATCTGAACATTCAAAGAAATTTAAGCAATCTGAGCACCTGTGGTTCACACCTTTAATTTTAGCTAATCTGGTGGTTGAGATCTAAGGATTACGGTTCAAAGCCAGCCGGGGCAGGAAAGTCCATGAGATTCTTATCTCCAATTAACGATGAAAAAGCCAGAAGTGGAGCTGTGGATCAAGTGGCAGAATGCTAGTCTTAAGTGGAAAAATCTAAGAGACAGCACCCAGGCCTTGAGTTCAAGTCTTCTATTCAGACTTTCGTTGGTTCTATCACCTCAAGCAACACACTCAACTATACTGCCTCATATAACTTGCACAATTCAACACAATGTAGAAGCATCACTATTACTTTTATTTCAGATCATGTAAGCAAGTTTATATTTTGTGGCTATGGTAGGAGTTAACTTCGCAGCTGTGGTGGTTAATCTTAACTATTCACTTGATTGGATTGAAAAGAAACTAAGAAATTAGTAAAAGTGTTTTCAGAGTGGTTAACTAAGAAGGGAAGACTCACCCGGAATGTGAGTAATAGCCTCATCCCAGAGGCTCAGTGCCCTGATCAATAAAAGAGAACAAAAGGAAAAGCCAATCAGCGGCCTCCCTTCCTGGCTTCCTACGTAGTTTGATGTATGTGGCTTTGTTTTGCCACATCCTCTCCGTGATGGACTAAAACCCTTGGAACTGTGCGTCAAAATAAATCTTTCCTCTCTTAGATGGTTTTGTCAGGTCTTTTGTCAGTGGGGAGAAAAGTAGCCAATACAGAAAACTCATACCAGAAAAATAGGGAATGGATGTGATTCAAGAGTTTTTGGAAGTGCGCTCACCTTGAGCTGAAGA
The DNA here is from genome assembly GCF_000151885.1 of Dipodomys ordii. NCBI lineage: Eukaryota > Metazoa > Chordata > Mammalia > Rodentia > Heteromyidae > Dipodomys > Dipodomys ordii. The sequence goes on along the minus strand of NW_012267243.1, from coordinate 13,036,934 downwards.
GCTGAGGGACAGCGCCCAGGCCAGAGTTCAAGCTCCAAGACCGACAAAAAAAAAAAAAAAGAGTTTTTGGAACTGGTCTGTGGGAAAACTTTGCAAATGTTTGGAGTTGGTTAGAGAAAGCCTAGAATTTTCTAAGCAGAGTTTAAAGGGTGATTTTAATATGCACTCGGAAGACCAGAATGCTGAAAAGAATGAAGATAGTAAAAACTGTACTTCTGAGGTTTCAAATAGGAACAAGACTCTACTGAGAATTGGACTAGATACCATGCATTATGGTAAAGAAGTCTGTATTTTGTCTGTGCCCTTAGACTTTGAGTGAAGCTGAGTTGAAAGGTGATGGATTCATTAATTACCGGGAAGTTTCAAGGCAACCCAGTGTCCTGGTTTTGAAGTGGCATTGATGGATATCTGTGCTGGGCCAATAGGAAAGATGTCTTGAGGGCAATCTCAGGAACTGGCCCAACCACACCCATGAGGCAGGCCTCCAGAGTGTCCAAGACTTTCATTTGAGAAGAGAAAGCAGCTGAAGTCCTTCCTTGAACTCAGCCACCCAGACAGGATTCTTGTAGGCAGAGTGAGAGGAAGTTGCAAAGGGGATCCCAGGAAGTTGGAGATGCTGGGAATGTGGAATGTTTGTGGAAGAAAGCTTTAGTCTGTGAGTACAGTTAGCTCTGAGAGAGACTATGTGGGTTTCAATGAGCAAGTCTGTGGTAGTAGGACTGTCTGAACCCTTGGAGTTCATGTTTCCTGTAGTTTAGACATGAAGTTGAAGGATTTAAAGTTTTCCTTACTGGGATTTGTTCTTCCTCTTGTCCATCCTTCCAGTCTAGTCTTCCAATCCTCCCTTTTTTTAATGGTAATGTTTATTTGCATCATTGAGCAATGGGAAGATGTAACTTGGTTTTATTTTACAGGGGCTCACAGTTAAGAGTTTTCTGTGAGTCTCAGAGGAGACTTTAAATTTGGACTTGAACAATATTGGAATTTTTAAAACTTTGGGGACTCTTGGGATGGACTGCAAACATTTTTCATTATGAGAAGACATGAGCACTTCAGGGGACAGAGGTAGATAGGATGATTTAAGGAGGCATGTGTGGGTATCAAGTTAACAAATGGCAAACTTGTGACAGTTAATTTTAATTGCCAACTTGATTGTATTGAGAACCAATTAGGGAAGCAGTGAAGCACACTTCTTGGTATGACTGTGAGGACATTTCTAGATAAGGGAGATTCACTCAGAAAATGGTGGCACAATCCCATAGACTGAAAATCCTGAGCAAAGCAAAAGGAGAAAAGAGAAAGAAGTAACACAAAACACAGAGTACAAGCATTCTATCTTTGTCTCTACCCTGTTTTACTGATCTCTTTCCATCATAATGGACTGACATCTCTGAAATAGGGAGCTAAAATAAATCCCTCCACCCTTGGGTTGCTTCTGTTTGGTACTTTGACAAAGTTATAAAAAAAAGTAATTAATACATAATTCACCTTTTCCTTCATCAGAACCTGCCCTTCCCCTTTCCCCACCAAATACTTATGACTGGTTTTTATTAGACATTACTATAAATCTTCAGATTTATAATAATAGTAATAGTATAGTGGATGAAGTTGGTTTTCAGATGCAATGTTCAAGTAAACATTTTAAAAATTAATTTTGCTTAAAATTTTGCCTAAGGGTGTTAAAAATAGTATGGCATTTATACAAACAATAAGGCAGACTTTATTCAGGGCTAATTTGGTATTGTTGTAAAGGGGATTGAATTTAACTCTGAATACAATAAAGAAAAGGAGGATTTAAGGCCAAGGGCACTGGAGTGGTGGATATAAAATTACTAGTGGGTAAGCTTGAAAAAAATTGAAACTAATAATTGAAAACTGAAATCTCACTGAACTTAGGGAAGGATAAACAGAAATGATCTGGGAAATGGTGGAAGGTACGAGTGTGGTCAGGGTTTGGGAATGACTAGACAGGTACTGGAGGTAGAAGATTCCCTCAGACAGATTTCTTGCTAAAATGGGGCTCTCAAAGACAGGATTTTTGTTATTAGAGAATATAAAAATTCCAATTTGCTTATTATGCCTATAAAGAATAGAAGCAATATCTCAGACGACAGAGCAATATAAAGAAACAGAAGTGGCTTTAATTTAATTTATTTATATATTCATTATTTGCTGGTCCTGGGGCTTAACTCTAGGCCTGGGTGTTGCTCCTTTTGCTCAGGGCTAGTGCTGTACCACTTGAGCCACAGTTCTACTTTGGGCTTTTTCTGTGATTAATTAGAGACAGAGTCTCATGGACTTTCCTGCCAGGGCTGACTTTGAACCACAGTTTTCAGATGTTAGGCTCCTGAATAGCTAGGATCACAGGTATGAGTTACAGGTGCCTGGCCCATACTTCTTTTTTTTAATGCAGGTTCTGGGGCTTGAACTCGGGGCATGGGCACTGTCCTTGAGCATCCCTTCTGCTCCTCCATTTCAGCCATAGCTCTACTTGTAGCTGCTGTTTCTTCTTCTTCTTCTTCTTCTTCTTCTTGTTCTTCTTCTTCTTCTTGTTCTTCTTTTTCTTCTTGTTCTTCTTCTTCTTGTTTTTCTTGTTCTTGTTCTTCTTCTTCTTCTTCTTTTCTTCTTCTTCTTCTTCTTTCCCTGGTAAATTGGAGATAAGAGTCTCACAGATTGCCTGAGCTGTCTTGGTATTGCAATCCTCAGATCCTCCTGAGTAGCTAGGATTACAGGCACGAGCCATCCTTGCCTGGGCTGCCTTTTATTATTATTACTGTATTACGATTTTAGAACCGTCTCATCTTGGCACAATGGATATATTACTCCTAAAACAGCAAACCTTTAGAAAAATCTTTAGCAGTAAAATGTATTTAAGGACAGCAACAACCTCCAAAAAACAATAATAAAAAGCTTGAATTCAGCCTATTCTGGTCCGGTTTCCTTTTCCTTGTATACATTGATCAGAGTAATTTTTGAAAGTTGATAGGCTTAGTAAAATGGACAGGAATATAGTTCCTGAAAGATGGGTTCATTTTCTTTTTCCCTCCCTAATGAATGATGCCCCTAGAAGTATGGATTCATTTTTTCCACTCAGTAAAGAATTAGAAGGGAGCAGAGTGTTTAAGGTCAACAGAGTACGTTTATTTGAAAGTGAAAGAAAAGTAGTGTGATTCTTCAACTGAACAAGGGTCCAAAGAGGAATCCAAAATTCTCTCTGAGAGCAGTTCACCCTCCCGTGAGTTTTTTCTGATTGCTTGATAGGTTGTACATGTACCGCCCTGACTCTTTATTGGTTGGGCAGGTCCCCAAGGTATTATGGGAAGGGTATTTTTTCTGAGCAGGAACTCAAGGCATTATGAGAACAAAAAGTACCACAATGAGCCACATGGTATCTGCCATAGGCCACGTCTACCATTTTTCATTCCTATCTAACAGTTTCCTTTTCTTCCCCTCATGGATATTATGGGAAGGTTTGGGGGTGTAGTTTACTCACGTGACCCTTTGCACTGAAGTTGCATGAGGACTGGGGAGAGAGGGAGAGGCCCTGGAGCATCCTACTGAACTGCAAATCAGGTTGAGCCCTGTGAATTACCTGTGAGTTCACAGCTCAGACCAGACAATCAAAGGGAGTTAGGGAAAAAGGGCGGGGGAAGGGTGGTGCAGGAACTCTCCCCTTGCCCTTGCCCAGAATGTTTGGAAAGCTAGTGGAATTATCTGACAAACTGGTGAACCTGCTTGTCATTTTTGTAATGTAAATGAAACTGGTAGTATAGTGAAAAGCTGACATCCTCGGGCCAGAGATCAAACCCGAGGATTAATTTATATATTCATCTACACAAGAAAGCAAACATGTTATTCTTAGTTCCTGAAAGTAGCTCACCCCAGTGTAGCCTCTTGGGATGTTTACTGGACCCTTTGAGTGGAAAATGAAGGAGTGGGGGAAGGGGAGCCTTAGAATTTGTACTTGGCCTTCCAGGTCTGCAGCTACCAAGCTCTGGAATTGGCAACCCAAAGGAGAGTTACATAGAAGACAAGAATGACTTGTTTCTCTCCAAACCACATAAATTTCTCTATCTCTGAATTATCATTCTAAAACGATACTGTTTCCCATTTATTCACAAGGACTTGGTGCAAAAGTTACTTGATTTTTACGTCCTTTCCTTTCTCTCTCTCTCTCTCTCCCTTCCTTCCTTCCTTCCTTCCTTCCTTCCTTCCTTCCTTCCTTCCTTCCTTCCTTCCT
>NW_012267243.1:12998019-13030519 GCF_000151885.1 Dipodomys ordii | reverse complement strand
TTGGCTAAACTAAAATACATTATGGGCTGACAGTAATTCTCATTTGATTGACAAATACATGTGGTATGTTATTAACCTAAATGAAAAATAAGAATTTTTTTTAGAGGATTTTGTTCTATCAAACTACTCTCTAGTCTTACAGGAAACAATAGAGACCACCAACTTGGTACTGCTTCTAGTCTGTGTTCTAGAACATAGAAAATCTAGTTTCTTTACATGCTAAGAGTTTAAAGCAAAATTACTCTACTGGAAGACATTTATTTGTTTGTTTGTTTATTTATTTATATTGCCAGACCTGAGATTTGAACTGTGGGTGCTGCTCCTGAGCTCCTTTTGCTCAAGGCTAGTGCTCTACCACTTCCATTACAGCATCACTTCTGGCTTTTTTGAGTTGTTTATTTGAGGTAAGAATCTCACCCAGGAGTTTCCTGGCTGGGCTGGCGTCAAATCCCAGTCCTCAGATTTTGACCTCCTAAGAAGCTAGGATTACAGGAATAAGCCACCAGCACCCAATGGGAAGACATTTATTTATTTAAGGGGTTCCTCCATTTAAAAAAGAATGGAGGAATGAAACACATTGAATACTAACCTTATTAAGGTAACACAAAAAACATACAGAGGCTGGTATCTGCTTCATTGCTTTAAAAAAAGTCTGCAGAACCTCATTCCCTTATTATCCTGGTACAAGTTGAGGCTCCAGTCATCAATGAAGATCTCTCTCTCTCTGTCTCTCTGTCTGTGCTGATACTGGGTCTTGGACTCAGGACCCACCACTCAGGATTAGCATTTTTATTCAAAGCTAGCACTCTACCACTTGAGTCACACTTCCATTTCTAACAAATTCAATGCTTCCCAATTTTAAGGTTGAGATGGAGGTGCTGGAATAAATTATTAACAAAACACATAAATGTGTTGCTGTGTGGTTAGATTTGTGAAAGATTTTTTTCCCCTTTGAGAAGAACTCTGGAAGTTTCTTTTTTAACTTATTTCTTTTCCCATGTTTGGTGGAGTTTGGAGATGAAGGTCATTATATGTGATATGCTGTTAAATTAACAATTATAGACTAACTCAGTACTTTTGCATTGGATCTACCATTTTCTATTTTCTCCCATCTTTTAGTTCTGGCCATCAGATTGAAAATTCATTTCTATCTTTTCCTATCTGGCTCTTCTTGCCAGATCACACAGTGTTTTTCTCCAGGTAGATGCCAAAACGTCTCCCTCTCCTTAAAACCTGTCCAGACTTTGCCTCCAGTGTGGGCTGTTTTCTGTTGCCAGCCCTGATCTTCAGTCTGCTTGTTCTCTTCTTGCTTGTATTGAGCAAATTAAGCACAGTTGGCCAAAATGATTCTTTCTGACACCCAATCCCAAATACTCTTCCCCAATCTAGTCAATAGTACTGTCCACGAATACTGACAGTGGACAGAATGAGAGTTCATGAATTGTCTACAAACATCACACGCAGTTTTATTCATCCAGGCATTAAATTCACTATTTTAAGGGTTTCAAACATTTACTATCTCCAAATGCTTTTCTCTTCTCACCTCTTTTTCTTCTCTTAGGGATGTCAGATAAGATTCATTTTGCTTCTTATTGTTTGAGTTTTTGCTCCCCCCCTTCTCTCTTCTTCTCTCTCATTCTGCCCCCTGAAATGTTGAGATTACAGGTACATACCACCATGCCTGGTAGTTTTTACTCTTTTTCTGGACCTCTCCCCTAAGAAAAATCTGCAACATTATCTTTCAAACTGCAATACACACATCCTCTTCCTCATATGTAATCTGTGCATGACAATCTCTAACAGTGATATGTTAAGATCTCATTGGAGTTTGCTGAATATTTTACTGGAGTTTGCTGAATATTTTACTAGCATTTACTGAATATTTTACTAGCATTTATTGAATATTTTACGCTGGAATCGAGAAATAACATGTTCAGGGAGAACTTTGTGACCTCGGAATTAAGTCATAAAGAGAATTACCCTTTATCTCTTCTGAGAGTTGTCCTTCCCGATCTCCAAACACATCTCCCATGCTTTCCAGGAATCTCTTTATCTCCAAAGAAACACAGACTTCCAGTTAGATGTAAGGGCTAGAGGTATAGGGCAGTGGTAGACATTAGTGTCCTTAACTAATGTAAGGCCCGGAGTTTCATCCCCAACAACAACAACTAAAACCAACCAACCAAGCAAACAAACAAAAAAAAACCCCAAACAATACAAAGAAAATAACATGTCAAGAACAAATCCTGTTATTTTCCCCAGTGTATTACTTTAGCTAAAGTCCTTTTAGTACTCAATCACATTTCTGTGGGGTCCCCATCCTTCATCAGACTTAGCATGGACACCAGGCTTAACTTGTTTTGGTCTTCAGGGGATTTTCATCAGACAATACCACCATCTTCCTCTTCAGTGCAGTCTCCTTCCTGTCTGTGTGAATTTGACTCGTCTAGATTCATCATACACACGTAACCAGGCCATACAACTCTTTTGTGATTGGTTTATTTTTACTACTTAGATAGATATGAGGTCTTTAAGGCTCATTCTTCTCTTTTTCTTTCTCTTTTAGCATGTATCATAATTTCAGCTCTGTTTTAGGGCTGAATGATATTTAAGTGTGTGTGTGTGTGTGTGTATTTCATTTTGTTTATCTACTCTTCTGACGGTGTTCCTATCTGTTGGCATTGATAATGTATAGCTTTAAAACTCTGGTATATAAAACTGTGTTGTCCAGTTTAAATCCCATTATTACTGTTCCTTGTGTGAGGGCAGGGAGAGAAAGAAAGCCCTACTCGTGTGGATTGGTAAAAAGGTTCACCAAGGGGTAAGTTATTTCTCCTCTCCACTCTGCCCGATTCTGAATTCTCTATCAATAATGTAACAATTATGAGATAATAAATGAGCATAAGAAGTACCTAATGATGGCTGTGTAACATTATTGTTCAATCTCTAGCATATTAAAAAAGTTACTTTTCAAATGTTATTTACAAATATAGAAAGCTATATAAATACATTTCCACGTAGTCATATGCATGTAAGTGTGATTCATTTATCCTCATTTAACTTTTTTTTTTTTTTTGGTGCTTTAACTCAGGCCTCAGTGCTATCTTTGAGCTTTTTTTCTTTCTTTTTTTTTGTGGGGGGGTCATTTATGGGGCTTGAATTCAGCCCAGGTGCTGTCCCTGAGCTTTTTTGCTCAAGGCCAGTACTTTCCCATTTGGAGCCACAGCACCACTTCTGATTTTCTGGTGGTTAATTGGAGATAACAGTCTTACAGGCTTTCCTGCCTGGTCTGGCTTTGAACCACAATCTGCAGATCTCAGCCTCCTGAGTAGCTAGGATTACAGGTGTGAGCCACTAGGGTCCAGTTTATCTTTGAGCTTTTGTGCTCAAGGCTAGCACTCTATCACTTGATCCACTTCTAGCTATTTGCTGGTTATTTAAAGATAAGAGTCTCTTGGGCTTTTCTACTCTGGTTAGCTTTGAAACATGATCCTCAGATCTCAGCTTTCTGGGTAGTTAGGATTACAGGTAAGAATCATTGGTACCTAGCTGAACTTCATTTCTTGAATACCTACAAGGTTAACACTGAGTTAGACTGAATTAGTGTCTAAGGATACAGAGACAAATAAGACAGCCTATACTTTTTGAGAATTCAAATAATTTTCCCATCTAGATCAGACCAGAAAAACCATTGGACTTACAGGTAGAATTTTCTTACATTTGATAGTCTTTAACAATAGAGCCAAAGGAATTATGTGAGCAGGTGTGGAGTCCTATAGAGCGTCTTGCGAATCTCTGCTCACTATTCCTCACTATTGCAATGTTGTTGTTTTGTTTTACTTTGTTTTTGGGTGTCAGTACTGTGGCTAGAACTCAAGGCCTGTGTGTTTTTCCCTTAACTATTTTTTGCTCAAGGCTGGTGCTTGAGTCACAGCTTCACTCTTGGCTTTTTGTTGGTCAATTGGAGATAAGACTCTCTCAGACTTTCCTGTCTGGACTGGCTTCAAACCTTGATTCTCCAGATCTCAGCCTCTTGAGTAGCTAGGCTTAGACGTGTGGGGCACCAGCGTCCTACTCAATGATTTTTATTTTAAGAATTCATTTTTAATTAACAATATAGAATGTAAATTTAAAATGCACATATTTGTCCTGTGCGTTGTGATGAGCTGCTGTATGTACCGAGTGTGAAATGGCTAAATTAGGATTATAAACATATTCATGAGCTTGCATGCGATGATGATAACACATAATGCACAATCTTAGCAACATTCAAGTACATTAGATATTACTCATAGCTGTATTAATCACAATCGACAATAGATCTCTTTAACTTACTCTTCTGGTCTAACTGAAATTTTCTATTATTTTATCAATGCTGCCGTGATCTGCCACTGTTCTTTGGCAATCACTACTTTATTCTGTTCAGTTCAGCTTCTTTAGAGTCTGCAAGTAAGGGAGGTCATGGATATTTGTCCTTCTGTACCTGGCTTATTTCCCTTAATGTAATATCCTCAGATTCACCCACATGGTCATGAATGACAGAATGTCCTATTTTGAAAAGCTAAATAGTGCTTCGTTGTACATGTATAACTCCATTTTCTTTATTCCTCTCTTGGTACTTTGATTTCCTATTGTGGCTAGACTGAATAATGTTGTAATGAACATGGAAGTGTAGACACACCTTTGATATCTGATTTTACCTATATTTTCATGTACAGCTAGTAGGAGAATTTCTAGATCATATAGTAGCTCTGTTTTGAATTTTTGAGCAGTCTTCTTCTATTTTCCATCATGGCTACATCAATATGTTTTCACCAGCAGTGTACCAAGGTTCTCTTTTCTCTACATCTTTGCCAACACATCCTTTTCTTTTTAGCAGTGACCCTTTAGCATCCAAGATATGACATGTCGTTGTTTTAATTTGCATTTGCTGATGATCTGTGAAGTTGGGCGTATTTCTTTCCAAATATTTATTGGCATTTGTCTTTCTTAGACAAATGTGTACTCAGGTTTTTTCCCCATTTTTAAGTTATTTTTTTTATTTGTTTGTTTCTTTGTTTCCTTGCAATTAAGTTGAATTCCTTACGTATTTTAGATAGGCATCTGTATCTATACCTTGTGAATCTGGGATCTATCAGATGTTCAGCTTGCAAAAATACTTTCTTCTTTTCTGTTCATGTGTGCATGTATGTGTACACACACAGGTCTTGGGGCTTCAACTCAGGGCCTGGGTGCTGTCCTTGAACTTTTCTGCTCAAGGCTAGCACTCTACCACGTGAGCCACAGCGCCACTTCCAGCATTTTGGTGGCTGGGATAAAAGTCTCACAGACGTGAGTCACTGGTGCCCAGCCTTTCCATTATTTCTTTTACTTTATTGTTTCCTTTGCTCTTAAAAGTGTTTTGTGTCAGTGCAGTCCTGTTGGTCTATATTTGCCCTTTTAATGGTTTTCAGGCCCATATTAATAAACTTAACTCATTTTCTCTTTTAGTTTTAATGGATCAAGTCTTACATTTCATTCCTTAATCCATTTAACTATGGGAAGAGAGATAAGGATCCTGGAATCTCAAACATGCAGGTTCCAACTAAAATCCTTTCGAAGTGGATATTCTTCCCTCTCTCCCCCTTCTTTTCTTCAGCAGATTCTTTCCAAAGACCTGTGCTCTGTCAACTGCTTTGCTGTGTAGATAGTTGCCATCTCCGCAACATTTCTTGTCATACAAGTTTTGATGAGAGCATAAAATCACCTCTGTGGAGACCCTTTCTCTAAGAACATAATTTACCAATCTGTCTTCAGTTAAGAATTGTGTGCTGGGACTGGGCATGGCTCTTCAGAACTTTAGTCCTAGTTACTCATGAGGCAGAGATTTGAGGGAGGGTCAAGTCCCATGTCAGCCCAGCCTAAGTTAGCAAGAGTCCTAGTTTGAAGAAAGAAAAAGTAAGAGTTGGGAACATGGCTCAAGTGCTTGACTGACAAGTAGAAGGACCTGAGTTCAAACCTCTGTAACACACATGTGTTCTCTCTCTCTCCTTCTCTTGCTTTCTCTCTCTTTCTCACCAATTGTTCTAGTTAATTATCATTTCAATTTATTTCTGTCATTTACCAGCAACTTTTATTTGAAAATGAGCCTTAAAACTTATATTCTTTTGGTTATAATCTGATTTTTAAAGCAACATAGTGAAGTTGAGTACAAATAAGGAGAAATTATTGACCAAGTTTGTATAGTTTATCATGTAAGAAAGTGATATGTGTACCAAAACAGGTCTACATACTGATTCTAGGATAAAAAATGTCAGTATATTATTGGGACATATATCTATAATAAGTAGATACAGATCTATATCTATATCTATCCACAGGATGCAAATGAAAATAGATCACTACAATGTAACTTAAAAACACAGCAAATACTAATTCTAAGAGTAGACTTTCTTCTAAACCTCTCCTTTGGCAAGAGATGTGAGTCTGACATGTTTTCTGGAAGCAGCAAAATATTCACATTAGATAAAACTACTTTGGGTTCAGGAAAGCAATTTCAGATTTTGTCAAATTCATGAGGCATTCAATTCTTCCATAAAATAAACCAGCAGGAAAGCTGATCGAAGAAGTGGTTATTGAAACTTTTACATATAAGACAACTGTACAAACAAATACCTAAAGTACTCACAACAAGCATGCACAAACAAATGCTTGACAAAGGTTTTATGATAAGGAATGACCGAGTCTCAGAAGCTTTTTTTAAAGTTGTAGACACACTGGGCTTGCACAAATTATAGTGGTCCAATTCTTCAAATCAAAGACTTATTCTGATTTCTAGGTGGTGTTCAGATTTAGCTTCTACTGTTCTCCCATTGCTAGAAAATTAAGTACCTACACAAGAGTGGAAATTCCTATTTTCTTCCACATGGAGCTAAAATTGTTCACAGGTCACAGCTAAAAGGAACAAAGAAACAATTACATTGATGACACTTTTCTGTTTTCTCAGCTGGACATTGAGGATGCCCTCAGAATATATGTGGGCAGACAGCAAGCTTCTATATTCAGGAAGTGGTATATCAGAATGAGCCAGTGTTTCATTTTCTGTAGGATGGGAGAAAGCCAAGTTAAAACTTAGATTTCTTCTATTTCATAACTGAGCTGTATAACAAACAAAACTAATCCTATAAAAGTGGATTTGCAGCATGCTCCTTGTATGGGGTTCAATATGACTGCAAAATATTACGTTTGACAACATGAATGCTGCTGAAAATCTTTGCTGCCAGCAGTTCCCATAATTACAGGGAAAGGCAATTGGTAATGAATTCTTTTAACTTGGAATTCAAATCTCAGGACTGAATGTTACCCATTATTGGAGTTCAAAGGCAACTATCTCTAGAATTGTTCTTTTAATGCTTGTTGGATGGTTTTAGTTGTTCTTTTCTTGTATGCACACAATTGTTGTCTTGATCTTGGGATAAAAAGAGCTTCACTGGTCTTTGTAGTGAACCCAGTTGGCTTGGTAACATGCCTGTAGTCAGAATTCCAAAGTGGGGAAACAAAGGCTTAGAAATTATTGGCTGAGAGCTGTTTGTTCAGGACTGTGGGAATCTTACCCAGGCCTGCAAGACCAGTGGAGTCTCTTCATTAGATCCACATTCATCCAGAAATTTCCCAATTCTTTGCCCTTTGTCTTTTTCCAAACTAGAGCTTCAGCCACAATAAGAGCAAATGTGGCAATTTCTTTTATAAATCAAGTCCTACCAAAATGCTTTGTGCACTGTAATCCTTCCTCTTCATGTCATAATTCCAAAAGAGTGACATGAGCTTGTTCAACAGTACATTTATTTCCATAAAGAGGATGCACCAAAGGGCAAGCCTCCACCAAAAGAAGAAGAAAGCCTCTGTTAGGCCTCCTTGAATAGCGGTGAGGTGACTTTCCCTGTCTTGTTCTATTCATTTCTAACTTAATTCAATAGACAAATACAGTCGAGCATGACTATTTTAGGTTGTGTACTTTCAAACATTCAGTCTAAGTTCAAACTACAATCCGGTGAAATTAATTTGACTGAATACCACACAATAGAAAGAGAAAACAATTTTGTACACTTAATCCACCCCACTGGCTGAGAAGGTATTCTTACACTAGGCAACAGTGTGTCATCTGATTATACAACTGTGACTAGAAAATGCCAGGAGTTTTCCTTTGTATGGCTAAATAACACAAGCCGAATTCAGCAGTGTTCAGATAAATACTTTAATTGCACGGAAGCTTTATCAGCAGGGAGTCATGGGAAGTATGTGGAGACCTGGGTAAACATTTTAAAAAGCAAGAACCATTGAAGTTATACAAAAGGCCGGGCCGTCATCACGGCCGCCACAACCACAACCACAAACAACTGGGGAAGTTTGTCCCTCTGTGCTTTTTTTTATGAGTTGCTCTATTTTTTTTTTTTATTTCCCACCATTGTTTGGGGGGAAATACCTCTCAAATGGAAAAAGTGAAGCTTGAGAAACTCAATGCCTATGAGAAAAAGTAAAAGGAAGCCTGAATAAAATGATGCGGACACACTGAAACTCAGACTGTGTAGGTGTGCCTAGGAGCTGAAGAATGTGAACCTGGGTACACAAGCTCCTTCTATGAATGCTTTCACAGTTCCTGTTGAAATCTGATGGAAGAGCCTGGTGGCAAGGATCTCAGGCCTATGTTCAAAGCCAGCCAGGGCAGAAACAAAAGTCTGCAAAATATCCAATGAAAAGAGTCTGGTGGGAGGCATGGTTTAAGTGGTAGACGACCCCCTCTTAAAAAAAAAGAAAAAAATCTGATGGAAAGTCTTTCCAGTGTGGCCATGCATATCCAGGGCTTTTGTGTCTCCATTATCCTAGTCACTTTCTAAGTTTACATCAGCAATGTGCAGGCCACGAGCTTTAGGGAATGAAAGTTGCATGTGGTATGGGTGCTACAGCTTACAGCCCTAAATGATTAACTGACAAGTAGATGACTCAATACAAGAAGGAGAATAAATAATGATTTAAAAATCACATACTCTAGGTGAAGTTTATGGTGTGTCCCCTTCTATTCCAATTGTCAGGACACTATATATTTAATCTGAGCTTTGTCACAATGAAGTGGACAAAAGTCATCTTAGCCATATTTATCTTCTCTTCGGTGTTTTTCTCCCTTCCCTTCCCTTTATTCTCTCTTTCCCTCCTTCCTTCTCCCCTCTCTTTCTTTTTTTTGTGTTTTTTTTTCTTGTGTATGTATTTGTTATGTACAGCTTTGGCTACTTTCTGAAAATAAAAGAGATATGTACACTGGGCACCAGTGTCTCACATCTGAGACTGAGCATCACAGTTCAGAGCTGCCCTGGGCACACAGATCTGAGGCTCTGATGTCCACATAACCAGTAAGAAGCTGGAAAGAGCTAGTTGTGACTAGAAAAGCTAAACAAGAGCACAAGGCCCTGAATTCCAGCTTCAATATTGACTGAAAAAATAAAAATAAAAAATATTACACATCAGTGTAACAAAGAACTGAATTGTTATATAGAAAAAAAAAAAACCATTTAGATACGTTCTTCAAGCAATGTCCAGATGGAAGGAAGGCAATGGAATGAAATTAATGTCGAATAGGGCTAGTGGTAGATACTGGGGAAGCATCAATGCTTTCGTCGATGTTTTGTTTTTGAGCACTATGGCTCTATGGCTCAAGGGGAAAAAAGAACAGCATTCTGCTCTGGATGTGCAAGTGCAACTTCATTGTCAGACATTTTTGAGTGGTTCAACGTTGAAAATGTTTCTCGTGTGGATTGGGCCTTGAGTCTTAGGTCTCTGTAGTGGTCCATTGTCAAAATGGCCCTGAGGCTTTCCCTCACTCTACCATTGCTTTCTTTGCCTGAGTTTTGCTTTCTTCTGGCTCAGGCTCAGTTTGTCCCATATCATTCCATAAACTTGCTGCTATCTCAGTGGTTACCATTTGCTCTTATTTTTGCCTAGAAAGCTGCTTCCTTCCTCCTCCTCCTCCTTCTCCTCCTCCTCCTCCTCCTTCCCCTCCTCCCCTCCTCCCCTTGCTCCTTCTCCTCCTCCTCCCCTCCTCCCCCTCCTCCTCCTCCCCCTCCTCCTCCTTCTTGTGTGCTGGTAGTGGGGCTTTAATTCAGGGCCTTGGCGCTGTCTCTTAGCTTTTTCACTCAAGGCTGGTACTCTACCACATGAGCCACAGTTCTACTTCTGATTTTTGGTGGTTAAGTAGAGACAAGAGTCTTATGGACTTAGCTGCCAGGCTGGCTTTGAATCATGATCCACAGGTCTCAGCCTCCTGAGTAACTAGAAATGTGGTTATGAGTCATGAGTTCCCAGCTTAAAAAACTCACCTTTCATTTATTTATTTTATTTGTAAAGGGCATAGACAGAGGGGTTAGAGTTATATCAGTAGTACATCTCTTTTTGAACAGTGTTACCTCGTCTCTCATTTCCCTCCAATGTTTTCCTCCCAGCCCCGCCTTCCCTACAAGTTGTTCATTGTCAGCGTAGTGTCTCCTGAGTATCACTGCTGAATTAGTTCACCCTTTGTCCCACCATATCTGTGCTTCCGCTTACCTTCCCCCACACAGATAAACTTACATACAAGACAGAAAGTACAAAAATCAAAACCAGCAACAAAGGGGGGCAGTAAAATAACAACAACAATAACAAAAACCACTGTACTATTACAGCTGATCATTGTTCATTTCAACCCCTCGCTAGTTTCCATAGCTTAGGGTGAATCCCAGCAACTGCTAGATTTTTTTTTCTGTTTCATGAATAAGGTCTAACGGAAGAACAACTGTCTATGGACTGTTCCAGGCCCTGTTTCCCTCCTGATTGGGATAAAATTTCCACATCAGTTTACCCATTCCTGAGCATTCTCTATTTTGGAGAGGACATGATGGAGTTTTCTCCTCAAGCCCGATAGTGCACACGTGTCATCCATCCTTTCTTTGTCTAGGCTTTTTCTTTTTTTAAATCTACTTCATTGTGCTTTCTTTTATTTTTTAGCACTGAAAATCATCTGACATGCATTCATAATTTACTTGTTTAATCACTTAATTTTAAAAAATATTTCTTCATTAGAGTGTAGAATGGTTTTTGTTTTGCCAACGACACTGCATCTCCCATTGACAGCATGGTTATACAGGTACAGTAGGGGAAGAAATAATAGTCATTGAATAAATAGTTCATCTAAGTTGAAGTGTAATCAAGGTTATTTTTTCTTTTACTTTGACATTTTTATTTATTTTTTAAAAGACATTTTATTGTGAAGGTGATGTACAGAGGGATTACAGTTACGTAGCTCAGGTAATGAATACAGGATTATTTTTATTCATTGGTCGATTCAAGGAAATTCCATAGCTCTAGTGGATTCTGTTTTTAAGGTGGTCCCCTAAAGGGGTTACTTAATCTTGTGTGAGTAGCATATCATTTTTTTTAAAGCAGAAAGTAATTTGAACAAAACAAAGTAGTGCAAATGATTTCTTTTGAGATCTGCGAACCACCTCTGTCCTGCAAAGGTTCACGAGGCTTTCTGTCCTGCACCTCTGTCCCGCAAAGGTTCATGAGGCTTTCTGTCCTGCACCTCTGTCCCGCAAAGGTTCACGAGGCTTTCTGTCCTGCACCTCTGTCCCGCAAAGGTTCACGAGGCTTTCCTGCTGCAGTACAGACCAGCTGTGCTTCACTGACACATCCATTTCACGCCGGCCGCCCCATGTCTGTGTCGCACCTCCCTTTGAACAAGTGGTACCTCTCACTAAGTTTACTTAATGAGCTAAGCGTAATTATTGACATGTTTTTCTTATACTTATTTGCATGAGAGTTATTATTTTATCTTTGTGAAATTTGTTCTTTAACTGATTTGGTAATATGGCTTGTAATTGAATGTGACTTACTTTCTCAAATCCTGTCTTTGGTGTGATTTTTTTTTTTTTTTTTTTGCTGGTCCTGGGGGTTGAACTCAGGGCCTGGGTACTGTCTTTGAGCCTCTTTGTGCTCAAGGCTAGTGCTCTACCACTTGAGCCAGAGCACCACTTCCAGCTTTTTGAGTAGTTCATTGGAGATAAAGGTTTCACGGGGACTTTTTTTTTAACTTGGGCTGGCTTTAAACCCAAATCCTCAGATCTCAATCTCGTGAGTAGCTAGGATTACAGGTGTGAGCTACAGGCCGTGGGCTGCCTGTGACAATTTTAAAGATCCCTAAAATCTGTGTGCTCATTTGTGCCAAATAATGAGCTATTATTTGAAATGTATAAAGGAGACATAGGGGAAATATGTTGAAAAGTTGAGGCATAAAAGAAAGAAAGAAAACAAAAGGATACTGGCTAGCAAACGTTAAAAATATGGGTATGTGGGGGGGAATATTAACTTTGGAAAAGGTATCTCTGGGTAGGGGTGTGGCTCAAGCCTGTGTTCATAGCTACTTGGAATGCAGAGATTGAAGGATTGAAGTTCAAGGCCAGCCCTGCAGATAAAAGTTCAGAAGATTCCATTTCCATCAATACTCCAGCGTGTTGGCAAATGACTACCATTCTAGCTAGCTACTGGGGAAGCATAATGGCCGGGATGTTCACCCCCACTGATGTGGGCAAACACATGTAGGAGGATCACAGCCCAGGCTGGTCCAGGCATAATTCCAGACCATCCCTCAAATATAACCAAGGTACCAAGGGACGGGACATGTGGCTCAAGTGGTGAAGCACCTGTTTCTAGAATGATACCTTGGCTCCAATCCTCAGTAGCAAACAAGCAATAAAGGAAACATCTTTTGGAGGTATAGTGAGTAATGAATGAGGCAGATGCCAACTGTTTTATTGTAATTGCAGTAAAGCGGAAGGGAGAGGTGTGGGTATACCTATTCATAAGAATAAAGTTGAAAGAATCCATTCAAACCTCCATTTTCTTTCAAAGATTTGCTTTCTTGAGATTAGACATCACAAATTCCTGAATAGTCAGGCACTAGTTCATGCTTATCATGCTAGCTACTCAGAAGGCTGAGACCTGAGGATTGTGGTTCAGAGGGCAAGCATGGCTCCCAAAATACTCTTGATGAATAATGGATCATTTTGTACATTTCTAATGAATTTACATTTTGTTGGTAGAAGCTATATAAGCAGTAGGACAGAGTCTGGAGTCTCCACGAGTCTGGATTAGAGGAATGGAAAGGAGAAAGGAAAGAGATGAAATTGAAATGGACTTGAGCATATTAGTTGTAGTATATTATTGCTATTTGTTATGTTCCCCAGAAATACATATTTAGGAATAGATCCTATAGTTATGATGTATATCCACATAACTTTGGGGGTTGGATATTTATCTACATATTATGTATATGTTACATATGTATTACATATGCATCATTGTATGGTTTATTATGTAATTCTTTTTGTATGTGTGTATACTACTGGGGCTTGAACTCACAGCCTCCTGCTGGCCCATGGCTTTTTTATTCAAGGCAACTGCTCTACCATTTGAGCTGTCACTAGCCTCTTGCGAGCTAATTGGAGATAAGAATGTCATGCACTTTTTGCCCAGGCTGGCTTTGAGCCATGATCCTCAGATCTCAGCCTCTTGGAATTACAGGTATGAGTTACTGGCACACAGCTATTATGTAATTCCTTATACAGACTATATTAAATTATATTAGAGCTTAGTCTTTTGTGGTCTATTGATTTTCTAGCTTAGTTCTATATTATAATTTGACCTCTTCCTTGCTAGATGGTTTGTAAAATGTTAATAGGTACAAGTATGACAAAGACCATAAACCAACTAACAAAATAGGGAGGAGAAAAGCAAATAAAATATATTGTACTAAATGTTTTTCAGAAGGTCACCTTTCAAATGGAGCTACAATCATTAGAAAACATCTCTATCAATGGCAGTTTTATTTATGGCTGTAGTCCATGGCTTCTTATCTGCACAATTAGTTCTATCAAATAGTTTCTAATAGGGCACTGCAGTGGGTTTGACATATTTGTGTGCATGTTTCCATACTACTTGGGTAAGTTCTGTCTTTTTAAATTTAAATGCATTGCTTATAAGACTTCTGAGTTTCATGTACACATCACTGTGTATCCACAGATTGCTAAGCCTTTTCTCTGCTTAACAATTACATTTTTGTGTGTGTTGGTATTAGAGCTTGAACTCTGGGCTTTGAACACTTTCTTGGCTTTTTCACTCAAGTCCTGAGTAGCTAAGATCACACACACACACACACTCACACACACACATACACACACACACACACACACACACACAAAACCCCAAATACATCCATACTTATAGGTAATATGAAAGTCCATCTTTTACAACTAAAATTGGTGTGCAAATAAATCTCTCTTTTTTTTTTTGGGTCCGATCATGGGCCTGAACTCTGGGCCTGAGCACTGTCCCTCAGCTCTTCAGCTCTAGGCTAGCACTCTACCACTTGAGCCATAGCACCACTTCCGGCTTTTTTTTTTCTGGTTATGTGGTGCTAAGGAATCGAATTCAGGGCCTCATGCATGCAAGGCAAGCGCTCTACCACTGAGCCACCTTCCCAGCCCCAATAAATCTCTTTTTTTTTTTTTAACATAAATTTGTTTATTTCTGTTCATGTTTCTATATCAAACTCCCTCAGCTAATTCATGACACTTTATATTTATCATATATACACACCAATAGACTATGCTTTCTTATAGAAAGTGATTTAGAATATATTTCTGAACTACTGCTAGTTTTTGTAGTCAATTTCATTAGCTAGGTAATGATAGCATCAGTTCAGAATCAAATTAGTCAAGTAGTTTAGCAATTAGATCATGTAATTTCTTAACAGCCATTTTATAACGGAAAAGTACAATGCTTTTAGTAGATTTTCTTCAAATACTCCTCCATATTTAAAATTAAGAATTCCACAATGTATACTTTTGACATTTAAAGCTTGAGATGGAATGTGTAGGCTAAAAGGCACAGGTCCCTTCTGTATTCCATGTAAAATTACTTTTAAGTCACATTACATTCTAAATCTATTTTCCCCTCAAACCATTCGATGGTGTGCCATTTACTCCTGGTCAGTGGTGCTGTTTTCTGTAGGAGACATCCTTATGGATTGTAGCCCAATGAAACAATTAATCTTTTGTGGGCAGTTTTAATGATTCCATAATTATAGACACTGCACAAACCATGCTTTCCTTTTCATCAACTTAGTGACATTTCAATACTAAGACAAAAAAGACAAGAGAAATGAAAAAGAAGGAAAGAGAGAAATTTTGTATTTTCATTTTAAAAATATCATATTAATGGAATTCTATAAACCAAACATAGATTGTGTCACAAATGAGAATAGACATCCAGTTTAACCAGTAGCTGTGCAAAAACTCCAGCCAGAACAGCACTAAAATAGGCTAATTTCATTTCTCCCAGCTGTCTGCCTTTCAATTCTTTATCTCAGCTATCAGGATTGAATAAATTTCATCTCCCACACTACAAGTAATGAGCAGGCAATGACTTATGAAGCACAGAGACCAACTTAAGACAGAATTAGAATACAATTTTAATGAGACGGAGCTGAGAAACTAGAAGTGTTATTCATTTGACAGACTTGGCAAAATATCCAATATTATTTCAAATGTTCTTTCCTTTCTACAAAGAAACTGTCAAATAATAAAATAAAAAATGAAAAAAAAAGTACGGCTCTGAAGAATTCTTTAGGGGCAGATTGTTAATGTGATTATAAGCTAAAAAAATAGCTATTAAAGAAGTCACTTAAGGAGTAGAGCAAATGTGACTTAAAATGTAAATGTGTTAAATATAAATACACTGGGGAATACAAACATCGTGCTCTGGTTCTGTGGAAAAAGGAAAAATACATTGACACTCAGGTAATGTGAATCTCTCTAAAATCAAGTCCAGAAATGGCTGGCAAAAATGTAGAATAGACACATGTTTTCTTTGTTACCACTTAATTGGAAGTCAATAAAATAATGCCATGATTTTTGGCTTTGAAAAATCCTGAAAATAGGTTAGTATAAAAGTAAGGTAAATTAAAGAAAATAAGATAAATTCAACCTTATTGTTTCTGTAGGATGACTCATGAGCAAGTAGAACCTTGTTCTCGGTAAAAGTATAGAAATATAGCCAGCCCCTAACCTTGGCTCTTATTCATTAAGTCTGATACCCAGAATTGAATGTAGCTGAAAGAGCTAGTTGAGGTAGTGAAAATGTAGAGTGACATTTTTGTTGATGTTGTTTTGTTTTTTTTTAATTAGAAAGGATTGTACACACATGATAGCATTTATCTTCTCAAAAACAACAATAACAACGAAAATAAGCACTGGTGGCTCATGCCTATGATCCTAGCTACTCAAGAGGGTGATCTGAGGATTGTGGTTCAGATTGTGAGCAGGAAAACTTGTGAGACTCTTCACTCCAATAAACCACCAGAAAACCAAAAGTAGCACTGTGGTTCTAAGTGCTAAAGAGCTAGCCTTGAGCAAAAAGAGTGCCCATACCCTGGGGTCCAGCCCCACGAACAACAAAAGCAAAGACAAACAAAAAACAACACAGGGAGGTTGGGTACTTACAGGCACAGCTATAATATTTTAGCTGCTCAGGAGACTGAGATCCGAGGATCATGATTCAAAGCCAGACTGGACAGAAAAGGTATTGAGACTCTTATCTCCAATGCACGAGCAGCAATGCACCAGAAGTAGAGGTCTATGGCTCAACTGCAGAAGACCAGCCTTGGGCATATAAACTGAGTGGAAAAGCGAGACCCAAAGTTCAAACCCCACTAGGAGCACACACACAGACACAACAAAACCATGGCTCCTATTCCATAAACATGCGAACAAACAAACATGAATGCTATCAAATAACATCTAGCCCAGTTGGACCCAAGTCCATGGAAAACAACATAAAAGAATTTCAGACACGATGGGCTGACTCAAAGATTCTGGGGCAAGCCAGGATTCTGTGTTAAAGGATTCTGAGCTGCAGAGCAAAGCTTCTTCTCTTCCACCGTTTAAACCCATTCCTCCAAATATCCTCCAACCAGTAAAAGGGGGTCCCCCTCCCCAACCCTCTGCTACACCTTACTGCTTCTGTCTTTCTTTTAATGATTACTTCCTGTTGGTTTTTCGAGGGCACAAAACATCTGTGATTTGCTGCAGGTACTCAGTATTTATAGGGAGCCTCTCAGCAGGTGTTACTTTAAAAAAAGAACCCAGCAGGGTGAGCATGAACGCACTTGCCCTGGAGTCACACCGCTGCTACTGCTCAGGGCTGAGCAGAGAAAGATCTTCCATCAACAACATTGTGCCTCAGTGGTCCAGCTTTCGTGAAGTCATGAGCTAGTACATCTATCTGTATTATTATTATTTAAGATATGTGTATCCCATGAAAGTAGGAAAACGGAGGGGAGAGGTTGGGCTGGGAAAGATGAGGGAGAGAGATAAAAGAGATGACAAGCACCACAATGCATTGTTCTTACAAACTTGTGTGTTGAATGGTAACCTGTTGGTACAACTACTTAAAAATAATAAAAATATAATGTATAATAATATAACGAAAAAATAAAAATACATAAAATAATAAATCTATTTGTACAACCCATTCATGCAACTACTTAATAATACTATGCATATAACAATATATACTAATACATATAATAATATATAATAAAAATATAAAAATAAAAACAAGTTATAATAATACAGCTTTGATGGTAAGGCATTAAGAGAAATACATTAAATATAGAAAAAACAGAAATGACAAATGTGTGAGGATATAGGCCTAATTCAAATGTTATACAATGTGTACACATATCAAAATATCTTACGGTATTCCACTAGCATGTACAGTTTTATGTTTCCCTCTAGCAGTTAAATTTAATTTTATTAAAAAAAACTAACAAAAAGACTGCATGTGTTTTCAAAATTATTTACAGAAATCATCTAGTTCTGTAGTAAACAAATCACTCACACTCATGTCTCCACACACACAGAATTTCTAATGTCAGTGGATACTCTCACTTCATGTCTCCAGGGTCTCAAATTAACTTCCTTGACTTTGAAGTCTCAGACCTCTACCGCTGGATAACAAACAATGCTGGAGAAACTTAGTTGGGAGGAAATAATTTTGTTCACCCAGGAGACCTGTAAATGTAGTTTGTTTTTAACACCTCACAACATGAGAGAGATGTGTTACATTTCCCCACAAGTGTTCCCATTCTTAAATAACCTGTAGAAATTCAGGTAAAAGGGTTTGATAGAGCTCATTACAGTTTATGAACCTCTCCAGCTCTCTCCTTTTCTCCTTCACCCCTCGAGTTATTTTCTAGCTCCCTTCTCTGGAACAGTGAAGTTTATTAAGCCTGGATCTCTGCTGTTTCTGCAGTGATAACCCCCAGTTGGACTGGAGAAAGTCACATGCAAGAGAACACAGGGAGTTTGACATACTTTCCCAAGTATGGCAAACAAGTCACATTTTGGTGTGTTTGTAGCAATCCTGTGGGATGGCTGCAATAAACTGGTAGCAAAAAAGATATAACATGTCGTATATAAAATAAACACATACTAATATGAATTATATTAGTATATAGTAGTTATATATTAACACTTTCTTTCTTGCTATTGTTTCTAACATATTTATAATGTACCATGTGATTTTTTTGTTGCTTTGTATGTTTCTCTCCCATGGTATAAACCCTGTTTTTACTGCATTTGATGTCAGTGCCCTGCATCTTGTATATACACTTCTCTAATTTGGGGAGGGGAAAGGAAAAAACAAAATGTTTAAATAGGGATACAGATGGACCCATTGTAACAATGAGATGCACAAGACACTATGTTGAAAAACAAACTTTAAAATTTAGGCAGGGGTGGGGGGCGAGGGGGAGTGTAGTTGTGGAGGTCAGAGGGAAGGGATGGTAGGGGAAAAACAAAGGAAGAGGTAATAATGCTTGATAGGAAATGTATTCATTACCTTGCTCATGTAACTGTGACCCCTCTGTGCAGTATTTTTACAATAAAAAATATTAAAGACAATACAAACTGGGTGCTGGTGGCTTACACCTGTAATCCTAGCTACTCACGAGGCTGAGATCTGAGGATCGCGCTTCAAAGCAGCCCAGACAGGAAAGACCGTGAGACTCTTATCTCTAATAAACCATTAGAAAACCAGAAGTGGTACTGTGGCTCAAGTGGTAGAGCACTCGCCTTGAGCTGAAGAGCTGAGGGACAGCGCCCAAGCCCAGAGTTCAAGCCCCATGACCAACAAAAAAAAAAGACAATACAACACAATAATTTTATGATAACTATTATAATATAAATAATGCTATTCTAAAATGTTAATCAAGGATATTAATAATATGTATTTGTGTAATTCATAGTATTATAAAATGGTGTATATCATTATACAAAACTGTGAGACGAATTTCCAATTCATGAATGAATGGCGAAAGACCAATAATAAAGCTTAAGTTTTTCTTTTTTAATGTCATGAATTTACTGCATGTATGGAGGAAGGCTTATACTATTTGTTTCAGTTCATTCAAGATGACCAAAGAATTTTTTGTTTTCACAAGTAATAGACTCTTATTCCATGCTTTCCTTTTTATTCTTTACCACAACCTAATTCCTAGTTAAGGAAACAAAATAACTAAATACAACAAATAACTGGTTTTACTCTATCATTAGTCAGTTGCATATATTAATAAGGCAAAATTAAGGGGGCTGGGGATGTGGCTGAGTGGTAAAGTGCTTGCCTAGCATACCTGAAGCCCTGGGTTCTATTCCTCAGTACCACATAAACAGAAAAAGCCAGAAGTGGCACTGTGGCTCAAGTAGTAGAGTGCTAGCTGTGAGCAAAATAAGCTCAAGGACAGTGTCCAGGCCCTGCATTCAAGCCCCAGGACTGGCAAAAAAAGAAAAAAGAAAGAAAGAAGGCAAAATTAATAATTCTAATTACCATTTAATGCTTCTAAAATTTATGAATATTATTTAAAAAGTCAGAGGCATACCCCTGCTATAGTGTTGTTTGAGTGGAGGATGGAGTACACCCCTTTAATTTGTATTGCCCCTGTTGAATCTCTTATCTCTCATTTATCTGTTCTCTATCAGCTTTTCCAGTTGAGTGTTTTATTTTTTCCTTCAGGAGACCTGGCACATACCTCTGTTGTGGCAGGTGATTTAGTATAGATTTTTACCTGGTAGCTTTTGCACTGCACTATTGGCTTCTTCTCCATCCTAAGGATTAGTTTATTGATGGTCAGTTACCAAGCTGATGGATGCTGAGATAATAACCAATGCAGTTCCATGGAGGGAGCCAACCAGTAAATGAAGGCTGATTTGAAATTCTGGGGACTGTGGATTACACGGAGTCATAGTGGGCCTGAGACCTGTAAAGCACACAGAGTTGCAGAAGAGCCTGTATAAACTCTTTGTACCTTTCTCTCATAATATAACTTCTCAGTTTTGAAATAGTGCAACGAACATTAGGGCTACATTGAATCAGATTCTCTGTGCAATTTTATTTCTAATGATATCAATGACATCAGTAAACTAGTACAAGTTTCTTAACCTCTTACACCTATTTTCTCTTTGGAATAAATTACAGCTACGTGTGATGATTAAGCTTGAGGGTCATCCTGACTGGGTTACCCAGGAGGCAGGGCCTAGCTGGAGGAAGAAGGTCACTGGGAAAGTAGTCAGGGTTGGTACAACAGAGCTCACTCCTCTTTCCTCTCCTTCTATGCAAGTAGTGTCCTTCCTTTTGTCCATGGGACATAGAACATGGTTTTGTTGTGACTAAGCAATGCGACAGTCAAGAATCAGTGAGCCTTATATACAAGCAAAGGATACAGAAATAGTAATCAGTTGACAACAGGGAATAAATCAAAGGAGAAAAAGGAAAGAGAAAAGAAATAACTGTAAACGGTCCAAATCCTCCCCACAAAACCTCTTGTTTCCATTTCTTGGAGTTCAGTTCAATAAGCACTGTGTAATACGGTCATATGCACATAGCTATGGAGCCATTGTGATCCTCTCCTAAGAATATCCTCCTTTGTTCTCAGTGTGCAGATGCTTAGAGTGATGTTTAATTAATCACATCCAAGCGTAATTATTTGTCTTTTACTGTCCATTGGATTAACTTATAGACATATTTTAGTTATTACAAATGAGGGAAACAATGAAGCCTGTGTTTCTTTGGGTCTTTCCATTTGCTTATGAATGGGGCAATGCCATTCTTTCTGATGGAGGCATAGAATTCCATTGTGTATATAAACACCACATTTTCTTGATCCATTCGTCTATTGAGAGGCATCTGGGTTGCTTCCATATCTTAGCTATGGTAAATAATGCTGCAATGAACATGCTTGTGCTGGTGGCATTAGTGCTGGCTGATTTCTGTTCATTGGGGTAAGTGGCCAGGAGTGGAATTGCTGGGTCATCGGGGAGCTTTAAGTTTAGTCTTTTGAGAAACTTCCATACTGCTTTCCAGAATGGTTGAACAAGTGTGCATTCCCACCAACAGTAGTAGCATTTCCTTTGAGGAAAGGAAAAGGAATCATAGAAACAGTGGGACAAAGGATGAACCAATTCAACAGTGATACTCACTAGATACTCTGTTGGAAATGAACTTTACAACTTGGGTGGAGGATGGGGTTCAGGAAGAGAGGGAGAAAATGAGGGAGTGGGTAACATTGTTCAAAAAGAAATGCACTCATTACCTTACTTATGTAATTGTAACCCCTCTGTACATCACCTTTACAGTAAAATTTAATTTAAAAAAATCAAGAAAAAATTAAGGGGGGAAAAAGGAATCAATAAGCTTTGCTTGGGAAGAGTGTTTTTGCGCAGTTTTCCCAGCTTCATTTGTCATGATGAGAGGTTATCTGCTATTCTGCACAAATGGAAATTATTCAAGGAGACAAAGGCATCGATCACCTTGTCTTTACTTCTTGCTTTTCTTCCTTCTCTAGTATCTTTCCAGAATTTTCTTCCAACGTTTCCTGTAACTTATAGGTAGCTTTGACAAGTACATCATGCATTCTACCTAGCTTGTTTTCTGAGTTCTAGAGGGAAAATAATCTTCCTGATTATATTTTAAACAATACTTTTAAGAGGTTTAGTTAAGGTAGCATAAATTTGCCTTAAACATGACGAAGTTTAGCATCTTAAGCATTTTTAAGCATTCAATTCAGAAGTGTTAATACAGTCATATCATCATATAACATATTTCCAGAATTTTTCACCTTGGAAAACTGAAATGTTGCTGGGCACTGGTGGCTCATGCCTATAAGCCTAGCTACTCAGGAGGCTGAGATCTGAGGATCATAGTTAGAAGCCAGCCCAGGCAGGAAAGTCCCTGAGACTCTTATCTCCAATTAGCCAGTAGGAATCTAGAAGTGGAGCTTTGGCTCAAAGTGGTAGGGCACAAGAGTGACAAAACAAAACAAAACAAACAAACAAACATTAAACACAAACTTGAAATGTTATCCCTGTTCAACTACCCTTTTCCTCTAGTATGTCTGATGATTTTAATTTTAATTTTTTCTTTGTGTCTCACTGTGTTGTTAAGGCTACCCTCAAACTATTATCCTGTCCCAGCCTCACAAGTGCTGGTGGTACAGGTATGTAACACCACACCTGGCTGATTATGTTTGTAATTGTTGGTTTTGATCTCACTTCCAATATAATATTGAAATGTGTATGGTAATTATCAGAATCTCTATAAAATAGCTATTTTTCATTGCAGCAAAATGCCTAAGTTCACCAATGTGGTATACAAATGCTTATTTTCTGCCACACATAACATTAATAGTGAGTAATTACTCAAGAATTATGGCAATCTAAAGCTCATCCTTACTCATAAGATGCCGGGTGAATATATTTATAACCTTGGGCTCTGATTTGGTTGCAAATGGAAGGTGGTATAATGTGTAAAGATGGTTTTCCTAGAAGATGGTGATTATGTTGGAGACAACGAGATTACACGCTTTTTAGCCACGCAAAGTGATGCTTGCAACACTATCTGGATAATTGAGGTCAAAACGATGTTTTGGTGTCTAATCTACCTTGTCTCTGCCTCATTTGGCATATTTAGATTCAGCCTATTCTAGTCTTTGAAGGAGGCTTATTTTCTTTGAACAAGTTACAATTAGAACATTAATTGTTAAGCAAGTGGAATATTGGAGCCACAAAATGTGAAAAAAAATAGGTAATCACAAAAGAAAACAGAATTTTTCTTCCAATCATTAATTCTTGGTGGGAACTGTAACTTGGTTGTAGAATGCCTGCGTAGGATGCTCAAGGCCCTGGGTTCTATCCTCAGCATTCCAGAAACCAACCAAACTCACTTGACCATTATGTCTAATTCGTATTACGTGACGATAGTCATTATTTCATGACAATACTCCATTTTAGCTTCAGTGTTCACTGTTCAATACTGAAATCTGTTTTGCTTGACCAGTGAGTTTTATTTCTAATGCCACTAAATGCTTTTCCTTTATCTTCATTCCCCAATGTATACATAAAACCTTTAAAAACATATTGCATTTAATATCATATATTATACTCCATGTAAGCATTTAAAAAACTTTAGAAAATATTCTTTTTTCAAGATAAAGTATACTTTAAGAAAACATATTTAATAATCAAAATGAATGGAAAACATCCAGGAGGCACAACATTTCAAAGATATAAGTAAAGTCAGTATTGTTATTACTGGCTTCTGAGAAAATATTCTTAGAAGGATTTTATTATAATGTACTCCTGAATAATGAAAAAAAGAAGAGATGCCATGCCATGAACTAAGAATATGAATTCCTTTTTATGAATGCATTTCAGGAATTTTCTTTATTTTCACTGGCACATTTTGACATGACAAATGTAATTTAAATATTCCTAAACATATCACTATGTCAGATTGCAAAACCACAATGGAAAATAGGCTTTACTTTTGTGTTTCTTCTGGTCAACTCATTTTGGACAAGCTAGGGTCACTTCAGTTGGAACCTCAAAATGTTTCATCCTTTAGGGGACTTGGGAGATCATGATCAGTTTTTGGTCAGGAAGGATTGTAAATGATGCAGTGTTTCTCAGCAACGGAATGAAGGCAGATCCCCTCATGCATCAAGAATGAGACGATCTATCTTTGGTGGAGATAGTTGGGGATGGACAGGGCGCTTCTTTATTGTGCAAACTTCTGATTGAAGCATCCACCGTGATCCGGGGTTTGAAGAGACCTTAAAAATGGCAAAGCAAGACCTTGCCTTCAGAACTGACAGAGCCAAGCTGATGAGAGGCGCAAGGGCAATTCTTTTGGAATGCTTGTTAAAGGGAATGTCATTGGCAGAAAAAAAGAAGAGTGGGAGACAGAGGTTTATACCATGTGATCGAAACCGGCAGACCTGAAGTCAAATGGTAGTGTCGGGATTTCCTTTTTTGTTCCTTGCACTGAAGGCATAGCATGTCATTGTAGGCAAAAGTAAGTAGTTGGAAGAATATTTCTTTCTGTCATTAGCCTCATCAATATACTTAGATATTTTCAGCCTGTAATATTAATTTGAAATATCTTTACAGCACTTCTTGGCTTGAAAGGAGCCAAACAGCTTCCCGAGAGTTCTAAATTATACACAAACTGTCACCCTGTGTAGCTTCAAATTAGAGTTCAAATGATTTGTTAACTACTCAGGAATGAAAGGCAGACATTTTCCCCCTGGGAGAGTGGCTTATTTCCTTTTATTATTCTTAACTTCTAAACACTTAAACATGCTTTTCTCTGTTTTGCTAACCCCAACCATTAAGGGGGACAAAAATGTGTATGAAGCAGTTTTTGTTTCCTATGACAGCAGAGCCGTTGATGCTGTCCACTCGCGTGTGGAGCTTGTCATCATAACCGGAATGATGGGGCCTGGACTGATTCTTGGAAACCAAATATGCCCCGATAGCCGGCTGCAAGATGGCAGTCTGCTCCTGCCCAGGCGCCCTGAGCCAAAAGGCACTGGGTCTGTGTCGTGTAGAGTGTGGGACACAGTGACACACAGTTCACTGCACAGGTTGATGCAGAGGGCAGCACACTGTCCCCAGTCACTAAGTACAGGCACAGGTTGATGGCCCTCCACGGATGCCACGAAAAGCTAAGCAAAGCTGGAGACCCACAGCTGCACTGGCAGAGCCAGCTTGCTAAGATCAGCGCCCTCAGACTCATCACCCTAGATCCCAGGCCGTCAGATGGTGTTTATTTGGTGATACCGGCTGAGAAGATAATTTTCTGAAGACTCAGTGATTTGTGTAAAGTAAGTGGGAACTTGTAATGTGCTGATCAGGTGCCTGTCTACAAGATACTGGAACCGATTCATTCAGCCAGGTTTCTATCATTTTGGAGCACTGGTCCAGGTGAATAGTTTGTCTGACATACATACTAGGTACTGTGTGTGTGTACATACATGTGTGTGTGTGCTCACATGCACGTGCATGCTGTACTGGTGGTACTGGAGTTTGGAACTCAGGATCCAGAGCTCCCACTTGGCTCTTTCCTTTAAGTTTGACTGACAGTCTACTACCTGAGCTACACTCCACTACAGACTTTTTTTTGCTGGTTAATTGGAGATAAGAATCACACAGACTCTTCTGGCTTTGACCAAGATTCTCAGATCTCAGCCTGCTGAGAAGCTAGAATTGCAAACATAGGTCATGGGTGCCTGAATGTAGTTTTCTTCTTCTTCTTCTTTTTTACTCTGTTGGTTTCTGTAGAACAAGTCTTATAAGAAGCTGATTGTCATCACAGTGATGTAAGATTCCAATCCTCTCAGAAAAAAGAAGGCTTTGCCATCTTGCTTCTGATTCGCTGATTTGCACGAGACCTTCAGCTAACAGTATATCTGCTGAGCTGAAGATGGAGTGCTAATCTAGAGGGACTCGAAATGGCTCTGTCATTTTCTAGATGACAGCTCCTATTTTCCACTGGCGTCTGGCATGCGCGCTGCCATCCATCTGTGTCAGGAAGATACTTGCTTATCTGGTAGCTAGAAATGCTTTTGCTAAAAACACATAACTGCAGTTCATCAGTCTTGAGAGAAAGCTGTTGATTTTGCTAAACTAAGTTTAAATTCCACTATGGTTTTCAGGTATAACATCTATTTGTATTGGATGTTGTCATGATTATTTATACTATCTAGAAGCACACTAGAATTTTTAAAAAGGCAAGTTAATCAGTAGATTGAAAGGGATGAATGGGATAAAACTAAAGATTCAGGGCTATGGTGTACACATATTAATCTCATTCCTTATTTTTTGGACAACATTTACTTTTTGGACAACAAATTACTTATGAAGAAGTGACAGCAATTGAACAGGCCACAAAAAAATTTCAGTGCAAATAATGTTCATTTCACAAATGCTTACATATATTTAAAAATTATAACCAAATAATTTCATTATAATGTATGAAATTACTATCAAATGCCAACAAACATCATCTAAAAATGTCCTCAATTATACAAGTACAATTTTTGTGTACACTGGAAAGTATTTTTTTTGTCATTTCAGTTTTGACAAGTCTACTCATATTTTTGTGGCTTGATTAAGACTTGACTATTCAGAATTTATGTCAGCCTCACACTTCTTATTTTTCTTCCTTTTTTTTTTCCTGTGGGTTGAGGCTGGAATCCAAGACCTGGCACAAGCTAGGCAAATGCTTTTGCCAGGGAGCTACAGCCTCAGTCCTATGTTGAACTCTGCCTGACTGGTTCACACAAGCCAGAACTCTTCAGGAAGTCTCTGAAGACTTAAGACTCAGTGCAGTCAGCTAAGACTGGTTCAGTGTTTTGTCGTATATTATAGCCAAGGTGGTTAACGGTGTCTATGACAAAGACATTAAATCTGTTAAAGGGTGGCTGCTGAACATTGGAACCTTGTCTGTGTCCAGCTGGCCATTCTTATTTATACACATCATCGCTATCACTCCTCTCTCTTCCTCTTCTCCATCCAAACACACACTCAAAACTCTGGCTGAATATCTGGGCCACTGGTTGGCTCACATCTACAAACCTAGTTACTCAGGAGATTGAAATCTCAAGACCACAGTTCGAAAACAGCCAGGACAGAAAAATCAGAGACAGTCTTAGCCAGGACAAAAAATCAGAGACAGTCTTGTCTCCAATTAACCAGCAAAAAGCCAGAAATGGAGTTGTCAGTCATGTGGAAGCATGCCAACCTTGAGCAAAACAGCCAACAAGACAGAAAGGGGCTGAGTTCAAGTTTCAGTATCTGCACACACACACACACACACACACACACACACACTAGGATGTGCTTGGTTAAGAAATATCTTGTAACTGAAATCACCTATTGGTGATTCAGCTTTGAACATTTTTTCCTACTTCATTGGAAAAAAACTCTCCTTTCCGATCTCTTTCCCTCTCAATATAAAGATAGGATTTTTTTTTCAGTACCATTCCTGGGGCTTAAACTCAGGGCTTGGGTGCTGTCCCTGGGCTTGGGTGCTGTCCCTGGGCTTGGGTGCTATCCCTGGGCTTTGGTGCTATCCCTGGGCCTGGGTGCTGTCCCTGGGCTTTGGTGCTGTCCCTGGGCTTGGGTGCTGTCCCTGGGCTTGGGTGCTGTCCCTGGGCTTGGGTGCTGTCCCTGGGCTTGGGTGCTGTCCCTGGGCTTTGGTGCTGTCCCTGGGCTTGGGTGCTGTCCCTGGGCTTTGGAGCTTGAGGCTAGTGCTCTACCCCTTAAACCACACCTCCATTGCAGGCTTTCTGGTGGAGTCTCACGAACTTCCCTGCTGGGGCTAGCTTCCAGTCGTTGATCCCGAATAGCTAGGATTGTCGGAGTGAGTCAGCTTCACTATTACTTCACCGTGCTGTGTTACTTAACAAATATGACCGTTTTTTGTTGTTGTTGTTTGGAAGAATTATGCCCACGTAGAGTAGAAAATGTGCAAAGTACAGAAGTGAATAAAGCTATTACTTTCCATTATCTGTGGGATGCCATCATTTTGTATCTAGATTATAAACTTATAAACTATCGGAATTGCTTTTTTAAAAGTTGTATTGTTATGATTATGGTGATATATAGGGGATTTTCCATTTCATAAATTAGAGAGTGAGTGCATTTCTTTTGGGGGCACTGTCACTCCTTCACTTTCTCCCAATTTTCCCCTCCTGTTCCCGCCATGAGTTGCACAGTTCATTTCCAACCGTGTGTGCCGAGTGCTGTTGCTGCACTGACTCCTCCTTCCTGCCTCCATTTCTGTACTCCCAGAACTGCTGAGTTTTGTGGGCCATTTGCACAGAAGGATTTGTGAGGCTGCAGGTCCACGTGTTGAGCTGCTGTTGCTGTTGGTGTTATTAGGTTAACAAGGATACTTTTTGTGCTGTTAATATGAAAACAGGGATTGTGAGTATGTCCCAAATACATGGTGGTGTGTTATTTTTTAGTCAGTAGAAATAGATGTTATGAAGAAATTGAAGCAGAAGTAATCTCGATGGGAATAAATTCAGCATGCTATACATTGTATAAGATGCAAAGCTTTTTGTCTCTTTTTCAGAGGAAACTTCAATCCCTTTGAAGAAGAATAAAATACACATAATTTAAAGCAACAAAATCCCTCAATAAAATGAAATAAAATTTTAGAGACAGAAATGTGGCACTTACCTGCATAAATATACTAATGGAACAGTGATAGTTTTTGCTGTTGCTATAGTTTTTGTTGTTGTTATAGTTTGGTGGGCAGGGGTTGCTTTTTTTTTTTTTTTTAATAAAGCTGTTCTTTTTGGCAGTATTCAGGGTTTGAACTTAGGGCTTCAGCTTCCAAACATGCCCATGATAACAGACCCACGCTTCTGTGCATTTTCTTTGAGCTAGTATCACAAGGTTTGCCTGGCTGTGGTGAAATGACTTTTTTCTCTGTCTTAGTTTCTGGAAACAGGAATCTGTGGTGGAGAAATGCAGACAGGTTTACTGAGGATCCTTTTCATGGAAGATGGCTTCGTTGAAATAAGGAAGCATCAGGCACAGACAAATCAGCTATGTTTGTGGTCTTAGACACTCTTTCAGAAAGTTCCAGAAGCATGATAAGCCTTCAGACATGTCCATATTAAGGCAAGGAAGCAGTTGGGGAGGTGGGGAGGGAAGGGATGGTAGGGGAAAAATAAAGGAGGAGGTAACAATGCTCGATAGGAAATGGACTCATTACCTTGCTCATGTAACTGAAACCCCTCTGTACAGTATCTTTCCAATAATATCTATATATAAAGAAAAAAACAAGGCAAGGAGCCTAAGCCCTCATAATCTTATGACAAGCAGTTAATGTTGCTTGAGGGAGGATGTAACTTTGAATGAGGCACCTTCCAGAAGGGTTCTGACTTGGGTCCATCTGGCAACCATATTCCCAGCAGTTTAGAAATTTGATGAGCTCTGAAGAAAATCTCTGGGTGGGCCACTATCAAATTAATTATACCACAAGGCAGAACTCATGTGTCTATTAATTTCATTGTGATTCGTACTCTTTGCCTCGATGTGGTTCCATTCTAGAAGATAGACTGCTTTGATTCTGGAATTATAAAGGCAATTAATGTAGCTGTTTAGTTGTTGTGCCTATGTAGAGGTACTGTGGAAATTTTGTTTATGAGTAAAGAAGAAAGTTTTGAATAATTTTGTTCACCCCCATCATAAATTTCAAAGGAATTATTCTAATAGGAAGATCTAGGGCCCAAACTGAACATTTGTTCCTGAAAGGGCTGTCATACTTTGGGGAATTAGGATTTATGATTATATTGAGGGTCTTCCGTGGAGAAGGCCCAGGACAAGTATCTTGTCTCAGTGAAGCTTGATAATTTATTAGAAAGTAGAACAGAACGTGTCTGGCTATAAGTAACAGGAAAATAAACCAAACTGGCCAAGCCAAGTGTGAATTTATTAACTAACGTAAATGAAAGTCGATGGCAGGCGGGTCAATAGGTTTGACGGTTGTGATCTCAATCTGGTCTCTCTCTGTCTCTCCATTGGCTCACGCCATGCCAGCTCAAACTTCAGACAAGCCCTTCCATTGTGGTGGAGTTTTCTTCCAGACTTGCTTTTTCAATCATGGAAAAACTCAAGATACATGGCTCCTTTCCATCATTTCTAGAAAACATCTGGGCTTGAAGTGATTATTGAATAGATACATTTATTCAAGAGACCTTGTACAAGTACCTTTGCAGGCGAATGGTACTGTTCCACTTAAAGAGAAAATCAAAGATGCGAGAAACAGAGATAAATGTTAGCTTGGAGTACAGGTCAGATAGGCAGGGGTTACTCAAATGCACAGCTAGTAGTTGGGCATGGCCTTGATTGAAGCCTAGGCAGTACATTTACCGATTTAGTAAACTGTGCGTAGAAAGATGAGTATACATAGTTAGCTGTGGATTTTGCAGATATTTTCTCCCAGGAACTTCTATTGCCTTGAAAAAAAAATAAGAGCTGATGTTCTTATTCCAGATAGGGTAATGGGGAGAAGTTGATTGAGGTTTGTTGTTGAGGTTTGTGTAGCAGGAAAAATGTTCTCTGGGAAAAAGGACGGATTAGATGGCTAGAGAAAGTCAGTGCCATGCAGGACTTTGAATGGGATTAAACACAAGACATTCTCAGCGAGTGAAATCAGATCCTAGTGAAGGCAGACATGCTCACTCTCTTATGTTTCACACTTCCTAGAAATGCACATCACAAAACTCACCTCTGAACAAAAGGCTCACAGCGTTGCCATTTGGAACAGAAACAGAGTTGATATGAGCACTATATGGAAAAGAGAAGCAGGCAGACCCATAGTTTCCAGGCCTGGGAAGGGGGCTTAGCAGGAGAGCGCTTGCCTAGCTTGCAGGAAGCCCTGGGTCGATGCCTCAGTTCCACACACACAGAAAAAGCCAGAAGTGGTGCTGTGGCTCAAGTGGTAGAGCGTTAGATTTGAGCCCAGAGAGGCTTAAGGACAGTTCCAGGCCCTGAAGTCAAGCTCCAGGACTGGCAAAAAAAAAAAACAAAAACCAAAAAAAACAAAAAAGAGAAGTTAGTTTCCTAGCCAAACTATGGAATCAGCCTAAATGCCCATCAACTGATAACTAGACAAAGGAAATCTATGTACACATAATGGAATATTATTCAGCCACAAACATGAATGAAATAGTGTTCCATACTGACAACCATCACTGACTGAGCAAGACAAAAACTGCATATTCTTTCACACGAGGAATGAATTCTATGAATGTAAAACACTCATAAAACAACTCCAAATATTGTTTGTGCATAGGAATCTTTGGGAGAGGGATGGGAAGAGAAGAGAGCAAGAAGGAGCGATATGACCAAAGTACTTCATATATCCATACACACGTATATACACCCACACTTACATGCCCACTCACACCCATATATATATAAAAGTGGAATAGTGGAACACAACAAATTGTTTAAAGCCAAGTGCTAGCAGCTCACACTTATAACCCTAGCTATTATGGAAGATCAAGATTCCAGGCCAGGCCTGGACAATAAGGTTTTGCCATCTCCTCTCACCAGGAAAAGCATTGTGATATGCAGCTGCTAACTCAGCTATGGTGTGAAGTTTAAATCACTTAAAAAGGGTGAGATAGAAAAGATAAAGTGGTAGGGTAATATGATCCCATTACATTGTACCCTTGTGCAGAAATCTCACAGTGAAACCACTTTGTACAATATTAAGAAGAGAAGAAACATGTTCTTGTCTAGAATTTAAAACCTTCATGTCTTCAGAAAATAGACTATCAGTGGTTTCAAACTCAAATGGTTTATATTTCCAAGTCAGAAAGAATTGTTATACAAGACTGGCTTTTCACTGGCATTTATAGACTTATTTTTCTCAAATAGACTTAAGTTTTCCAAGTGGATGGAACCTAGTTAATATAAAAGCCACTTTTATGCCCCATGTAGCTTAAAGCATTTGAAGCAGCAGAAGAAAGTAGTATTTACTGAAATATTTTCCCCTCCTTTCCGGAGTTCACTAGGCTTTTTCCCAAATATTAACTCATTAAATCCTTAAATCAACTTAATCTGTTAGGCATTTGTGGTAGAATCTTTTATTTGCTCATCAACCTTTTTCCTCTGGGCACTGCCTCACAAGCGTCATTTGTGAGCTTGGTGACTGTCTGCTGGTGTGGAGAGAAGACTCTTGTGATTTTCCACATTATTTCTTCTTTGCATAGGCCAGTTGAGTCTTTTTTGTAGAAGGTGACATGTGGATGCTGAGAAGCAAAAGATTTCTTTCATTAACTTATTCAATCAACACTCATGAATGTTAACTCTGTTCAAAGAACTGCTTGAGGTTTGGTCAAATCAATGTCTCTGTTCTCATGTGACATTGCTTCTTCTGAGGTTAGCTATGAAAGATCATGTCTATGAATGATGGGAACCCAGTTCAGGTCATAAATAAAGTTATTTCTAGTCCTCAATTTTAAGGCTTTATTTTTTTCTACTTATTCTTTTCTTTTCCCTCCCTCCCTCCCTCCCTC
>NW_012267243.1:12934155-12993219 GCF_000151885.1 Dipodomys ordii | reverse complement strand
CCTCCCTCCCTCCCCCTCTTCCTCCCCTCTTCCTCCCTCCCTCCCTCCCTCCCTCCCTTTTTCTTTTGCTCCCTTTTCCTTTCCTTTTTCTTTCCCCACATCTGTCAGTTTATCATGTTGCCAACCCTCTGCACTCCTCCCGTGACCCAGGGCTCCCAGGTGCAGGTGGGACGTGTGAGTCAGAGATTGATTTTTAGCGGAGGTAAAATTCACATTCATATTCAAAGCAATTGTGTGTGTGCACGAGTGTGTGTGTATGCGCGCACACACCTCTGTCTACATGCATAGTGAGGGTGGCGTGGAGGGAGTTTTGAGCCCTGTTATTAAATAGAATAAATCAGGAATGGAGACTCTCAGGCACAGAGAAGGAGGAGAATCTGCCTATGAATTATGATCAAGCCAGTTTCTCTCCCCTTTTCAGCTCAACACACTCTTCTTTGTGGGTACAAGCCGAAGCCATTCATTGTAGGACAATTAAAATGCTCTGGGTGAAAGAGTGAGAGGAAGAGGTTAAAAAGTCGGATTAGCAGGTGTCTGTTTGAAAATGCAGGGGAGCTGTGAGGAGTCAGGTCATAAAAGTATGAAAGGAGAGGATTTGCTCTTGGAGGAAGTCATGGCTTTGGAAGTATTAGAAGGAAATTTCGACTTAACTTGCTGGATGAAACCACTCATGAAAACATTCTACAAGCCAGGTGTTAGTGGTTCACACTAGTTATCCTAGCTACTTAGGAAGCTGAGATCTGAGGAATGCCATTCAAAGACATCTTGGGTAAGAAAGTTTGTGAGACGCTTATCCCCAATGAACTGCCAACAGCCAAAAGTGTCGCTGTGGCTCAAGTGGTAGAGAACCAGCATTGAGCAAAAAAGACTCAGAGACAAGCACCATGTTCTGAGTTTAAGCCTCAGCATACATGAGCACGTGTGAGCACACGTGAGCACGCATGAACACGTATGAACACATGTGAGCACATACATGCACACACTTGCACAAAACTTGTTAACATAAAAAGTAATGTTTTGCCTCTATTCTCCCCTCCCCCTCACCAAAGTTGTACAGTTTGTTTTCAACATAATGTTTTATACATCTCATTGTTACAATGGGTCAACCTGTATCCTTATTTAAGCATTTTGGTTTTTTTTTTTCCCTTCCCCTTTCCGAATTAGATTAATGTATAGGAATTATACTCATTACCTTGCTCATGGAACTGTAACCCTCTGTAGAGCATCTTTACAATAAGAATCTATCTATCTATCTATCTATATCTATATCTATCTATCTATATATATATATGTAATGTTTTGACTTTTCAAATTCTTATGTAACATCAAAACACAGAATTCGGTTCAAAGGTAACATGAGGAAGAGGTGTGGAAAGGATCTGGGAGAAAGAGGGCAGCAGGAATGTAAGAGCAAGTAAGTGTTAAAGAAGAGACCAAAGGCTTGTGTGTCCAGACAACGGTGAGAGAACCAGACAATGTCCAGAGGCGGTGAGAGACAACGGGAGATCAGAAAATGCATCCTATGAAACCGCCACTGAGTCAGACTCCAGTGGAAAGACTGAGGGGGAGAAGAGGGGATAATAACTCTAGATAATAACAGCACTGAACACATGTCATACCTGTAATCCTAGCTGAGGTCTGAGGATCAAGGCTTGAAGCCAATCTGGATAGAAAAGTCTGTGAGACTCTTATCTACATGAACCAGCAAAAAGCCAGAAGAGATGTGGTTCAAGTGCTACAATGCCAGCCTTGAGGGGGATTCAAACCCCAGCACACACACACACACACACACACTAATAGTAAAAATGACATGAAGTGACCTTCGTAATTGCTGTCTGTGCTGTCTGTTTTAGACCCAAACCAGGACAATTGCATCTTTAACAAAATCTAAAATCCAGGTCAATTCCAGACCAATCAAACCCCAGGGCATTTGTGGTGCTCCTTAGGAAGCTAGTGTGTGCCAGTTGGAGCAAGAACTTGGCTCTAGTTGATCATTACAAGCAAGGCCCTGAACTCATGGTCACCTAACACAGCACGAAGAGAAATGTTTCACTGGGAGAAAGGACATGGGAAGAAGACTGGACTTTTGAGATATTTTTGACTGAATTACCTTAGCTGCTTTACCAAATGACTTCCTTATTCACCTGTGAAGTCAATATGGAAATGGCAGTAAAGCAAGTTGAAACTAGAAAAACAATGACTAAATGGTGGAAATTTTAATACCGTACCCCAAATCTTAATACCAAGCTAAGGTACATGAGTTTTTATTCATTAACAGACAGGTAAGAGGTAACATTGTTGGTACTGAATTGTGGCGTGCTTTAAAAGTTCCAGCTGTGGTTAGGGATGTTACGTTGGATTCTGGTAGATTAGCGTGAGGGAAGAGGGAAGAGGGGCCCAGTAGGTGATTCTCGCAGGGGATGGAGGTCCTCAGCTAGTCTGGCCTGTTGAGAATGGAGAGCAAGTGAATACAAAATACGAAGGGGCTGGGAAGGTGGCTCAGTGGTAGAGCGCTTGCCTTGCATGCATGAGGCCCTGGGTTCGATTCCTCAGCACCACATAAACAAAAAGAAAAAAACCGGAAGTGGTGCTATGACTCAAGTGGTAGAGCGCTAGCCTTGAGCTGAAGAGCTGAGGGATAGCGCCCAGGCCCAGAGTTCAGGACCCACAACCGGACCCCCCCCCTCCCAAATATGAAGGAAACAATGGACAAAACCTAGTGGTTAAAAGTCCTCTGGTTAAAAGAGCTCTGGTGGCTCACACCTTAATCCTAGCTACCCAGGAGGCTGAGATCTGAGGATCGTGGTTTGAATCCAAACCCAGCAGGAAAGTCCATGAGACTTATCTTCAATCAGCCAACAGAAAACCGGAAGTGGAACTGTGGCTTAAAGTGGTAGAGTACTAGCCTTGAGCAAAAAAAGCTCAGGGAAAGCACCCAGGCCCTGAGTTCGAGCCTCAACACTGACGGAAAAAAAAAAAAGCAAAAATAAAAGCTCTGCTGTAACATTCCTCTGATTAAATGAGAAACCAAGATATTGAAGGTAACTGTATCTACAGAAGCCAGACACGAGTGGTTACAAAGAAGACTTGAGCAAGAGTTGGAAAGAAATGAGGTTTAAAGGCATAGTAGAGCAGGGACCTGGCTTTCTCAGAGTGTGGGTGGATTGGTTATCTGGAAAGTTTCAATTTGATTATATCTGATGGCAGATTCATTTTTGGGGAAGAAAGAAATCAAGCTTGGAATTACCTACTTCCCTCAGTCCCTGCACACGGGTTTGGTTCACCATCTACGTCTATGGAACCAAAAGGAAAAAAAAAAGAGCTGGTGGTATAACAGGGTGTGAAAGTCATGAAAAGGACTTCCAGGAACAGGATGTGTGCTTAGGTGACACTCCAATCCTTCCACAGCGGGGTAATGAGCCTCATGGCTCTGGATGGTATCACGTTGCTCTAGGCGTGTACAGAAATGGTGAATGCGGCAGTTTCCGCGGTGCTGTGGCCTCTTTCAAAGGTCCCCCTGCAGGATTGGCCCTATGCTGGATCCTGGCATTTTGAATTTCAGGAAGGTTCTCACCATTCCCTAAGTGGGTCCCTGTGCTCCATCTGCCCTGTGACTCAGACTTTATTTTTATTTTTTACGTATTCAACACCAGCCCCCAATAACAGTCCTTTGATCACACAGATCTTGGCTCGCTCTTTCAACGCTCCCAACCAATGTGTTTGAACTACGTTCTTGGTGCTCCCCCCATGTGGCCTCCTCTCGGCATGCGCTGTCTGCCTCGATTTATGAATGGGACAGGCTTTGTGTTCCGGAGTGTTTCCAGCTGCACTACATGACAATCCCATAGAAGAATGTAGAGAAATACCACTCACTAACTTATTTCTCACACACACACACACAAACTCAAGATAAATGTTGAATAAAGTAGCAAGAAAGGTTGCTGAGATTTACCTTGGCTTGCATAAGACCTAAAGACCATGCCATGGCTGGCTGGCTGAAGAATAGGAATGGTCTCACGGTTCTGGATAATAGATGTGGAGGAGCTTGTGTCAGCCCAGTCCTGCGTGCTGAAGCTTTTTTTCTGACTGCCTGTCCTGTGCCCTCACCTGACCTTTTTTTACACAGGTGCCCAGGATTTGGAGTAGGAAAAGTGTTGTGTTGGTGGCTCTTCATTTTCTAAGGACATCAGTGTTGTTGGATCAGGGCATGATTCCTATGACTTAATTCAACCTTAATCACATTCATTTTTTTCTTTTTCATTTCATTTATTTATTTTTGTTCCAGTATTAGGGCTTGAACTCAGGGCCTTGGATGCTCTCCCTTAGCTTTTAAACTCAAGGCTGGCGCTCTACCACTTGAGCCCACAGCTCCACTTGTGTTTTCTTTGTTGGTGGTAAATTGGATGGGAGTCTCGTGGCTTTCTTGTCCAGACTGGGTTTTGTACTTCTCAGAACTCATCATGATCCTCAGGTCTCAGCCTCCTGAGTAGTTAGGATTTCAGGGCTCAGTCACGGGAGGGGGTCTGGCTTAATCATGTGCTTGAAGATTCCATTTCAAACACAGCAAATGAAAGCTAGGGGAACTAAAGCATGAATGTTTGTATTGGGCAGAGTTCAGTCTATAGAATTCCCATCCTAGCAAATGGCAACCACCACCTTACTCCACAGTCATCCTGCAGAAACAAGAGGATGTAATGATCGTGTGTTCTCTCTAGGAATTCAGCCTGGACCCCACCCTGCTCTCCCTCTCAGTATTTCCAACACGCCTTTGACTTTCCTCTCTGGGGGTTGGGGTGTGGGGTTGGGGTTGGGGGGCGCTGTTTCTTCGCTTTTTTCACTCAAAGCTAGTACTCCCTCACTTTCAGCGTTTTGGTGCTAATCAGAGGTAAAACTCTCAATAGACTTTACTGCTTAGGATGGCTTTGAACCTTGATCCTCACATCTCAGCCTCCTGAGCAGCTGGAATTACAGGTGTGAGCCACCAACGCCCAGCTTGTTCTGTTTTTATCCATGCGATTTCCTTACTCTGCTTCTCCAGATTCCTTTGCAACGTTCCAAGCCATGCTCAATAGGGTTGTAGCAAACGTTTCCCTCTTTCTTTCCCCCCCACATTGTATTTTTTTTAAACTTTTGCTGTGGAAAAAATCTTAAAAAAAAACTGTAAATTTGGAGAAAATAGTTTACAAGCCCTCATTTACTCATTTTTAAACCCATAATAGCCACTAATTTGATAAACTGATATCTCCTGTTTTAAAGAAAAATCCTAGATCACATAATATTTGTACATTAATATATACACGAATTTATTTCTTAATTATGATGATTTATAAATGATAACTCCAATACTATTTTTAATTCATTCTTTTTTTTTGCAATATTTGGGTTTGAAACTCAGTGACTTTGTCTTGCTAGGCAGATGCTCTACCACTTGAGCCACACCTCCAGCCCTTTTTTGCTTTAGTTTGAATTTTGGTAGGGCAAGTGATGCAAGTTCAGTTTCTCTCCAAGAATACCTCACTCCTGCTGCATTGTCAGTTGTTGCTGCTTTCTGTCTTTGGTGAAGTTTCCATTCTAGTCCTCTGTGCTTCCTATGTGCCTCAGGGGTAGATATCTGTCCTCAGTACCTAACTCTCACTTCTGACAAGTGACCTAGAATGTTAACACTGAAAAGAAAGTTGAATATCCATTGATGCAAGACTCCTAGGTGGGTGTTTTCTAACCTGGTTCTGAAAGATACTTTGTTAATAATGAATTTATAGTCAAATAATTTTAGAAAAACCATGAGTGATTAAATAACAATTTTCTTTACAAGGTAACCGTACTACCTCGCAAATCTAAAGACATGGTAATTGAGTTACTTAAATTTATTTGAACACACTGTGCTTCTTAGAATGAATGATAGTTATTAATATGTCCTAGTGTTCTATACTAGGAATATTGGAGAATTGAGTCTCAGTAAGTTACCCTAATAAGCAGAAACTTTATCTTACTTAAAGTACATTTACAAAACATCTTAATTTCTTTTTTTAAAAATGAATCCACAGTCATCACCTGAATCTGGATTCTCTTTTCCTGTCAGCAGACTGCCATGGACTTCTAGAATAGAGCTTGCTTGCTCGCATGGGAGTTTCTGTTCCTCAGTGTCTAATACCATGGAAGGCAGACATTCAAATCAGTATTTAGACGTAGGAAAGGTTGCTGCAATAGCAGACGGAAGAATAGTTAAGTCTGCATAATCTTTCCTAAAGAGAATAGCCCCATATTTAAGACTGTGTCTTAAATCTCTACAGCTCTTACATCCCTTCAATATGATCTAATATTTCCCTCACTCCTTGACTTTCAGCTTATTGAGTATGGTCTGGGCTGTGTACTTACAATGAGAGATTTGACATGCTCTTGTTCTGGAGCAAGGTGTATGTGGTAGATGACATTGGTCTTATAAATCAATCATTACAAATGAAGTGGGATATGTAAGGTGAGGCCTTACAAAAGGTATTATAGGAGCATGCGGGCCGTCTCATGAAAATTGCTGCTTATAATTCACTTGCAGATCTCAAGATCCAGGGTAACATCTCTTACTTTTCTTCCACTCAGGGAGTCTGGAACAGTGCTGGGAATAGTCAGCAACAGCAAAGTTGTTACTTTCCTTGGTTTAACGATGTTGAGGATCCAGTCCCGAGCCTCTGCATCTTAAGCAGGTGCGCTTCCTTTGATCTAAACTTAAAGACAGACACAACTCTTACTGCAAGTTTTCCCTCTATCTATCGTTCTGAAACTGCACATTCTACCCTTGTGGTCTGTGAACATTTAACGAATTCTCTCATCTTTTTTTCATTTGTTAGAGGAAAAAAAATCACAGGGGTAGGAACTAGGTGAACTTTACAGTACAATTTGATGGGATTAAATTTGAGAGGGACAAAATACCACTGTGACCACCTGCCAAAATGTTGCTTTCTGACCATCAAAGCCAGACACTGAGCGGTGAGGTATTTCTTGCCCATGTGGAATGGATCCCCTTTGTAGTGTGGGCGTGCGCATGTGTTTTCTAAGCAGGTCAAGTTCCAGATTTAGAAAAGGAGGAAAAATCTTTTAATCTCATCAGGGAAAATTACTCACAGTAAATAGGTCCTCTGCTCCAGCTGTGGGTGACTCGAGAAGTTCACGGATGGTCAGAATCTGCTCACTGGTTACTCTGGCTTCTGTCACCAAGTCATGTAATGACTTGTTCTTCAGACCTTGAAAGAAGTCACCCCCTAAAGTTAGATCAGGACAAAATCTCTGAACTGGTCAACAGAGCCCAAGTGAATTTTGTTTTCCATCTGGAAAGCAATTTCCTATGCCAAACCCAAGCAGCTTAGCTTTGGATCGAATTCTAATGTCAACCAAGATCTTGACATGAAGAAATAAAGGCAATTCTACTCTTACATTGTATTTGATAGAGATGTTTTCTAATAAAGTAAAAACAAAAGTTTTTTCCATTTCTTCTAATGGTTCTATAGAACTATTAACTTTCTGCAGTCTGCATTATAAAGAGTTCTATTTAC
Source organism: Dipodomys ordii (assembly GCF_000151885.1). Taxonomy (NCBI): domain Eukaryota; kingdom Metazoa; phylum Chordata; class Mammalia; order Rodentia; family Heteromyidae; genus Dipodomys; species Dipodomys ordii. The sequence continues at coordinate 12,985,675 of NW_012267243.1, read as the reverse complement.
GTCTACATTCATACCTACAGAATTTATTTATCTGCAGAATGAGCTTATGTGTGTACAGTCTTTCATACACTTGTGCTCGAAGGCTTCTGTTTGTGAATAAAAGGAGATCCTAATTTCTATGTGAGCGCTTTGGGTCTTTGGCATTAAGATGAGAATCTAGCTCTATTTGAAAAGTATTTAAGAGAAGTAAAACTCACTGGAACCCTCCAGCAGAGGAGATCTTTTAGTTCGCTCTTTAGACTGGTATTCCATGGGAGAATTAGCTAATAAAAAAAAAAAAGCAGGTTGGAAAGGTTTGAGCTTCCATCATGAAACAAGTCATTTATAATCTACCATTTCTGGAACAGATATAATTTCAATGATCTAGATATCATTCCGTTTATCATATATATGTACATATATTTATATATATTTTATATATCCAGGGTGTGAGCACTGTCCCTTAGCTTTTTCTTTTAACACTGATAATCTATCACTGGAGCCACAATTCCACTTTTGGTGGTTAATTGGAGATTAGAGTCTCACGGACTTTCCTGTCAAGGCTAGCTTTGAACTTCAATCCTCAGATCGCAGCCTCCTGACTAGCTAGGATTACAGCTATGAGCTACAGGCATATGATTTTATCCTGTTGGCCACCTCCCTCTCTTTCTTTTAGTTCCATTCAAATGAGCTTGAGCCACATTACCACTGCTTTTCCCCACTTTCCTTTTATTTTTTTTTAAATAACCTGTACTTTCATTAGATCAATACCAGTAATATTTTCCTTGGTCAAGCATAACAGTTTGACATGTCCTATCTCACGGCAACTGAGACAAATGGAGTGTGGGCAGCAATGTCCCTATTTTGCCTGTGAGCTTGGGGACTTGAAGATCCCAAGTGCATTTCCTAGGATCTCACCACCAGGACAGAGAAGAGCCCTGCTCAGTGCTCAGGCTTAGGTTTCAGCTACTCTTTCTACTCCACCTCATTGCTGTAACTCGGCAAGTGCCATTGAAAAACACGTGATGTGCACAGTTGCTATGCGTGTGACACACAAGTGAACTTCCCCAAGGCCAACAGAATCATCACTCCGAAAGACTGACCCAAATAGACATAGCCTCTGCTGTGGGAACAGCAGGTTAGAATGTGGGCAGAGAGCCCAGAACGTGTCTCCTTTCCAGGCAGACAGACAAGAATCTCTCTGGAGACTGGCCAGGAGGCCAGAAGTTCTCCCTGAGGCTCAAGAGGCTGCCAGGAGGAACCCATACTGATTCCATTTTGGGGTTAAAGGACATTACAGTCACAGTGGGTACTAGCTCTGTCCACGATGCTGACACACATGCACATATATCACCTAGATATCTCTCTGTCATCTTGCTGCGAAGGCTGATCTACATGCAGCTTTCTTGTTTCAACGTTCAGTCAAAGCAATCAGCATAAAAGAGCAGAGCATGCAGGATGACAACTACGTCCAAATCTCTGCGGAGTAAACTAGTAGATAATTAATCTGGGCTTAGAAGTCATGGTTTGGCTGCTCTGTGGTGGCTTGCTCAGATGGTTTCTGTAACTGACTGTGGCAGAGGCTACAGATTTGCTGTCCATTCCCCCTCCGTCTGTCATGGAGCCTTGATTTTTGTAGAATCAATGTACAATTATTATTGTTATTATTATTATTAGTAGTAGTAGTAGTTAGTAGTATTGTAGTAGTTATTTTTCTTAAAAAATGACCCAACGGACTTGAGTGCGATTGTTGGAGCTCCAGAAGCTGTTTTGTATGTTTGAAGAGAGAAATAATGTGAAAGAAGAAATCATAGGAGGATTCTTACTAAACCTTTGAGGAAACTTGTGGCCAGTGCAGCTGATAATGATGTCTTAAACGCAGCACATGAGTAGAGGAGTTCAGGATGGCCTGACTGTAGTCCCAGTGCTGTGCAGAGAAAGAGGATGTGAGTCCCTAGGTCTCAGGGGCAAATCAGACGTCTGGAGCCAGTGGTGAGGAGCTGGGGGAGGGCTGGCTGGATGAGATCAGCAGAGGAGAGTCGGGTGGAGAGGGAGGTGAGGAGAGCCGTCCACTCAAGTCCATGTACCATGCACCCCGCAGAGGCTGTCGGGATTGATGGCGAGTGGCTTGATAACCACACAACGGAAATTAGATCACGCAGGCACAGGGTGGGGAAGAAGATCAGGTTGGGGAGGACCATGAATTTGATCAGCCATGACCCAGAAAAGATGAAGTGCCTGTCACATATTTCTTAACACAGGGTTCGGGTTGAGAACTGCTGGAAGGTCATAAAGTGTATTTATCATAGCCTATCTGGTATAAACCGATCACACTACACGCAGTTGTTCTGAAGCCTTTAGTAGACATAGTAAGCCGTCGGTGGAGATCTATGAGATTCCTGACAACACAACGCAGCGTGCTGACTTACCCTAAATATTGTTTTGTAAGTGGAGTATACCCTAAAACAATGCTAGAAAGTATAAGACAGCAAATTTAGAAACAGTAAGGTGTTTGCGTATCATCCTTCTCAAATATTACACGTGGCACACAGGTGCTCAGGCCATGCTCTTCCGTGGGTGACTGTGGCCTAAGTTTGCATCATCCTCCTGTGGCAGCTGTGATATCACTGGGTGCAGGACATTTTCAGCTGCATGGTGATTTGAATGGCAGCACCTTGTGGTTTCATGGGGATATGACTGTGTTTTCTTATTTTTTTTTTCTGAATTAAAATAGATCTAGTTCAAAAGCATTTCCATGTTCATCCCTTAGCAGAAAAACATCATCTTCACAATTCAATGTTTTAGACTAATAAATGGATTTCCATTAAGCACACAAGAAGAAAGGATTCAAATTGACCAAGATGGTAAGTTTAAATGTTTGTATGAATACTAAATGATTGTGTACATGAACGCAAAAGTGGCTTAGGGACCTAGCTCTGCTCTCGGGTAGGAGCACATCAGGCATTTTCTGGCCCAGGGCTGTTGAGGTGAGGGAGGGAGGTAAAAGACAAGGAGCTTCGATTTATTTCTGCCCCCTAAGTTTGCATCAAATCCACTATAATAGCCTTACCTGAAGGTATAATTGTGTGTGTGTGTGTGTGTGTGTGTGTGTGTGTGTGTGTGTGTGTATGACAGTCATGGGCCTTGAACTCAGGGACTGGGTGTTGTCTCTGAGCTTTGGTGCTCAAGGCTGGCACTCTACCACCTGAGCCACAGAGTTCCATTTCCATCTTGGTGGTTAATTGAAGATAAAAATGTCCTGGATGTTCCCGCTCTAGCTGGCTTGAACAGCAATCTTCAGACCTCAGCCTCTTGAATGGCTAGGATTATAAGTCCGAGCCACTGGCACCAGCTTGAAGAGTTAAGGGGACACAACTGGATTTATCTGTGTTTTTATGCGTGTGGATTATCTTTCATTCCCCTGGACTCGAGCTCCCCAGGGGTTGAAGGAAAAGAATTCGCATGAACCCCTGGGCAGAGTGTACCCCACGTCTTTAATTCTCCTGCTCACCCCAGTCTCATATGAAATAAGCCAGCTCAAAGGGTTTCCTTATTATACAGGTTGCTACTCTAGACACCCCTGGTTGTTGTTAGTGGATGCCTGGAATTATGGCTAGTATTGAAGCCTAGGTCTATCATGCTTCTCTCTGCTATACACATACCTGTGATTAAAATTTAATTGATAGATTAGGCACCGTAGGATATTAATAACCACTCATAATCAAGTGGGATCATTCCGGCAATGTATTGTAATTAAGTTGTCAGCATAACTATCCTTGCATTTTGTGGCCATGGTTGTGTAAAATAAAGATTACTAGACACTCTGATAACCTAGCCAGCTCTCCAGTGGCTCCTGGACCAGAAGCAGGAAGGAAGGATGGTACAGAGAGGGTGGCATCATTCATGTTCTGCCTGGGATAAAATAGGATGGGACAAGATTTTATCACGTGACTCAGAGCAGCATGGAGAGTAAAACTTCTGAACTGCTTATTTGAGGAATTCTCCCTTTTATACATTAGGCTAAGAGTGCCTGGCAGCATGTAAAGTTAATTTTTGAGAAAGTGGGACTTACTCCCTCCTGCTTGAAGAAAGTCTTTCCCTTCTACACTCTTCTTGGCTTTCCTTGTTGTTGTGGCTAGGGGAATGGTCATAGGACTTAGGACAAAACACCAAAACTTCTTCCTTGGTTTATTTATTTATTTATTTTAAAGTTTGGTTTGTAATTTACAACTTATAGAGAGACTACTTTTTGTCTGATAAAGAGCTAGGAAAATGGAAATAGGTAGTGGTCATGATTTAAAGGAAAAAAAAAATCAGGAAGAAAAACACAATCAGGGAATCCTGGGGCTTAGCTCTGGTTAACTCTAGGCCTCATTCCAAAACTTTGATTGTGGTTGGGATCTGCTAGACAACACAGATCATTTTTTTTTTTGCCATGACCTGGATATCACTTGTGTTAATTTGAGTTAAAAGAACACCAAAACTGCACCGATTGAATTAGTATCTTATAAACCAAAGCTAGATGGAGCTGGGCAAGAAATCAAGAAGGCACGTGGTTTATCATGGATTCTTGGGTATTAGAAGTATTATTTGTTGAATGGAAGAATAGTAGTCCTACTTTTACTTGGGAAAATAAATTCTTGAGAAATAAAAGATGCAGACCAACTGACTTCAGGGCTCCCCTTCCAAAGCACATGGAGAGATTGTTTTCTTTTTCTACGTATTTCATTGTATACCCCACTCTTCAAAACTCTGTGGTTTAGAACTGCATTAAGGGTGGAGTGTGGTCAATGTCTATAATTCTGGCCACTTGGAAGTTGACGGTAGGAGAATTTGTCCCTGGCAAAAGTATGAGACCCTATCTGAAAAACAAACTCAAAGTAAAACGGATGAGGTTGTGGCTCAAGGGGTAGAGCGTTTGCTTAATGCCAATTTTAAACAAATTTTAAACTGGAAAGCGAAACAGCAAAGATTCATTTTTATTGTAAAGGTAATGTAAAGAGGAGTTGCAGTTACCTAGGTCAGGTAATGAGTACATTTCTTTTCAAACAGTGTTACCTCTTCCCTTGTTTCCTCCCAGGTTTTTCTCTCCAGACTCCCCTCCCCACAAATTGTATCGTTCATTTTCTACCTGCTGTTCAGTGAGTATCACTGCTGGATTAGTTCACCTACCTTTTCTGTGCTTCCCCTTTGCCCTCCCTAATCTCCTAAGAATATCCTCCTCTGGGAAAAGATATTCTTTATGGTCTTGAAGTATAAAGATAATTTATGCATGCCTTTTCTAGGCAGCCATGAGCAACTTAATACAGTCAGACCAGTTCTCTAAATGAATCCCACCCCACCTGACCCACCATTAAGTGTTTAAAAGAGAATTATGCTGGAGTTAGGGCTGAAACTATCTTAGTAAGTACCGAGTACATCCTGCTTAGGACTCTCTCTACTAAGGGTTCTTTCAAATTCTGTGATTGCAGAAGAGTTAATTAGATGGGCATTAGCTATTGGTGGGCAGTCAGTGAGCTCTATTAATATATAACTAGGTTGAACTCCTGAAATAAATGTCCAGCCTATTAATAGTTATCCAGGTCTCCAGTTTCACCAGGTTAAAGTATCTACTGTCAGTGTGGTTTCCTTCTTCCAGAAATAGATGCCAAACTTTGAACTTAAAAAATACTTTTTGGTTGAGGCTGAGGCTGAAACATGAAATTTCTCTCTATTTTTCTCTCTTGCCCCTTTCTGTTACACCGTCTCCTATCCTTCTGGTTGTAATTTCAGCAGCCCGACATTCCCAACATCAAATAGAGGTTAAGTACCGTGTTATTTAAACAAGATGAGAGTATTTGATAATGACTGAGTAAGCAAAGTGGAGAAGGAATAAAGGAGGGAGGAGTAGCCCCTCCCTGAACTGAGCTCCACACGCCACGCTCAGTGGTCTCCTCACTAAAAATTCTGCTGTCATAACATTATAATTTATCTCCTTAAATTTTTATGTTTCCCACTTTAGAAAACAACTATGTCTAGTATATAATTTCTCTTTTTTATTATGACATTTGAGAAAGTAGCCAAGACTGGTTAGGTTTAATTATCCCATCAAGTTATTTTAGATGTCAATTTCTACCAGTCATTCACACTTGGGCAGATGGCTGGAACACGTTATTCCAGAATGGCCAGGCTTGGGTGGAGCCAGAGAAAAACATCTCCTCCCTTCTTCAGAGTCTGTGGTACTGTGAAGATGGAGCCTGTGTGCTTGCTCTGAGGATCTCATGATGTGGTGGTTTTGTTGTTGTTGTTTTTCACATGAACCATTAGCTGATCTGTTCTTTAAGTAAGCTGATCTGATTCTTTAATTTTAAAAATGGGACCCAACCAAGGGTTTGCTATCAGAGATAGTAAAATAATGGATGCTATACTTGTCTGGAGTTTACCACTTGCCATTGTTGCTTACTTCACGCTATGCTATTAAGCTTGGGTCTCAGTGTCCATGCAGTCTGATGCCATGAGCTCCGCATTGTGCGCTAGATGCAGATGTGGCGTTCTCTTGCTTTGGAAAAATCTGTGTTCCACAGTGTTCTTATCTGAGGTAATGATACCCCTGGACTGTGCATGTGTTCAGGATGTACTACATCTAGTCATTTGGCCACTAGCACAGAGCTTTAATTACTTGTCTATTTCTAGACACAGGAGCTACCTTCCTTTGACTGGATAATAAACCACCATTTTTTTCTCTTCTTAGGAGGGCAGCATTATCTCTTTTGAGGTCTTTTACTATGTAAATATTCTGGAAAAAACATTCCAGACAAAGCACTGTCCAGTGGCTCTACTCCTAAGATATGGAGAAACAGAAACCAAGATTGTTTCCCACTAAATGCCTTGCACAGAAACTTGAGTTTCTTTCTCTATAATTAAGCTAACTTAGCTATGGAATCTCTGATTTTTTTTTTAGTTTGTTTGTTTTATGGTAGAAAACTTAAACTCATCACAGTCAAATCAGTCACTTTGAGCTTAAAATATATTTTCAATTGTTATATATTTTAGTGAATCTAGCATTTGCCTGCTCCTTTTCCGCATTCCTCTCAGGTGTACTGGTTTGGTAGAAAAGACTTACAATTGTTCTTACACTGACTATTCTAAGCTCTTTGTACAAGATTACTCCATTCATTATGTAAGTAGAAAATCTCACTATGGCTTTATATATAGAAACGGAGGCCGCCATAGCTTCCCTCTCCCTGTCCCTCTCCCTGTCCTTCTCCTTCTCGAATTTCCTTTGTGCCCCCTTGTAACAGATTCTCACTTTGTGCTCCAGGGTGGCTTCAAACTCATGAATCACTTCTTTCAGTTGCCTGAGTACAGGGGTCACGGGCACAAACCAACGTGCCCAGCTATATATTCTTTTTGTCTAGCTCCACAGCCTGACTCTGTGGGGTTATCTGTCTACGCTCATCCAGGGAGGCAGAGCTCAGTGAAGAGCTCCACGTGAGCGGTGTTCCTTGAGTTGACCTACTGCCATTCTTGGCACAGGCGTCCTTCAAAGGCCTGGGTACTAAAGGCTTGGTTGCCCATCTGAGGTGGTAGATCCTTCAGTAGTTGGGGCCCAAAGGAGGAAAGTTGGGTCTCTTGAGGTGAGCCCTGCAGGGGGCTATTGAGATGATGGTCCCTTCTTGGTTTTTTTCTTTGCTTCTTGGCCACCATGCTATCCATAGACCTCCATCACACGCTCCCACTATGAGGTACCTCCTGCACACAGGTTCAAAGACAACATAGCCACGTGCCCAGGAACCAAACCCTGGAGTCAGATAATTCACTTTTCTTTCTAAGTTGCTTCACTCAGGTTCTTTGTTATAGTCACTGAAAGCTGACGCATCTATTCACCCCAATTGCCCTTCTTTTGTTGGGAGGATACAAAAAACATGGTTTAGACCACAGTTCTGTCACTTGCCAGCTGTATAACTTTCAGCAATTTGATTTCTGTTACTGTTTCCACACGTTGCCTCTGAAGTGCAGATAGTAAAGACTACATTCTTGAAAGGATTAATGTAGAGATTAAGTGAACTAATTTATACTTGGCAGGTAAAAGTACTACATTAAGTATTTGGTACTATACCATTGCCTCTCAGAAGAATGGCAGGAAAAGAGTTTTAGAGTATAGAACTGACAGAAATTCATAACCTAGACATATTCTAAGTTAGGTTTGGTGAGTTTACTTTGACAAGTTTCAATATTCCACCATAAAAATTGCATTTTCCAAGTTAAGAAGGTCAATTTAGTTACAGAGAAATAAAGATACTTGCATTTATGTGCACTGAATCCTGTGAATTGTAATTGTAAAGTTTTTTTTTTTTGGATGGGTAATCATTTAAGGTAGAAAATGGCGTATTGAACAATAAGCTCTACTTTTATGGTGTTCTTGTACATACATGACAGATCTACACTTCTGGTGGAAAACCATTTCTTAGGTACTTGCTGAAATCCACACTTCAATAATTGAACTCTAATTTTAGGTGGGAAAATTGCATTTCGCATTTCCCCTATTGTTATTTAAAGTTCAAACTGTGTGACTAAGACCCTCCCTCCCTCCCTCCCTCCCTTCCTCCCTTCTTTCCTTCCTTCCCTGAGGATCAAATTCAGGCAAGCAGTGAGTTACAGCATGAGTTCCCCAAAGTTTTGTTTACTGATATTAAAAACAACAACAACAAAAACAACAAAAACAAACTTTTGTGGCTGTGAAAAATCTCTCATGTATTAATCACTTGTTTCTTATAATTAAACAGTAATTTCTCCTGCTCCCCCTCCCCAACTCCCTCTCCTATCATTTCCTTCTCCTTTTTTTCTTTCTTCTTTTTGCCTATACTAGAGTTTGAACTCTAATTCTTGCTCTGCTTGTACTCTCTGGTGCTTTGCCATTTGAGCCACCCCTCTAGTTCAGCATGCTGCTGATTTATTAGTGATGGAATCTTGCAGACTTTTCTGCCAGAGCTGGTTGTGAATCATGATCCTCAGATCTCAGTCTCTGATAGAGCTAGGATTATAGGTGTGAGCCACTGCTGTAAGAATGTTTCTATCAGATCTACCTTTTGTTCTGAGCATTTATCCTCCCTGAGAGTTACTGAGTTTCACAGGCTAATTAGGTATAGTGAGATTTGTAACTTCTGAATAGAGAGAGAAAAATCTCTTTTATCATCTCAAAATCTCTCTCCTAGCAGGGTTCTGGTGGCTCCCACCTGTAACATACTTATTCAGGAGGCTGAGATCTGAGTATTGCAGTTCAGAGCCATCCAGGCTAACGAAGTCTGTGAGACTCCTATCCCAAACTAACCACAAAAAATTGGGAAGAGGAGGTATGGTTCCATTGGTAGCTTTGAGCAAAAAATTTAGGCACAGCAGCATTTAATCCCTAGGACTGGTGCACACACATACACACACAGACACGCAGATACACGCACACACACAACCACCTAATCTCCATAAAATATTTCAGAATCTTCAGACCTTTGGTTCGTATCACAGAAAACTAATGTGGGTGATTCAAACAATTCAAGACTGGCTTTCAGTTTTCTGTCCGTTGTAACTTGCCAAGTTTAAGAAAGTCACTTGATATCAACAGGTCCAGTTCCTGTTTTGTTTTACCTTCCCCTTAAATCAAGGTAGGAGGAAAGTTCAAGTGAGGACAGTCAGACACTTGCTGTGGGCACTGTCTGTTAGGTCAGTGAGTTCTTTTTACGTTTCTCCCTTGGGTGGTGCTGGGCCTCAGTTTATGGGCTAATTCTTTCTAGGAAGTGCTCTGACTCCTTCAGTCTGCACTTACTTTGCAATAGGATCTCCTAGGTCAGCTAGGACTGGGATCTCCCTACTTATGGCTGAGATCAAGGCAGATGCCACCACCCCAGGATTCCCGATTGACTTGGCTGGTGTCAGACCATGATGCTTCCTCTCTAAACCTCCCCAGTCACTGGGATTACAGGTATGATCTGCCACAACCAGCCTGAGAGAGTTCATAATGTGTAGTGTCAAGGGCAAGTATTTGAGCACTTCAAATTCTTTCCTTTTCATTCCTTTCCACAATTTGAACAGCTTCTCTATTTCATAACTCCTCACAAGTAACGGACATTTGATGGTGTTTTGGCTTGGAACCCACACTTTCCTGGTTCATTCTCTGTGTCTTAGGAAATTTAAGCAATAAAAATGTTTTTTAAACAGCATTTTTAGTTTTTCTTATTGGTATTACATAACAAAGGCAACTATCATTTTCTGCTTTCTCTTTATTAATAAAAAAAGTGATCTGCCTTTGAAAGGAAAAGAAAATTCTCAGTTTTCCGGCCAACAGAGCAAAGTGCAAACATTGCATTGCATTCATAATACTGAGAGCCAGGGGTCAGGTGACATATTGGATACCTCAGTGTAATCTCTGAACGGAGATTTGAATTGAGCCTGGCTTATCATTTATTTCTTCCGGAAGCTTGGATCACCTAAGAATATTGAAGATGGCTGGGCACTGGTGTTAATCCTAGCTACTCAGAAGGCTGAGATTTGAGAATCAGGCTTCAAATCCAGTCCTAGCAGGAAAGTCTATAAAACTCTTACCTTCCAGCAAAAAGCTGGAAGTGGATGTGTGGCTTAAGTGGTAGAGTACCAGCCTTGAGCAAAAAAATGCTCTGGTACAGCACCCAGGCCCTGAGTTCAAACCCCAGGACCCCCACCCCCACCCCACTCCCCCCAAAAAAAATTCTTCCATGCCTTCGACCAAGCCTGGAGGCTTGTGAAGGGGCAATAGAAGAGATGAATTTTCCTGCTCTTGGCATGATCCTATTAATCTACAGGGTTTCTGCTGCCCGTTCTGACGGAGTTGGGTGGAGAGAGCTCCCTTCCACCGCTCGGCTGGTGTAACAGCCTTTTTCATTCCAGCATCACCCGGGACTGCTTTTAAGAGCTTTTTGATGGATGGTATTTTCTGCAGTGTGGGGAGGGGGAGGAGGGGGGAGGAGAGCGTATTTGCTGCACAGGCAGTTTTTGTGGTTTTAACAAGCCTCCCCCCGCCCCCCTTCGAACCTGACACTGTAAAACAGACTACACACACAGGCCTGTTACCACTCACCTTCCCCGACCTCTGGGATTCCTTTCTGTTTAGCTGTGTTTCACAGCCTTTTGCATCTCTCTGAAGCAGAAGTTGGGAAAGCAGCAGGGAAATGGCAAAGAAATACAAACTGAAGCTGTTTCTGGAACATACCACGCTACGTCCACACTCTGGTGGGAGAAATTCTGCCTTAAGAAAAATAAGTCACTGCAGGGCTTCTTTGTCTGCTTTCCAGAGCACACAGAAGTGAATTAACTTAAAATGCACCCACCCAAATGCCTGACATGGAGATGAACCTACAAATTACAGACCTAGAAAGGTCCTTCAGTGCAGAGAGGAGAGGGTTTTCACCTCCCCGTAGCAGGGTGTAGACAACACAGCCTTACACAAACTCTTATGTGAAAGTTCTTTGCTTGTTTCTCTCTTCAAAGCATCATAGAATGTAAGTAATGGAGACTTTCTATTTTTGGTTAAATTTTTATTGGGCAGGAACTGGGACTTGAACTCAGGTCCTAAGCACTGTTCCTTAGCTTTTTGTTTTTGCTCAAGGCTGGTGCACTACCACTTGAACTCTACTTTCGGCTTTTTAGGTGTTAATTGTAGATAAGCATTTCGTGGACTTTCCTGCCCAGGTTGACTTCAAACTTCTATCCTCAGACCTGAGCCTCTTTAGTAGCTACAATTAGAGGAATGAGGCACTGGAAGAAATGATTTTATTTAAGGTATGAGAAGGTTTTCTCTTTCTGAGATGCCCCACACAAGAGCAATTACAAATTCTACCAACAAAAATCTGCATGACCCTCAGCAAATCAATCACAAAGGAGTTCTGAGAAAATGACAGGATATTCCCTGAGCCTTGCCAGCTTAATCACGTGATTGTCATCTGCTCAGTCATTTAGTTCATCTTATTTTTTATTTTCCAAAGGAGAGATTGATATTCATAGCAAAATGGTTCCTAGAGCAATAGGTTGGAGAGGAAATCATTTCCTTTTTTTTATATTTTAAGAATATTCTCCTTTGGCAGTACATAATCTTTTAAAAATGATCTTGCACTGAGATAGCTACAGATATGTCATTTAGTGCTTTTTTGCATGAATGTGGGACTGAGAGCTTTAGATACTCAGGATGGATTGCAGAGTTTTCATTACCATAAATCCTGTGTCGCAGGAGGAGGATGGAAGCTTTTGGATAGATAACAGAAACTCATTAATCACCACTCTCTTAAACTAAGTACCACAGAAAGAATTTTCACATGTTCTACATTCCAACATTTGTGAATGCCTCCTTTTCCCCAAATGCCATCCTTTATTAGTTCATGCTGTTTAAGACAGCTCGAGTTAACTCCATGAAAAGAGATTGTGTACCAAGGAGAGAAAGGGCTGCAGGGGAGGAGGGGGAAGAGGAAGGCAGGGAGATTCAATTCTGTCTTAAATCCAAACATGGCCAGATTGCAGGCTAGCATTAACATCCTTGTCTTCTTCCCAGAGAATGTTGGCAGACGTCCAGTTTATTAAAACAACAATCCTACACTGATCTCTTCTCTGTATACATGATTCGTTTACTCAGAGCTATTCTCTGTTTGATAAAAGAAAAAAGAAAAAAAAAGCCTTTTAAGGAGAGGTTGTTTATGACTATTACATAAAAGACTGTTTTGCTGTGCTTCATACAAGTAATTTGGATCATTAAGTGAGAGAAGGAAGCCGCAGTTATTCTAAAAGCAGTGAGCCCAAGTTTCATCCAGGTATTTAATGATACTTCTTAAGCTTGGGAAACTGTACTAAATACAGGAAGTGTTTTCTCTTGCAGGTATGTTTCCTACCTGCCAAAGCCTTTTGGAGCCAGTCTTCTCTTACAAGGTACATTTTCCCCTCCAGTCCCTGGAAACAAAACAATGCTTCACAAGACTGTTTTCACTGCTAGCTTTTCCTTTTGCATTTAACATTGAGAGAATATCTGCAAATATTCAACTTTATTGGCACATATTTAACGATTCAAATGAAGCTGATCTGTTCACACATCGATTGCCAGTAGTAAATGGGTGTTTATTAAAGAGAAGGCATGCATGCCCAGACCTATTTCTTAGTATAAGAAAGCTGTGGTGTTTCTTTGGTCACCAAAATTTTCTAATTCGACCAGTGATTTTTAAGATTAAGAATTCCATGGAGTGTCCAGAAAAGTATGACAAACATCAAGCAGACTTTCCTCTAGAAGAGCCAGCTTTGGGAAGGAGAGAGATCTGGGAAGTGCACCGTGTTTCCACGTAACATTGTGTGGAATGGTGACTATAACTGAATGGTTGTCTAACTTATGATGTGAGCCACATTCCTCTGAGAACAGAAGACAGGAACACTAAAGACCAGATGGTATTTCAAAGCTCATCAGATATCAGCCCCTTTTTCTCTTCTTGACAAAAGAGCAACAGAGCTTCTTCTTCAAAAGAAAGAATTAAAGAAAGAAGGAAGGGTGGAAGGAAAGAAAGAAGGAAGGAAGGGAGAATTAAGGAAAGGAAGGAAGGAAGGAAGAAGAAAGGAAGAGGGAGAAGAAAGATAAAAAGAAAGATAGATGGAAAGAATGAAAAAAGAAAGAAGAAGCCATTAAGATACATAGGCTGATTTGTTTTTCTCTTGCTATTCCAGGGAATCCAGAAGACTGTGTCAAATTAGAAACTGGACTTCTGATCAAAGCCTAAGTACTGCAGTCCTGGGTCAAGCTGATCTGAGCTGTGTCAACTAGATCAGCATGAAACCCTAAACTTGGGGCCAAGAAAACATGTCCTTCTCAACAGAGGGTGGACGGTACCAATTAAGCGAAGCCTCTTTGCCTAGGAGGAAATCTGAGATGGTGTCCATGGTTGAGTCAATGTGGACACATGTAAGAGAATGAGATTCTGGTAGTGCAGTGTAGCTGTCCACCACACTCTCACCCCCCCGAGTGGCTACTCCACCAGCACCTGGGGTGAATGAAAAATTTGATGGGACTAACTGGCCAAACCATGGAGCACAGATACTTAGTCATCTGGTATTTTGTCTCTTTCCATGCAGATGTTTTGGAATGAGATTATAATTTCAGTCCATGAATGTGGTGCTTAGCAGACTTCCCTCCGTAGTGTTGGTAGGCCTCTTCTAATAATTTGAAGGCTTCCGGAGAATGAATACTGTCCTGAGCAAGCAAGAAGGTTTTCTGTTTTGTTTTGTTTTGTTTTTCCAGTAAAGTTGGATTTAAGCGGCTACTCTTTCCCAAACCAGCCTTCTGCTTACTCAATCAGGTTTTGGTTACCAAGCCTCTACAATGGAGTGAGTTAAACCTTACAATCCTCTCCCTCTGTGTCTCCTTCTCTCTAACATGTAGTATGCTGTATTTATAGTCTATAGTAGTAGGTAGAGTTGATTTTCACAAAAAACCCCAACTATACTAAACATAACTAAGCTGATCACTGCAAAACGAGTCAGATGATATTACATGAATTTGACCACTATTAAAACACTCTGATGACATAAGGTTTGTAGAAGATGCTGGTTCTTTCAAGCATAGTATTTGGAGAATTTTCAGACCACCAAGTTAAAGGGCACTGTCAATCCAATGAGTTCACTACCTATGTCAGAAAACCAAAAAACAAGACAAAACAACAAAAAAAACCCCAAACCCTTCACCTCTACTCTGAGTCATATGAAGACCTCTCAGTTCCATCCTGGGGTAAAGGAGCCCTGAGACACACACTCACCACTGAACCATGGCTGGTGCATGCTTTGCCTTTGACCAGTTTGTCATGGAAGCACCATCCTGGCATTTTGTGCTGACAACTCTTCAATCAGGAGCCTCTTGAATCCCTAGTATTATTTATTTATTTATTTAGTGTCAGTACTGGGGCTTAAACTCTGGGTATGGGCACCATCCCTTAAGGATTATGCTCTAGGAAGCTCTCTACCCCTTGAGCCACAGCTCCACTTCTGGTTTTCTGGTAGTTAATTGGACATAAGAGTCTCATGGAACTCCCTGCCTGGGTTGGCCTCAAGTTGTGCTCCTCGGATCTCAGCCTCCCGAGTAGCTAGGATTATAAACTAGAATCACCTGCACCAGGCTTTTCTGGCACCTCTCAATTGCTAAATTTGGCTCCACTGGGAGGGCTGATTAGAATGCAAGAGACGCCCGCTTTGTGTTTGAATTCAGCAAGAGCTACAGGCAGTGAAGGCTTTCTGTGGGAGCCAGTGGCCTAGATTGAGGTGAACAATCGGCTTTTTACTTGATGCTGTATCTCTCTTTTCAGCAGCAAACATCCTCTATCCTTTTATCTTTCCAAGACTGGGTACAGTGAAATGGAACTTTCAGAACCATGGGGGTGTCAGTACCCCCTGGGCCTTCTAGTGTGTATGGAGCCTGTCACACAGGAGCAATTCAGATGACAAAAAGAGCCCTCTTCAGTCCAGATGTACACTGAGACCCTATTCAGCGACACATCCACAAACACCAGAAATGCCTTGCCTGAGTAATGAATGGTTTCAGAGCAAGCTCCTGGGCTGGCAGCAGGCTTGAAATTCTATAGACACAGGCAAGGAAGAAGGCAACCAGGGGAGTTATGGGAAAGGATTAATGAGGGGTGCTGGTTGAGCACACTGCTCCTCTGTTCTCTCAGTCACTAGACTGAGAAGTCACTGATTCCTGCCTCCAGGACTGTACTTTTATAACTTACAACAAGCCTCTTTAAACAAATCTGCATCAGGCCATGCGTCAACACTTCATTGGTTTCAATAGAATTAGTTTTCTAAATGCTCTTTTCTGGAGCAATTTTCGTACTTGAAAATGCATTACAAGGAACATTTACTATAACTACCATACGACAATGTAGACTATGACAAGCAGGGTTTTAATCAGCACAAGCTGCCACAGGGAGCTCAGTCCCCATGGCGCCTTCCCTCCTCCACCAATATCAACATGAGTAAATCCAGGACATTCAGGTGATTTTCTTTGCTATTGGTTGTAAATAATATCCAGAATTTTAGTGTTTTTTGTTGTTGTTTTTTTTTTTTCGCAAAAGGATCTAGGCTAACTGCTTTGTAAAGATGCCCAGGCAGGTTGTGATTTAATCATCTTACATAGCTCAGGCTTTCTTACCCCATGACTAATAAGCCTTAAGACCATCCGATGGGCCGAGAGACAGCATTGCAAAGCCTGCACACAGAGCAGAAAACCGAATGTCGGCTCTGTAGGTTAGACTGGCCTGGGGATGACTCAAAGCACAACTACCAGGCGCTGCTGGAAATGCAATGTCTGGGATTCGCGCATGTGCCACGGACCCCACTCTGTGCTAACGCGACCCATAAATAGCGGCAGCACAGGGTTCCACAAAAGGATGCCTATTTCCTCTGTACAGTCTCTCATTAATCATAGTGTGTAGTTTACTTGCCTTTTTTCTTTTTTCCTAAAAGGGAACTAGAGAGGAAGAGTCTTTCAAGTTCTCTAATAGAAAGAGATTTGTGGATTCTAAATAATAGCCATCCAACCCATTCCACTTCTTCAGTGTGTGTGTGTGTGTGTGTGTGTGTGTGTGTGTGTGTGTGTGGGTGTGTGTGTGTGGGTGTGTGTGTGTGTAATGGGGCTTGAACTCAAGATCTGTCATTTAGCTTTTCTGCTCGAAGCTAATATTCTACCCCTTGAGTCACAGCCACACTTTTGGTGTTTTTGTTTTTGTTTTGGTTGTTGTAGTTAATTGGAGATATGAGTCTCATAAACTTTTCTGCTTAGGCTGTCTTTGAACTATGATCCTCAGATCTCAGCCTCCTGAGTAAGTTAGATTATAGGCATGAGCCACAAGCATCCAGCTTCTACTTCACTTTTTCCTCTTTCTAAACATAGCTGAAATGGAGGCAAAAGGGTAGCAGGCCCTGGGATTTGCAAAGATTTTTCAGAGAGGGAGAGATTTGTTGGGGTGATGGAGTTCATGTTAAAGCGTGTCTGGATATCCTGAGATGTTCTCTTAGGCTTTATGGAAATAGTAAGATGGAACAGCTGGCCTTCTTTCTTCTGGGTCTTTTGGAGAACATCCACCCTTTTGTCTTTGAAAGACACAGTTGATAAAGCCCAGTGTGTGTGGGTTCGAGTGTGGAGGTCACGTGTGCTTGAAGCAGGACCTTCGCTCTTCTACTCTTTCAGTGGTGTATACTTAGGCCAATGACTTCAGGCCCCTGGCCTTCAGTGTGCTCCTCTGTAAAACTGGCACAGACTTCACCATCTCCAGTTACTCTGAAGATGACAGGTAATGATACTTGGAATATGTGGAATAGTCACTTGTTGACAAGTGCAGAAAAGTTCACTAGACTTCACTTACAAAGTAACTAGCAAGAGGCCTGACTGCAAGTGTGGATCAAGTGTTAGTACGCCAGCGTATCATGCAGAAGGCAAGATTAAGGCCCTGAGTTGAAGCCCAGTATTGCCATAAATAAATACACAAGTACATATCTAAGCTCAGGGAGCAGCCCTGAATAGGAAGGCTAAATAAAAGGATTATTTAAATAGCTCTGAATATTTAAGGAGCAGGATTTTTTTTGTTTGCTTTTTAATGGTAGTTCTCTAGTATAAGCAAAGAATAGGAGATTGGACCCCAGGAAGGGAGGCTGGGAAATAGCCCAGCCCTACTAACCTGAGGAAAAACTGGAGGTTTTCTGTCTGTAGTGTTCTTGTTTAGTAGAATGTTACCTCCCACACAGTCTAGACTCTGTCCTCTCTTATTAATTCCAAGAAAGGCATTTAACCTGGAAGTTATTTCCTAAGGAGGAGCATGGCCCGTGAAGACAGATTTCTGATGTTCAATTTGAAGTTAATTTTCATTCTGAAGTTTTATCTTGGACTGTGATAAAATTAACTTGCTATCTTTACACTTTATTTAATCCAGTGGCACAGAATAGAAAATTTCAGCTTGCGGGGGGGGGTGGCAGGAACCCCAAAAAACGATGGGAGACAAAGTTAAAGGAACAGAACACAGAGCAAAAGTAAATGGGAAAGAAAACAAAAAAGACAAAGATTAGCCTAGGAAAACACTTCAGAAGCTTTAATCATTGGTTGTTATACAATATGGAAAAAAGCTAGAGAAAATGGTCAAAAAGTGATGGAAGAAAATCTGCTATAGTTGAGACAGATAAGGGCTTTCATTTTAAACGGAGTCAATTGTGGCTGAGTGATCTAGATACTATTTTATGACATTTTCATAATGCAAAGCGGATGGCAAAGCCTGAAGACTTGCAGAGAGGAAGAAGAATTCTTGTAAAGTCTGATATTAAACTGATTGTTATCCAACTTATCTTCAGTAATCGTATCTTCAACAGTTTGAGTAGAAAAGCTTTTGAAGCCATAGCATTATATACGTAACAATTCTTTTGATGGAGTATCGAGGCATAAATGAAGACATGTCAGACAGAGTCACAAAAATTTGCTTTTCTATAACTAATAACAGAAATATATTTCAAACCACAGTCTAGAGAAGTGTACTACAAAATGGATAAGAAAATTACAACTTAAAGAAATGGCACAGAGAACCACAGAAAACAAAACAGAGCAAAACAGCTAGACTGCCAGCCTGGTAGTAGTGGAACCATTAAGTTCAACTAGCAGACTATATCATGTATCCCAAGAATGAGGTCCAGAAGCATGGAACTATGTTGTTCTGTTGTGTAGAAAATCTGGAAGAAGACATATGCAAATACTGATGAAGATAAAATACTGCAAGGAAAGACAAATGTGAAGCAAATGACAGAATTTTGAGATGTTGAGGGGATCTATGAAAACAGAATTGATACGACTTTTATCAAAGACACACGTTTCTTTCTGGGCCTTAGAAAGTAAAGGATAAGAAATAGAGGTTTACTCTTTTCCAGCTCTCTGTCTTTCCCAGCAATTTCCCAGCTCTCTCTCTCTCTTTCCCAGCTCTCTTTCCCACTCTTTCCCAGCTCTCCCCCCCAAAAAAAGAAAAAAAATAGAGGTTTAGGTGTGTTATGAAAATTCCTATCTATAATTAATCCAAATTGCCTCTTCCCAAATAAAAAATATGTACATTAGTAAAGTGAACACAAAAGCATTAGGAATGGGGGATGTGAAAACAAGTTAATTCTCATTTTTCATAATAGGACATAAAAAGAAGACTCGTGTCCCATGTCATGCTGCATTGCAGTCATCAATATATGTTGATCGCAGCAAGATGATTTCTAAGGAAAAACTTAGTCCCAAAGAAGAGAATTAGAATCCAGTTCTGAAATTCATTCAAAGAGAAAACAAACAGAACAAACTCGTTTCTTGGGCTGCCCTAACAGATTTAACCAGAAATCCCTGCAGGGAGCCTGTGTTTGAAGCCTCCTATGTTATTAGTTCAGTAATCCTTCCTTTCACAATGGGCTTTGTTCTCTGTCTACTTATATGCTCATAAACCCCTAAATTACATTTACCTTTACTTGGATACAAAGGTCACATATAACTTACTTAATCGAACCAGTTGATGGAAATCTGTGCAGTGGAGGAGACAGGTTTGTGGAGCTGGGAGCTATCTCTGAGCCACGCTCAACATGTTTTAAATATGACCCAGCATTTGTTAACGGACACTAATGCCACTGTGTTCAAATGACCTTACGAATCTTATTGCCATGATTTTGAACAAAGATAAAAGCAAAACCAAACCAAACACCACCCAATGATTCTCAGTGATGTTTCCTGTCATGTGTTCTGTCAGTTCCCTTGCAATTCTTGTTGACATTCTACCACTAAGTAGATAATACTGAAAATAAAAATCTCTTGAAAAACATCTTTTAAATTTTGTCTTCTTGGCTCTCCTCCTCCTCCTCCTCTTCCTCCTCCTCCTCCTCCTTCTCCTCCTCCTTCTTCTGTAGATCACATTCCAGTACTTGAGGATACCACAGAAATAGCACCAGACCCTTGCCTGGCAGAGTGGTCAGCATCCGGGAGCCACAGTGGGGGGGGGGGTTGCTACCAGGTGGGATTGAGAGCTTTTAAGCACAAAGCTCAAGAATTCCACAACACTCCTCAGCCTCAGACTTTCAATAGTATGACAAGCTTCTGGGCAGGGTCTGCATGCTGAACACCCAGGGTCCCTCAGTTCTCTAGCACTGGAGCACAGCTCAATGAATTATTTGTTCACTGTAAGGAATCCGAAGGGAACACCTCATAGACATCCCATCTATGGCCCCAGGAAGTACTGACAGGGAAACCCGTGCAGCAAGGGGGGGTGTGACAGGCTCATAAATGAAAACCAACACTCAACCAGCGGTGACTTGGAATACACAGAGAAGGGAAGCTTTCAAGTCAATAGCAGTGCACAACTGGGCAACTAACCCTTCACCTACTCTGCCCTCAACTCTCATCACACCAGCCCAAACACATGAGAATACAAAAGATCTGACCAGTTGTCCTCTATCTAAACAACACTGCATGTTGTAGGCTTGATTTCCTGTGCACATGAGCAAAAGCTTGAATATTAAGACATTCCTCAGTTTAGTGGAGAGAATTTACTATACACAGTCCAGTCTGAGCATTGGAACACTGAACCACAACACAGAAGGAAATGAGGTACAAGGTAAAGAGAGAGAAATATAGTTACTAAAATAATAGGAGATTGAACATATCTTGAAAGAGAAGTAGCTATTCACGAATAATAGACCCTCAGGATTAGAATAGATCCGACTAGACTACACAAAAACACCCTAAGACACAACAGAGTTAAAACATTTAGTGTACAGAAGAATTGTTAAGATGTAAGAGAGAAGTGCTAAGTCCCACACAATGGTAACCCAAGCAAGATAACAGCAGATTTATCACCAGAAACCTTAAAAGCAAGGAGAGCATGGAATGATTCATTTGAAATGCTGAAATAAAAAAAATAGTCTTCCCAGCAAGATTATTATTTATCATTGGGGAGCATGATAAATATGGAACATGGAAGGTTATCAATGCTACAGACAATCACTATCATCTGTAGTATTGACTATAGATGATATTCAAAGGAATCTTACTCAGAAGAACAAGATACATGTGACTGTGAAAGCAGGAGAGAAGATAATTCCCACAGATGACTAGATGAACAAATGCAAAGTTAGGAAGAACCAAACAGTATAAAAACTATAAAATGACAAGAATTACTACTTCCAATAGCACCTCTGAATGTTAATGGCCTCAGATCTCCAATAAAAGACACAGAGTGGTGAGTTGGATTAAAAAGCACGACCTGACCATTTGTTGTCCACAAGAAGCACAGCTGACTAATGAACACTAGTACTGGCTTAGGGGTAAAGGATGGAAGAACGTCGATCAAACAGATGGACTCTGAAAAGACAGGAGTAACTATACTCATACCTAATAAAGGAGACTTTCAACAAAAAACAGTCAGCAGAGAAAAAGAAAATTGCTTCTTTAAAAGGAATAATTTATCAGCAGGAAATAACAATTGCTAACATCTGGGTGACAGAATCAACACACCCAACTTCCTTAAGCAAACACTTCTAGACTTAAAAGTACACTCACTCTCAATATTAGATAGCTCATCTGGATAAAAAAAATGAGCAAAGAAACCTGAAAACTAAATGAGAATATAGACCAAGTAGATTTGACAAACATCTATAGCTGCATCCGAAGTCAGCAGTCAATGGAACGGTCTCCAAACCAGATTGTTTTCCAAAACACAAAGGAAGATTGTACAACTAAAAACAAATTGAAATAACTCTCTACATTCTAGCAGATCATAATGGAATAAAACTAGAACTCAACACTAAAAGAGACTACAGATGATATACAAACACACTATTGAATGATGAGAAATAAAGATGAATAAAGAAATAAAAAGGGAAATCCCGAAGTAACTAGAATCTAGTAAAAATGAGAATGAAACCCATCAGAGCCTTTGAAACATAGAGGAATTTTTTTCTTGTTGTTGTTATTTACTTTAATTATTTTTATTTTGTTTCTATTCCAGTCCTGGAGCTCAAAGTCAAGGCCTGGGCACTGCTTCTGAACTGTTATGCTCAAGGATAGTGCTCTACCACTTAAGCTGAAGTGCCACTTAAAGCTTTTTTTGGTAATTAGTTGGAGGTAAGAGTTTCATAGTCTTCCAGGCACTGGTGGCTCATGCCTATAATCCTTGCCACTCAGGAGGCTGAGATCTGAGGAACACAGTTCAAAGCCAGCCCAGGAAAAAAGTCTGTGAGACTCTTATTTCCAATGAACTACCAGAAAACCAGAAGTGGTGCTGCGGCTCAAAGTTGTAGAGTGCTAGCTCGAGCAAAAAGAGTCCAGGGACAGCAACCGGGCAGAAGGTTCAAACCCACCACTGATTAAAAAAAAAAAGAAGTTTCCCAGGCTTTCCTTCACGGGCTGTCTTTGAACGGAGCCTCAGATCGCAGCCTCCTGAGTAGCCAGGATTAGAGGCCTGAGCCACTAGTGCCCAACTAAGAGGAAAATTTTATAGCTATGATCATCTGTATTAACAAACAAAGTGATCTAAAAAAGTAGCCTAATGATGTGGCTGGATAGAAGGCTAAGCTGTTCAACCTGGTGCATCAGAAGTAAGGGTCAGGCTGTCTTCAAAATGCCTTGTCTTTCAGCTTCATGCATTGCTACTCAGTTCCCAATGGGAGCAGACAGTAGGGTATTTGGGACTAGTTTTGGAAAGGGTGGAGTGAATCTCACAGAGGGAAGACACTGCCTCCTTTGGGGCTAGTCTTGAAAAGGGGACTTTGCTTATGAAGAGGATTCACTGTCAAAATGGGTTGGTGTATGGGGAGCAGGCTGCCTGGTGAGGAGAGGCTTGTAGAAACATGGGCTGCAGCTAAAACAGAAAGAGAAAGCAGAGGACCCCAAATCCTGGGAGCAGGCTGCCCGAAAGAAAGCCGGCGAGACAGAAATCTCCACATTTCCACAAACGATTCGATGGAAAACAAATCTGAAGAGAAAGAAAAAGTCAAACATGATTCCAAACATAGAACGTGGCTGCTAGAGAACACAGCAGTAAAAAGTAGAAAATTCACATGAAACAAGACAGTGAAAACGCAATGTCTTTGGTGTAGGCATGTTGAGTTTGATGTGTCATTGGGCTGTCAAATACCTATAGGTTAGAAATCAAAACCACAGTACCCATACAGAGATCTCAGCTTTCTTTGCATTGGGAATTCTACCATCACATGCTAGGAATGTTCTGATTTGTATTTTCTTTGGGGATTCTTTTTTTTTTTTTTCCTTCTGTGCTTATCAGATTTTCTTGCCAAAATGAGGCCTGCGCAGCTTGAGGACACAAGTTGCTCATTGAAAGTAATGTCAGATTGAGGAATGTATGATTTCTCCGCTGGTGTAACGAACATTGCCAGCTGTTTTGAAGCTGCGGCGGTAAATCCACCCAGATGTCTCTGATTGCATCTAGTTTGTCTTAAGTTCTTTTCTCATCTTGTGTGTTCCTTTTATTTCATCTGCTATAAATCAGTGCAGCTTTGAATTGTTTTGTTGGATTTTGTTGTTGTTTAAAGGAAGCTTGAGATCTAGTGATATGAATGAAGAGAGCAGGGACTTCATGAAGTCATTCTTAGATCTCAAAATCAAGCTGTGAGAATGAGAGCACTATAGAGCTCCAAGACCAAAAGCCAGCACAGCCATTCTCTTGGTGCTGTCATGTTGCACTTTTAAGGGTCCAGAGATTTCATGAAGCCACGGACCATGATCATGACAGAGCCGGGATTACACAACAGCTGTACCTGGTTTATTATTACCTAAGCTTAAAAGGCAACATTTATGTTTGTATTGCAATGGAAACAAATGTATGGGAGATAGAATCACTTTAACTCCTCTCTTCTATATCGTCCATTTTTTGTCTTCTCTGGGGTTAGTTGTATCCGTTTTTGAGCAGACTTAGCTTTTCCATTACACAAAGCACAGCAAACACAAAATCTTCTCTTGGGCTCTTCTTCTCTGGAATCTTTTACATTTTCTTATTCACCTTATCCAGCAACCCCCTTGGACAAGTTATCTATCCTCACAATCCACTTTCTGCTTCCTATTTTTTAGCAAGGTAAAATTCATGCAAGATAAAATTGACTAAGTGAACAATTTGATGACATTGATTTCATGCATTCAGAATGTTGTACAGCCACCGCCTGGTTCTAAAATCATTTTTACAGCTTTCAAAGGAACCCCCGAAGCCTAGTTATTGAAGTTATTCTCCATTTCCCTCCTTTCTCAGCTATGGTACCCACTAGTCTGTTCAGTCTCTATCAACTGAGATATGAGTCAGTTCTTTAGTCCAGTGAATCCCATTGTTTTGGGGATGTAAAACCTGAGGTGGGGTGCTTTTCATGGTCTGTATTACATGGAGGGCACAGGCTAACAAGATTTCATCTGTCCAGGGCAGCTCACATGAGCCCTGAAGGACAGGCCCATAATGGTGCTGACTTCCTTTGTTTCTTGGCTGCCTATCTGTAAGTAAGAAATCTGCTTTATGCAATTTATTGTGTAGTGTGTTAGTTCACCAGACTCAGAGATGAGTTGGCAAACAGCACACAGTGAACCTATTTCACACATGGGCCTCTTCATTTGCCTCATCCTAATTGGTGTCCATTGTAATAAAGCTATTATAGTCTAGGCAGTGTTTTTTTCTGAGTCATAGAAAACATTTTAGTGAATCATCCAATTCTAGAAGTTGGTGGGAATCTTTACTTTTGAAAATTGTTTACATGAGTTCATAACCTCACTAAGTTTGGTATTCTCAACTCAAAACCTCCACCTTTCCTTAGAATCCTGGTCCTCAACATTCATTTCAAGCTTGTGCTTCAGCTCTGAGCTTTAGGATCGCACTACGTGGTTGTCAAATAGGATGAAAAGGTAATTTATCCAGAATTGCAGTCCAAGTTTCTTGCTCCAAATATGTTTGCCACATCCTTTTATCCATCTCTAAATGGTTTAGTCTTCCTTTCTATTGCTCTTCTTTGATCTGAATATCACAGTTTAGAGGTTCAAAGCCAGCCCTGGCAGGAACATCTATGAGACCCTTATCTTCCTTTAACTACCAAAAAGGCAGAAGTAGAGCTGAGGATCAAGTGGTAGGGTGTAGCCTTGAGCAAAATAAGTCGAAGTACAGAGCCAAGCCCCAAGTTCAAGTCCCAGGACCCCCCCTCATCTGTCCCCCCCCCAAGCAAACCACAATCAATTCATACCAAACCCTACAAAGGCTTTCCAACTCACCAGAGTAACACAAATTCTTACAATGGTCCAAAAGGGCTTATGTGGCCTGATCTGTGGTTAGCTCAGCAGCCTCCTCCTCGGGCTGACCCTTTCCACAGCAGCTCTTTGTCCTTTTCATTGCTTTAAAGAGGTCACATGCTCTCTCCTCCCGACATAGTCCTCACTCTTCCTCTTGAGGACTGTGACCGTCCCTCTTTTTGTTTTTGTTCAAGTATCACCTGGTGAGCTGTTCTCACGTCACCCTATTTAGAGCTCAGACACTTGTCCTCATACTCTGATCTTGTTTCTATTTCTAAATTACTTTTCTCCACAGCACTTACCACCGTGCAGTATGGCACATAATTTACTTATTTTCCTTACAATTACTTCCAACCCAGAGGGCACAAGCTGCATGAGAGCAACCATTTGTGTTGTTTTTGTTTTGAACTGGGGTCTGTCCCTGTAACCCAAACCAGTTTAGAATTGGTAATCCCTCCTGAGTGCTGGAATTAAGGCGTACACCACTTGGTCTGGTTTGGGTAAGCAATTTTGTTGTTTTTCCTTTGGAGTATCGCTAGTGCTCAAGACTCCTAGCAATTTGACAAATATTTGTTGAATAATGGATTGTGAGATATTGAGCCTACTGAGAAGTGAAGACACATATCACTAGCAATTTTATATGCAAATGCTGTTGATCAAGGTAGTTTTGGGTAGCTCTGCAATTATTTCCATGGTTTGGAATTGATTTAGGAGCCAGCTTGCAAGTCATTAATAATGTCAATTTAATTACTTTACAGTTACAGCTCATTTTGGACCTTAAACTCAATTACCCATCGTGAACACCACCTTGTTCATCAGACTTGGTTCTGGTAATGATGCAGTGAAAACTATCATTTATTATTTTCCATAATCTTTTCTCTTAGTCAGTAAGTTTTTATTTGCAAGTAGTTTATGTATTCTTAAAACTTTTTTTTAAATCTTGGTGCCAGTCTGGGGGCTTAAACTCATGACCTGAGCACTGTCTCTTAGCATTTTTGCTCAAGGCTGATGCTCTACCACTTGAGCCAAAGCTCTACTTCTGGCTATCCGGTGGTTCACTGGAGATAAGAGCAAACTTCAAACCATAATCCTCAGATTTTAGCCTCTTGAGTAGCTAGAATTATAGGTATAAGTCACTAGCACTTATCTATCCTTAAACTTTTAAGGTGCTATAGAGTGTTAATATGTTCATTTATCTTATTTTTAATATATTTTATTGTTAATTCTAAAAAAATGGTGTTTGGATTTTTTTTCTTCCTTACCTTGGGAGGTTTGAACTTTAGGGTTAAAGCAGAAATATCCTGAAGTCACTGTTTTCAGGATTATTTTGTAAGGAAGTCTAATTTCTTGAAGAGGTTGTGCTCAGTTGGACTAGTGTAGGAAGGAAGGCAGTGATTGTTCTCAGAAAGGGGACACCAAAGATGTGGCTTACATGATAGTGTTTGTTATGTACATACAGGCCTTCATATTGCCCAGACTAAAAATGTATACAAATTATCAATACTTAATTATTGTCATAATAGTGTGCAAAGCAAAGTTTTTAATTAATTAATTTAATTTTATGCTTCATCTATCATCTGAAAATTATGTGAGTGATTTAGAAACATATAACTTCCCTTAGAATGAAACGTATAGGCTGTGCTTAAATATATATGAGCTATAAAATAGATTTAAAACATCAACCTTGTTTTTGCAATGCTTAAGTGATCAAACATATATTTTACATTTATGGTCTTGGACTTGTGTAATACTTTCTCTTTTTTATTCTATCTCATTCACTTTAAAAACACAACCATGCAGTATAAGTAACAAAAAACATGATAATATATGTGTCTTAAATAAGAAGCTTCTCAGTATATTAAAAAAGTAAAAATTCCAGCACTCAGTTTCAAAGTTTTAAAATGTTGGATCTAAAAAAAAAATAAAAATAAAATGTTGGATCTATGCTACTGAGTTTAGTCTTGAATTACACAGGGGCCAGTTTGTTATTGGTACATATTTTATAGAGCTATTCATATGTACTTTCAAGTGCTTTACCAGACTTCCAGTTTCTTATAGGAGCTCACACACATGTTCACATGTGGTCACAAGGAGAATTCAGTCAGAAGCTATCTAGTGTCTAGTGGTACAAGATAAAAGAAACAAGATCCTTCTTGTACAGAAGGATTTTTTTTCTTTTCTTTTCTTAAACTGAAGTAAGGTACTTGAAGTAAAGGTATAGCCCAGCATTTGAAGCGAATGTCCTGGGTTTGCTTTGAACTTCAGAGCTCAAAGTTTTCCCCAAAGCTGAAAAGGGTGCTTAGTAAGTAAGGGTAAGTACACAGAGACATAAAAATTATTTAGAATGGCCAGGAGTCGCTGGCTCACATCTATAATCCCAGCTACTTAGGAGGCTGAAATCAGAGGACCACCATCCAAATCAAACCAAGAAAGAAAAATCTACAAAACTTCATCTCTTTCTAGCATATTTATAAGATGATTTCTATGTTGCTTTGTATGTCCCTCCCCCATGGTATAACCCCTGTTTTCACTGTATTTGAGGTTGATATAATTTGTGGAGGGGAAGGGCAAAAACAAATCATTTAACTAGGGATACAGGTGGACCCATTGCAACAATGAGATGTACAAGTCGTTATGTCGAAAAATGAACTTTACAACTTTGGTGTGTGTGGGTTGGAGGATCAGGTGCGGGGAGGTGGGGGGAGGATGGGAAGGATGGGAAGGGGAAACAAAGAGGAGGCAACAATGCTTGATAAGAAATGTACTGGTTATCTTGCCCATGTAATTGTAACTCCTCCGTACGGTATTCTCACAATTAAAAAAAACAACTTCATCTCCACAATAATCAGGAAAATGTTGGGCCAAGGCATGGCTCAAGTGGTAGAGTATAAGCCAAGTAAACAAGCAAGCAGAAACCTCAAGTTAAACCTTAGTGTCACTACACACACGTGCATGCGTGTGTGTGCACACACACACACACACACACAATTTGGAATCTTAAAGAGAAAAGCAGGCAGTTATATGACAAAGAATTATCAATTACCTCTTGCATTCTAGATAGGAAGTTTTCTACGTGCTAAAACAAATAAATTACTGACAGATGAACAAAAAAGAGAATCAAAATGCTTTGGACAGCTTATCTGGGTTAATCCACACTCAGTGCAGTTGAGTTACCTGTCCTGTTCAATTAGGTTAAGCAATTTTATTTAGAAAATTTAAATGTTGCAAGCTGAAGACATGCATTGTTGATTTTAAATAAACGAGAAAACACTTTTTAAATAAAGATCTAGTTTTGACCCCCATTGTATTTTTCAGTCAATAATCCCAGGGCCTGTGCAGTGCAATTCTGCGTTGCTTCTCCTCCATCACAGTACCCTTGGAGCTCAGTCACCATAAATAACGTTTTCTTGAAGATGCCTGGGCATGGAGGGCTGTCTGTAGATTACTTTTCCCATGTTCAGGAGAATGCACTGGAAAGGAATCTCCTGGGAAGTTCACTATGAACTAAGGATTTGCAGCAATTGTATTTTTGTTGTTTACCAGCTCTATGGAAGAATGAGAATTTTTCTCATTCTTAGTAATAGGAAATGGACTTAATACCTATGATCAAAACACTTGTTGGTTTATGATTGCAATCCAGTCAAAGGCCTTAAAGCCAATACTCTTTTCTTTAAAAAAAAAATATTGTGAAAATGCCATACAGAGGGGTTACAATTACATGGGCAAGGTAATGAGTACATTTCTTATCAAGCATTGTTGCCTCCTCCTTTGTTTCCCCTTCCCATCCCTTCCCATCCCTCCTTCCCCCAACCCCCTCCTGGCCAAAGTTGTAAAGTTCATTTTTCAACATAACTACTTGTACATCTCATTGTTGCAAATGGGTGCACGATTTGAAGAGTTAGATTTTATTGAGGAACGTATGCATGTATGCATATGCATATGTATATAAACCTTCCTAGAAATAAAGTAAAATATGCATGTAATGTTGATCACGCCTACCTTTTTTTTTCTTGGTGTGCGTGAATGTGTATGCATGTATGTGCTGATACTGGAGCGAGTACTCTACTACTTGAGCCCTATCTCTATTTCTAGCTTTTTTCCCAGTTAACCATAAGGGTAGATAAGAGTCTCTAACTTTTCTGCCTAGAATGGCTCTAAAACCTTAGATCTCAGCCTCTTAGGTAGCTAGAATTACTGATATGAGCTACTGGTTTCCAGGGTTTCCACCATTTTTTTGGGGGGGGGTCTGGTTATGGGGCCTGAACTCTGGGCCTGGGCGCTGTCCCTCAGCTCTTCAGCTTCAAGGCTAGCGCTCTACCACTTGAGCCACAGCACCACTTCTGGCTTTTTTCTTTTTTCTTATGTGGTGCTGAGGAATCGAATCCAGGGCCTCATGCATGCAAGGCAAGTGCTCTACCACTGAGCCACCTTCCCAGCCCCAGTTTTCACCAGTTTTAAATGTGCAACACAGTGGCAGCAAATACTTGCAATGGTGGAAACAAATAAACAAAATTCAAATATTACAAGGATATTTAATTAATTTAGATCAAAGAAAGACCTGAAACATTTATTCCCCTGTGACTACACCTGCCATATGATCAGGTCAGAAGTGAACCTGATTTTTAAACAAATAAATTTAAAATGTGAGATTAAACTTTACAAATTTAGTTTTCTTTAGAAGATACAAGAAAAACATATACATATTAAAAAAAACAGAAATGAATCTACCATTTAACCATTTGGGGGGAAAAATTATTGCAGGCAATAGCTTATCATGATTTGGATTCTTTGCTGAAGCTGAAGAAATTGCTAATGCCAATGCCAATTTGCCTAGTTCATTTACTTAGCACCTAAGTTGTAAATTAATCATTGCTAGTAACATCTATTTAGTTGTAATTAATCATAGAGGGAGGAGTAAAGCAGCCACATAGGAGCCAGTCATATGAAGTGCCTTCGCTGATTGCTCTTGTGTACATTTCCAGCACTTTGATGAAGCTACAAGTCAAGAAATGCTTGGGGAACTGCCAAGAATATTCATGTTCTATTTGAAAATATACATGGAAAAATGCTGTAAATGGTTGATTACTACTTTCCTTAAATTTTTGTGGCTATTATATAATCTTTTCTTTCTCTGTCCCTGTCACTGTCTCTGACTCTGTCTCTGTCTCCCCCTCCTCCCCTTTCCCCTGCCTCTCTTTGGACAACCAACAAGTTGGTGCTGTATTCAGATCAGGTAAAGTTAAAGATGGAGATTTTTATTGGAGTCTTGGTTGGTTGTTCAAGGGCAGAGAGTAGTTTCACACAAAGAAAATGTATTGGTATCTCTGAGGCTGTTTCCATATGACAAATATTCAGAGGAAAATATACTTCTCACTTGCAAATGTGCAGTATTTATTAGCCCTTGACCCTCCAAAATGATATTTACACCGTTCCAAACAGAATGCATGCACGTATTTGTTTATGATAAATAGAACGTTACATGATTAAAGCAGACAACACACTGATCGAAAAGAAATAATATATTTAAAAGGCATATTTTACAATCCATACACATCAGGTGACTTCTGTTCTATTGTCTCAAGCCATTCTTTAATGTGAACACAAATGCCCTCTTTATACAAAATAAAAATCCTTGCATAGCATAGAATGCCAAGCTGTATCCTCTAGGCTGCAACACAAGGACAGCCAGGAGGCCGGGCTTTTGCATGGTCTGCAAGCAAGCAGGGGATAGCCAGTTCCTGACTCTCTTCTCTTCCCTTGCTAGTCTCTGTGACAGAGACAGGTGAGACCTGTTCTCAGCATTCTGGGCTGGTGCCTTCTGCAGGTGAGCAGCCTTGCTGAATCCCTGCAGTCACGGCACTGCTATCTACTTCTGAAATTCATGATTCTCTGTGGAGACATTAGTCATGCTGGGTCGTACTTTGTAGCCTTTCTGGAACTGCCTAGTCCTCTTTAAATCTATAGGTTTTACTCTGGAATCTCCCATTCTCCTCTCAAGACCTGTGGCAAGAAGTAGACATACTTGGGGTTTGACTCCAAGAAGATAGAGGACACTCACAATGGAAGAAACATCCTTCTTAGAATAATCCCACAAGTCTCTATCCAGCCACGTCTCTTTGGCACTCAGCTAATTTCTATGGAGGGAATCTTCATTCTCATGTCTATGGTTTTACCCTCACACTGTCTCTACCAGTACACAAATGTGTTTTCTTTTCTTCTTTTTTTTTCTATAGTTATTCTTGACCTTGTTTTTTTTAAATTTTAATTTGTAAAAATAGTGTATAGAGGGGTTACAGTTGCACGAGTAAGATAATGAGTATATTTCCTATTGAGCATTGTTACCTCTTCCTTTGCTTTTCCCCTACTATCCCTTCCCTCCCCACCACCCCAACTCCCCCCTCTCTCCCAAGTTGCAAAGAAAACAAACCTTGTGTTTTCTTCTGTCCCAATTGCTACTGCTGGAACTCTTCATGCTCACACTTGGCTTTTGCTGCTTATAGCTGGTGCTCTACCACCTGAACTACACCTCCAGTTCTGAGTTTTGTTGGTTGATTGAAGAGTATTAAATTAACCATTTCTCAGCCTGGGCTGGTTTTGGATCATGATCCCATGATGTAACCTTCTTGAGTCTAGGATTGTAGTTATGAACCACTAGTTCCAACTGTTCTTTTTACTTTTTTAAGAGAATTTGTAGCATGGTGTTTTGTAACTACCATCTTACATTTACCATATCTTTGTTATTACATACCTGTAGATGTGGGTCATCTTTTCCATGGCTGTGTTGTATTCAAAGATAAGAAATTAAATTTAATAAGACCACCATTGCTTGTTTCCAATATGTTTTGCAAAAAATTCTGTGGGACAATATCCTTTAATAAATTTTTTGTGTCCTGTAGTATATTGATATATAATACATTGTTCCTTTCTTTCCGAATTTTTAATTATGTTTGGGTCAGTTTGTATATTCATTTACCAGTATGATAGAACCCTAAATATTTAGATAATGTATTGAAGAATGTACAAAGTTAGTATTGTTTATGATAGTGCATTTTAACTTAAATGATTAAAATATAATTTAAACAAATTATGTTTCTCCCAGAGAGAAAAGTTACAATCAACAGCAATATCTTTGAAGAACAAACTTATACCACAGGAACAGCTTAGAAACTGATTTTATAGGCCAGGTACTAGTGGATCACATCTATAATCATAGCCACTCTGGGAGCAGAGATCTCAGGACCAAGGTTCAAAACCAACGCTGGGCAGAGAAGTTTGACTGATTCTTATTTCCAGTTAACCTGCAAAAAGCCAGAGTGGTGTGGTACAAGTGGTAAAGTGCCAGTCTTGAGCAAAAAGCCAAATAAGAATGAAAAGCTCTGAGTTCAAGCTCCAGTAAGAAATATAAAATAAAAAAATAAAGTAGCTTTACACTTCTATGTCATTATTAAACCCTGTGTTTGGTTCACCTTCAAAGTCTTTAGAGAAATATGACAAATGCCAGGGTCTAAAGTGATATTTCAAAGAATAACAACATGGTCATTGATAAGTACTTCAACAGACAACTGAATTGCCAGTTGGAAGTGTGTTGTGTTGATTTTCTTACTTGGTAATATCTTAAACCAGTAGTTGTTAAGATTCAGTAAGAAACTCAGTAGCAAGAAAAATTTAGCACTGACATTAATTCTTTCTCAAAAATAACAGCCTTAGCCTCACAGATTTTAGACATAGGTCAAACTGAGTGCGACATATTAATACTACCAATGTAAGAAAATGGAGATTTTGCTGTCTACAGAACACAATATTAACACTGTAATCCATACTGAAAATAGCTCCTTTTTATTATTTAAGGTTTTATGTCATTTTTAAGGTACAAAGCAATATAGCTATTCATGTTCATGCAGATTTACACAGTACAACTTTGTCTTCAGAGTAAAATATAAACCTCCCATCCAAAGAGAAGACTCTACTATAAACATTACTGGGCACACATTTTGAAGTACCATAACATAACTCAACTGTGAAAGATTAAAAATTGTTTTTGCTTTACAGTACTCTATGCCTTAATTTTATTACTGAATTTATAAAGGGTTTCTTTTTTCTATTAATACAAGGTAGTATTAATACAAGGTAGTTGTATTATAGTTTGCATTAGGTAAGTTTCTAATTGGTAAAACAGTTTCTTCAGTGTTTTGGTATTTATCACACGAGTACTCTCACCCCTTACAATGTGATTTTCTTGCTCTTGATAATCTTTCTTCCTTGAGTGAGAAAGAGAAAAAGGAAGAAAAATAAATGTACAATTCTTAAGTAGTCAAGGTTAAAATCTACCCTAACTTAAAAAAATAAAGAGAAGGATACAGTCCATTAAAAATGTAAAGCAACAATGGAAATGATGAAAATTAATTTTCAACTACTTTTTCAAACTTTAGGGGTTCATGAAAATAAAAGCCATATTTTTTCCAGGCATTTTTAGGTTTCTCAAACCATCTGTGCTTCAAGGAGAATTTAGTCCATATGCTTTTGGTTAATTTACACTTAACTCATCAAAATGTTGACTTGTTATTCCAGCTATTTGATGTCTCAGAAATCACACACACATTTTAATATATGTTCAAAAGTCTTTTCTCCATTTGGATAAGGAAGTCATCGTTAACTCATAGTAAACAGAACCTGGAAAAGCTTAAGTCTGATTCCGACTGGAGAACCAAGGAAATTCCAAGGGCTTTAAAATTTGGCAGGCTGCTTTTCACACACATGGTTACAAAACCTTTAAAGCGATAAACATGAAAAATGACCCAAAGATATGAGAATTATCGTAAGCATAAATTGTAAGTTAGGGACTTACAATATATCTATCTTATCTCTGTTTCTTAAATGAAGAAACAGCCTCATTCTGGCCAATCTGCACCAACCATGGTGCGAACGTCATCAGGTAGATTTTTTCGACCATTAAGGACAAAATGATATTCTTCCAGTTTTGATAACTGAAATATTTTTCCTTTTAAATAAAATGTACTAAACATAATGTATTTGGATAAGCTGCCATAAGTGTGTGTTAGTGGAAAGTAATTTTAGATTAGACATGATTTTAGACCAGAATACTTGAGTAGAAGTTCTCCTGGATTAGTGTTTGACTCTGTGTGTGTGTGTGTGTGTGTGTGTGTGTGTGTGCGTGTTTACACTTGACTAGAGCTCTGGGGGGGAGGGGAACTTCAGGAACAGAGGGGAAGGGTGTGGGGTAGTATGTGGAGGATTGCAGTACACAATGTGAATCTTTGAAAATAGAACAATGGAGCCCACTAAAATGAAAAAAGAAAAAAAACAAAGAAGAGTGGAGGATAAAAAGATAATGGAGGGGGTGAATATGGTCAAAGTATATACATGCAAGGAATATATTTACTTATCACAGTGTACAATTAATATGTACTAACAAGATGTGAACCAATTCTATGCTGCACATGTAGAATTTTAGAGCTGTTTGCTTTGGGAGCCTGGCCATTTGTGACTGACGGCCATTGGGTTCCCAATGACTGCAAACCACAGAAGGTATGCTGGGGTCAGATCCCAGGCCAACTCAGGTCCAAGAATGGAGCAGAATATGAAGCAGCAAATTCATGATCCACAGAAATGGATCAATAGAAATCTGACATAGAAATGAATCAACAGGAACATGAAATAGGGGTGGATGAATAGGAACATGAAGGTATTGGAATGAGAATGGCGAGGAGACTAGAAATGTGGGAGAAACGAGGAGGTAGGATGATGGGGGGATTGGAGAGAGGGCAGAGACAAGCTAGATGTAGAAGAAAATCCAGTTGGGGGAATTCCTATGATCACTGAACACCTTGAGTTCAGCTGACTTTATTGTTCAGGGATGAATCTACAAAATAATAGGATTGTTAGGGACAGATAGACATAGTTGGCTATCTCAGTTTAACTTGGTAAATTCTGACCCTTCTGTTTATATAACTCTGGATTTTGCAGCTCAAAATGGACAGGCAACATTTTTTGGAATTAAGTTTGAATAGATTAAAATGCATTTGATTGTTACCATAGAGATGATTTACCTCTAGAGGTGCAGTTACGTAAGCCAGGTAATGAGTGCATTTTTAAACCATGTTTCCCCTTCCCTTGCTCTCTCACAGTTTTTTTCCCCTCTCATCCCCCTCCACAAGTTGTATAGTTCATTTTCCACATCGTCGCTAGTGAGTACCACTGCTGTATCTGTTCACCGTTTTTCTACATTTTCTGTGCCCCTCCTTGCTGCCCCCAAGACAAATAAGCTAACAAAGAAGACAAAAGGAAAAGGCAACAAGGGCAGCC
The DNA here is from genome assembly GCF_000151885.1 of Dipodomys ordii. Taxonomy (NCBI): domain Eukaryota; kingdom Metazoa; phylum Chordata; class Mammalia; order Rodentia; family Heteromyidae; genus Dipodomys; species Dipodomys ordii. The sequence continues at coordinate 12,950,076 of NW_012267243.1, read as the reverse complement.
ACAACAACAACGGTCTCTTGCTTTCATTTCTCAGAGCTCATTCCAGAAAATATTGTTTTATATGGTCATTTGCACAGAGCCGTTGTGCCTCTGTGATCCGCTCTTATGTGTAGCCTTCTTTGGTCTCACTGGGAACGCCTAGAGTCCTGTACAATTTTTCAGGTGCCATTTTTATCGGGTTATACTCGTTGTAACATCAGAACTGGGAAGAGCAGCCACAGATGATGTCTCTCTGTACTTTTGATACTGGTGGGTTCTATTTTTGTCCCATGATGAAAGAATTGAAAGGCAGGGAAGTCTTTAAAATGTTTATTTGCGAGCAAGAGAAAAGCAGAGAAGAGGACTCTCCAAGGACAAGGATCCTGAAGATGACAGTCTGTCTGGGATGCCTTTGTCTAGGCCAGCCCCCTTACCAGTCCCCTTGCTCATGTGTCCTCAATAGGCATATCTTTGGTTTAATTGGGCATGTGCCACTGGGTGGGTGGGTGGGGTCTCAGGATGGGTTTTCCCACCGTGGGACATAAATATGGAAGTTTTCTTTTGATTTGGTCCTGCACCTGGGATTACGAATAGGGTAGAGGCTCCTCCGCAAGCGTGGAAGGGCAGTGGTGGGCGTGCATCCCACTACAGCTCTGAATGCTCTTCACCACCTAGCCAGGGCAGCTAACTCTCTTACGTGTCCAGCTTTCTTTTCTACTGGGACCAAGCTGATTAGTCATTTCCTTTTGCCTTTTCTCTTCCTTCTCCTTCTAATGCTCTATCTTTTACTTGTTTACTCTGAACTCAAGATGGAAGTAGAAATGTTAAAATGTCATGCCAGATATATGTGTATATATATATGTCTATATGTCTACACATGGATGTACATCTATGTATACACACACGTATATATGTACGTGTGCCAGTCCTGGGGCTTGAACTCAGGGCCTGGGTGCTGAGCTTGAGCTTTATTCCTTAAGAACAGCACTCTACCACTTGAGCTACAGCTTCCCTTCCCACTTTTTAGTGGCTAATTGGAGACAAGAAAGCCCTCTTATCTCCAATTAGCCACTTGAAACTTACCAGCCGTGATCTAACAAGATGGGACCCAGATGCAAAAGAAAAAGGTCAAGAAGACTTGTTGGACATAAATTCTCTTTTTAAAGAGAACATTTTGGGGTGCTGAGTGTAAAGAAATCAGAAGCACAGATTTTATTTTTCCTGCCATATGCAAGAGTTTAAAAATTAATGAGAAAAAGTGCTTGGCATGGCATGTTTTGCATTTTATTTTTCCTTTTTCTCTTATGATCTTCTGAGGATGGAAGCGGAGGAATGATGACAGTGGATTCAAGAGCTATGAGGAGGTTTAAATGTTTAGGTAACATCTGCTGCTTTGTTAGACCAAGCAGTGTGAGCATGCAAGCTGAGGGGCTCCATCGTTCACCTATTAGATTCCTGAAGGACATTTCTGAGAAGGTCCTTTACCTGAACTTACTGTGTGGGAAGCAGGGACAGAGCCGTGTAGAAGTCATTTCATAGCAGGGCATGTGACGCTTGAGCAAAGGTATTTAATAGGACAATTAGAATTTTAAAAAGTGAAGAACCTCATTAACCTCCTGAAGCCTTTCCAAAAATAAAAAATAAAAAAATTAAGTAACAAGTTGAGCTTTCATAGATACCATTTTGTCTATTTTTCGTCTTTTATTTTTATTGTGATTTACAGGTGATGTACAGAGGGGTTACAGTTACATAAGTCAGGTAAGGAGTACATTCTTTCTGGACAGTGTCACCTCTTCCCTTACGGCCAGGTTTTCCCTCCAGCCCCCAGCCATACTGTAATACACATAGAATCTTCGTCTAATTTTTTAGATTATTTCTATGAAGAAAAAGATAGAGTAGGTCAGGATTCTTATTGTCCATTTTAAATTTTGCTATCATTTGATGGCATTTGGCAATTATTCTTTTGACCTTATGAAGTTGGAGCTTGTCTTAGTTCAATTTACCTTTTATGTTGGAAGAATACTTCAAATTAGTTAAATAACTTTGGACTCTCCTCTGCAGGCAGTGTCTACAAAACCCAGTGCTTATTCGAACCCATATTTTTCTCTTGATTTGCCCAAGAACTTCTGAGAGAATATAAAGTTTAAATAAACTGTCTCTGGTTAACTTGTGGTTTGGCTTAAAACAAAAAACAACCTAGAGTGATTTAAATCAAACCCTTTCAGACTCTGAAATTGGATGAACTCACAACCAAGCTATGCTTGCTATTTTATTAAAATGGTAGGTTCGTTAGCACAAAAATACTCAACTGGGTAGAGTGCCAGGACAACGTCCACTCCAAGAGCCTGCTTCCTTTGGTGGTACTGGGTTTTATCACACAGCAAAAGCACTTACATGTCCCCGTCACATCTGTCACCAGCAATATGACGTTTTACGCGTTATTCCATGTATTTTAAATAGAAGGAAAACTGGGCTACATTTCAAAATTTAAATATGGTATGTGAAAAGGCTTTGTTTCCACTTAATTAAATTACTGTCTATGGGCCATATGTGTAATCAGATATTGCTTCTATCCCAGATGGAGGTAATGAGTAGAAATAAGGTATGAAGGATTTTTTTTCCTTTCTCCTAAAACACAGAGTACAAATTGAGATGATTTTCTAAAAAATGTCATCACAATGACAAACTCCTCTGGCCGCTGCTGTGTCACAAGCCCTTAAATGATCACGTCATGGTTCATTCACTCCCAGAGCTATAAAAACAACCTCTGGAGGACAGGTGGGACTCTTAGCCCAGAAAGCAATTCTTAACTTATTTTCTAGACTGGCATTGTGACTTCACTCAGGCTCATTGCTGCTCTGCCTTGCCCAAAGTCCTCTGTGTAGTATTTCATATCAGGCTTATCTTACGCTGTTTCGAAGAAAATAACAAGAAATCAATTTAAAGATGTAAACTTAACAGATGGAAATTTAACCTCAAGACTATTCAGTGCAACCTGTGCCAAAGACAAACGGATCCCCATTAGGATGTCTGTCTGCTCAGGAGAAGTAGAAGATACTTTGGTAATTCTTCAAGGGCTTGTGCTCTGGGGAGAAGCCGGAAGAGCCATTTTTATCATTGTGAGCATGTGTTTTTCTTTCTGCTGCTCTGCTGTTTTTGCCATATTCTCTGAGTTCAAGTCTCTAATCAGTTGGTGGGAGTGTAGATCTAATGACATTTATTTTGGAAAACATGCTCTGCAGAATTTTGTAGTAATGTAAGCCATTTAATTCTAAAATTGGCAGCTGAACCTAACACTGTGTTCACATAAGCAACTATTTGAATGGTTCAGTGGAAAGCATTTCGAAGCAACGGAGGGCAGGACATTAATTCTGATTGGGTATATTTCAGAAAGTGAGAGTACCAGAGCCACTGGCTTACCTCCAATTTCATGCACATGGGGACGGAGGGAAGATCTTGGGTGCTGTTACTTTTTGCACTATTCTCCCTATATCTGAAAAGAGTTCCTCAGCCCAGTATAGGGAAGCACAATTGGAATTCTAACACTCTGGAGGCTAAGATAAGATCCAAAGTTCAAAGCCACCCTAGATTACATAGGAAGATCATGGGTAGCTTGGTTTACATACTGAGATCCTAGCTCTGGAGAAAAAAAAACACTCAAAAGAAAAGAGAACACATTTCCTTTTATTTTAAGGAAAAAAAAAACTATGGAGACAAAGATCAAATCTAAGGATGAGATTGGGGCCTCAGTAGTTGTGTGTGTGTGTGTGTGTGTGTAAAATGTGCTTTGTAGGACAGGTTAAGAAGTAGAGGACAGCTGAAAAAGTTTACCTTTGAAAGATAGATGCTCCTTAGAAGAGATCCTCCTCCTCCTCCTCCTCCTCCTTCTTCTTTTTTGCAAGTCCTGGGATCTGAACTCAGGGCCTGGGAACCATCCCTGAGCTTTGCTTCTTTTTCTCAAGGCTAGCACTCTACCACTGAGTCACAGCCCCAATTCCGGCTTTTTCTGTTTATGTGGTATTGAGGAATTGAACCCAGGGCTTAATACATGCTGGGCAAGCACGCTACCACTAAGCCACATCCCAGCCCTAGAAGAGGTTCTCCATTTCCCCAAAGGATTAAACAGGAGCATTACATCTACCATCTTGGTTTGCCCAGGAAACTGAAGCTACAAAGAAGTAGACATTTTTTAAAGTACATACCGGGGCTGGGAAGGTGGCTCAGTGGTAGAGTGCTTGTCTTGCATGCATGAGGCCCTGGGTTCGATTCCTCAGCACCACATAAGAAAAAAGCCGGAAGTGGCGCTATGGCTCAAGTGGTAGAGCGCTAGCCTTGAGCTAAAGAGCTGAGGGACAGTGCCCAGGCCTAGAGTTGAGGCCCCACGACTGGACCCAAAAAAAAAAACAAAAAAACAAATAAAGTACATACCATAGTGAATGGGCGGCACCAGATCATTTAGATACATTAACCTCCTTCAGAAAACTCCAGGAGTAGGTATTATAACAAATGCATAATGCAGTGGGTGATGAAAAATATATGTAGTGAGTCTGGCTAGCAAGAGAACTAGCAGGAGGCATCAGTAGGGTTTGAACATGGGAATCTGGCACTCTCTTTCCATATTAGGATCTAGATAAAGTGATGGTACAAATTGTGAGAAGCACAGAGATCGAAGAGAGAGGCAAGGCACAGAAAGCAACAGGGAGTGAATAGTTAAAATACAATTAAATGAAACTTCTGTCATGCTATTGATTAAGACATTTCTCCGAAATCCTTAGCGTATGGTCATGGATGCATAGAATCTTCAAAACATTTTACTATATGTGAGCAAGACTGAAAATTCATTCTCCGAAGGCAGAAACATATTCATGGAGTTCTTTTTTTTTCCTGCCAGATTAGACACTAGGAAGACCTCTTCAAGTGCCATCTTCTCCCTGATCGTTGTGGCTTTTCTTACCACAGGTCTGTTTTGCCCATTTTCATGATGGGTCCTAGCAACTGTTCCATTGCCTAAGCCAGAGCTGGAGTGTCATCTTCCACCAGAATCTCCTTTTCCAACTGTGTTTGAATCTTTCGTCAGTTCTGTCCATTTATCCTTCTGTTTCTTGACTTTGGTTGTTTTTTTCCATCTCTACCATTCACCATTGTTAGCTGGGCTTTTTTGGATCCCCGTACCTCTGAATTCTAACCCACTTTCTACAGAGAAGGCAAGGTGTCTTATATTATTTTAACTCTTATCCCAACAGGCCTTGCTGGAAATACTTTAGAGATTAGAAGGAGCCTTCACATGGCCGTTGGGCCCTGTATCGGCTGGCTCTTCTCTCTCAAATGTTGACCTGTGCAACTTTCCTCTTTCTTCCTTGCTTTAGTCCTCTTACCCTTTCACTCCCACAAAGGACATGTTCTTTCTTTACCTCCTGGTCTTCGTATGCTTAGAATGTTCTTGCCCAATTGCCCCTCCTCCCCTGTCACCTTCAATTTATCCTTTAGTCAGCTGAGCCAGCCCCTCCCACCAGACAAGATGGCATCATTGCCCCTTTCCCTTACCACCTGCTTCTCTCTTGTCAACATTACAGCAATGGCAATTAATTGTTTGTCTTTCACTCCTTCAGGTAAATCCTATAAGAGCAAGGCCATATCTACCTTGTTTGCTCGCTGTATGCAGCCCATAACATGGTATCTTTAATACATTAGGTACCTACTAACTCTTTGTTGACTAACACACCTCTTTCATCACCTTCCATTAATGGAGCCTGATCATCTTAGAACTGTGACATAGTCAAAGTCTCTATGTGAGCAGCCACGGTGTCTCTTATTTTTTAGTCCTTAGTAGCTAGTATGCTTCTTGGCAGATTGTCAACAGTGAGTGTGATGAAGAGGCCATAACATAGCACAACATTGTTATATCATATAAGGCCTACCTTTCATCTACTCAGAAAATTAGGGACTTTGATGATGTAGCATTGGATTACCCATGTTCCTCTGATTTTAGTCAAGTTTCTTCAGAGAAATACAGTCAGGTCTATCTATAGCTAATCTATATCTAAGTAAGCTATAATTTTATACAGAACTATTATACTCATATTTAAAATTCTTAGCATATTAAACTCTTATGATAAGAAATGGACTCCAGGATTACAGACGTGAGGTCCCATAGTTTGCTCTCTTTCAACTGGACGCCTGAGTTACAGAAAGTCTTAGTGTAGATTTCAGGGTCAGACTGAAGAACTGAGAACCAGGAGTAGATCAGTCCTTTGTCAAGCAGCCAGGGAGAGTGTGTTCGATCTTCTTGTGCCATTCAGGATCTCCATGGATTGGAAGTCAGCCACCCACATAGGCGAAGGTTTTTGGGTTTATTAATTTCATCAATTCAAATGCCAATACTTTCTAGAAATATACTCACACATCAAAAACATATTTAATTGGATATCTGGGCATCTCGTGGTCCTGTCAAGTTGACAACAAAACATGATATTTGCCAAATATTCATCTAATCCTACTGAAACCAAATATTTGGCTTTCTTTTTACCTCCAAAGCTTTTCTAGGTTTTTGAGTAATGGAGATTCTTGTATACTTTGAATCTTGATCATTTGTGAGATTATAGGTGTTGAAAATCTCCTGGAGACTATTTGGTGAGTTCTGTAAAAATTATCCATAAATCTCTGTGACATATTCACACATGAAACTTAAAATTCCTCCAGAGATGCTTGAAGAAACATAAAGCTGCAAAGAAGCATAAGTACATGAAATTGTCAGAGTTTCTAAAATGTAATAACATAATCCAATGGCTTAAAACCCCTGTTAGTTCTGCTTGAAGTCAAGATGCTAAGAGATTCCTAGTTTTTAACCTGGCTGAAGTATATATGTATGTGTTTATGTATATATTTGTTGCTACAAAATTTTGAAGTGAATATTGTGCTCAATTAGTTATGTGCATATTTTAATTCTATAATATCACATAAAAGTTCCAGTGTATATTTTAGGGAAAGAAATATAGTCAGCCATTAGTTTGATCTGATCAATAGAAAAACTATGGCTGAAAACACTCCAAAGTCAGTTAAGTCTCTATATGGAATTCTTGTCATTTACTAATCTTTGTACCAAAGCCTATGCATTTAAAACTTTGTAGCAACAAATATATACATCTATTTATATAATATATATAATGTACATATAATACATATGTACAAATATATATATATGTACAAATATGCATATAGACAATCAAGTTAAGAATCCATCCATTGTGGGGAGGAGTTGGGGAGGTGGTGAGGGAAGGCATGGTAGGGGAAAAATAAAGGAAGAGGTAACAATGCTCAATAGGAAATGTACTCATTACCTTACTCATGTAAGTGCAACCCCTCTGTACAATAAAAATTATATACAAAACAATAAAAAGAATCCACCCATTGATGAGGCGAGAACTCTTGTAATCCAAGTTCTCTTCTACCCCCAAATTCTCACGTCTGAAGACTGCTATGTTGTGAATACGCTTCGAGAAGGGCAGCTACAACGAATTAACAATTCAAGCCACTCAATGCGAATCAAGATCTGTAAATTCTACGCAGACTCAGAGAGTTAGAATATGCCCCCCCCCTTTAGTCAAAGTCAAGCACAACAGCGTTGTTTCCCTGCTCAGAGTAAGGAGCAGGTGTTACAGCGGAGCTTTCAGCTGGAGGACCACTAAGAAGACCTCGCATGGCATAGTCTCATGTCTCAAATATTTGCTTGGGTCTGTGCCTTCCTTTCTGGAGAGATCCGTGTTCCTGGCAAATGCCCACCCAGCTCCTCAGCAGCTGTTGTCCGATCCCTGGCGATGCTTTTCTTCTGCTATTATTTCCTGGCTCTGACAACCTGACATCCACTCTTTTGGATTCTCTCACTTGCCCAGAGAGTGTGTCCAAATTCAGCTGCCTCAATCCTATGGAGTGGCACGCCATGCCTGGAACTGTGAGTGAGCTAATGTCATTTCACACTGGAAGTTCTGAGAACGTTCAGACTCACTGACCATTCCTGTAAACAGCTCCCTGATTGTATCTTTGTGGGTTGCTCTAAAATTACATGGCACAGCATGCGCAGGATCATGATTCAGAGAAGTTTCCAGCGTCGGTTCCCAGGCTAGCTACATTGCAGAAATCAGACTTTTTGAAAGCATTTGGCAACCCATTTTTTCCCCCCTCAGATGATCCTAAAACAACTTTATCATCAGATTCCTTTTCTCTTCTAAAGATAAAGGAATTTAATTTTCTGCTGGCTTTGGGTTTGTTGACATGAACTGGATAACACCACAGTTTTTCAGATGTTATTTTTTTTCTAAGTTATAGTGTTGTTTCCACCTGAACGTAAGTGGTGATGTGAGAAATATAGGCCAGGGCATGGACAGGCATGATTAGCCTGTGGGAAACAACTGGCAGGGAACTGTTATTTGCTTTCTCTTTCTTTTCACCTGTCTTCCCTCCTTTATTGATTTGGGTGATAGTGATCAATGATGTTGATCACTCCTAGTTGCTAATGGAGTCGCTCACGCTCTGGGAGACTCCTCCCTGTGAACTTGGACATACACTCCATCCTCCTGTCCAAAAATTGCTCAGGTATGCCAATACCTACTCTATTCTTCCATTTTTGTTCGGGTCACACTGAGATTTAAACCCAAGGCTTGCTAGTTAAACACACTTCCATTTGAAACCCCAGTTCATTTTCCTTTTTTCAAAAGTTCACTTTATTGGTACAGAGGGGTTAAAGTTACATGAGTAAGGCAATGAGTACTTTTCTTGTCGAGCGATGTTACCCCTTCCCTCGTTGTTCCCCCACTATCTCTCCCCTCCTCCACCTCCCTCACCCCCCCCCAAGTTGTAAAGTTCATTTCCAATACAGTGGTCCTGTGGGTATCCTGTTGCAATGGGTCATCCTGTGTCCTTGTTTCAGCATTTTGTTGTTCTCCTTCCTCTTCCCAAATTAGACAAACGTGTATACAAGATGCAGGGCACCAAAATCAAGTACAATGCCAACAGGGGGTACACCACACAGGAAGAACATACAAAGGAAACAAAAAAATCACATAGTATGTTGAAAACAACAACAAAGAAAGATCTCCTGTGTCCATATCTTGAGATTCATTTCACTTAGCATCATCTTATATGGTCATACATACATAGCTTTTGAGCTTTTCTGCTCATCTGATAAAACTATCCTAGACATATACTAATAATTACAAACGGGGGAAACCATGGGACCTATATTTCTTTGGGTCTGGCTTACTTCACTTAATATGATTTTTTTCCAAGTCTTTCCATTTCCTAACATACGGGGTGGTGTCATTCTTTCTGAGGGAAGCATAGAATTCCATTTTCCTTTAGTGTGATTTTCAGATAGAGGTTCTTGCTTCTTGCCTAGGGTCTGGCTTCAGACCCAATCTTTATATGTATTCCTTCTGAGAAGCTGGGCTTGCAATTATGCACCACCACAGCTGGCTCCTGTTTAGTTTTCTTCTATTGGGTGGTTGTTTTCATAGTTCCAGGCATAGGTATCCGAGAGAGAGCGTCTTCTCAGCCCGAGGGCTTGGGGTTGCCTACGTTTGTGTCTCCTCCCGCATCACAGACTGTGAACTCACAATGGAGCCAAACTTTTAAAATAAGGACAAGAGAACTCACACAGAATTTAAAAGTTAATGGAGAATAAGACAACTTTTTAGTAGACGAACAGTATACTTTTAATAGGACAAACAAGACTGTTTTACTTTGAAAGGTTTTTGTTGTTGTTGTTGGTTGTGGGGCTTGAACTCTGGGCCTGGGTGCTGTCCCTCAGCTCTTCAGCTCAAGGCTAGCGCTCTACTATCTGAGCCACAGTGCCACTACCGGTAAGTTTTTTAAATACATTTTTTATTGTAAAAATATTGTACAGAGGGGTTACAGTTACATGAGCAAGGCAATGAGTACATTCCTATCAAGCATTGTTACTTCCTCCTTTGTTTTTCCCCTACCATCCCTTCCCTCCCACCTCCAAAACTACACTCCTCCTCACCCCCCACCCCTGCCTAAATTGTAAAGTTCGTTTTTTCAACATAGTGTCTTGTACATCTCATTGTTACAATGGGTCCACCTGTATCCCTATTTAAGCATTTTGTTTTTTCCCTTCCTCTCCCCAAAATAGAGAAGTGTATATACAAGATGCAGGGCACCGACATCAAATACAGTGAAAACAGGGGTTATACCATGGGGGAGGAACAAAAGAAGCAACAAAAAAAATCACATGGTACATTATAAATACGTTAGAAACAATAGCAAGAAAGAAAAAAAAAACACTTGTGTCCCTATCTTGGGGCTCATTTCACTTAACATCATCTTATATGGTCATATGTACATAGCTTTTGACCTTTTCTGCTTGTCCTAGACATATACTAGTTATTGCAAATAAGGGAAACCATGGGACTATGTAAGGAGCTAAAATCCAAAACTTGGTAGTCCATTGAATATAGAATAAAAATATTTTACTAAGACTTCATTTTTCTTGGGAAAAAGATCACATTTTATGCAATTAACTCCTTACTTGTTCATATTTTTATCATAAATAACCACTTATACTACATTTCCACATATATAAAGTAATCTCTTTTTAAAGCTACAAATAGAATGCATTCTAAAGGTGATTACAACAATAGCTATAGCAGGAAATCAAATCCTGCTCATCAAATCATCCCTTATAATCTCAAATTTGTGTCTGAGAATATGCTCTGACTCTAATTGTCATTTTTCCTCTTTCCCCTTCTCCTACTTTTTCTTCTTTCTTTTGTCAGTACTGGGGCTAGAATACAAGGCTTTGTGTTCTGGGCTTTTTTGCTCAAGGCTGGCGGTACTATACCACTGGAGCAACATTTTTACTTTGGCTTTATGCTGGAACTGGAAATAAGAGTTTTATGGACTTTCCTTCCCTGATTGGCTTTAAACTGCAATCCTCCTTAAATCTTAGCCTCCAAAATGGCTAATCTCATACAAAGCTATTACCTTGTCTTTGGGTTTTATATCAAAACCTCCTAAATCATATTGCCACTTACACAAACATTTTATTTCAACTGTATGTAGGAAAAAATCAATTTTGTCAATTCTGTCTATGAAATAGTATTATACTATTTTCAAATAAAAACGTAACATTCATGTCCTTGAGTGAATTAATTATATTCAGAAAAAAATCAAGCTATGGATATGTCCATAGATTCTATAAGACATATTCTTAACAACCCTTGGAGAGTTACAGAGTAAGGAGACCATATTGACAGCTACATGCTTACCTACAGTACAAACTGGTTCCACAAACACGGTCTACCCAGATGCTGTATTACAGTATGTACTTTAGTAGCTGCAGATGTAGTTTATGATACTTTCTCTAATACTTTCCCACATTTTAGGATTAGACAATCTGTCACAAGAGATCAGTAGTAATGTCTGCTATATAAAGTTTGCCACAAATATCTTATTTCATTTAGAATTATGGATTTAGCACATTTAGTTAAAAAGGTTCTTTTATCAAAAGTTTAAATATAAATTTTATTATAAGTAGTTCAGTGTCTTATGTAATAATTTTTGAATTGTGTCACTTTTTATTATCTTCATTGGGATTCGTCATCATTGATAGTAAGTGACATAGACCAAGTCAAAGTATCTGAAAGAAAACAAGGTTTTATTGGCTTATGAAAATTCAGAGCCTAGGTTTCATATGCAGCTGAATTCACATGGTTCGCTATGTGAATTCTGTCTCTTTCTATTTCTCTCCTCTTCTTTCCTCTGAGTTGACACATGTCTGCCACAGGCTTTCCCCGCCAAGATGTCTGCTGGTGCTTCCAGGTAAATCTCCAGTGATTTAGAACAAAAACCAGCGAGTCTCTTTTTCCCTGTAGTTCTGACAAGGACTTCAAGTTGAGTCTGGCCATGAGTGATTATGGCTCACTGGGAGAGGTTGAAACCCAGTGATCCAGGCCTGAACCACATCTCTCTCTCTCTCTCTCTCTCTCTCTCTCTCTCTCTCTCTTGCTTGCTCGCTCACAAGGAGTGAGAATATGGCATTGAGAAGGCTGGATGCCTGCCTGCCTGGTAAAGGGAAAACAGCAGATGTCCACAGCCTGTTCCCTCACTCACCAGACATTTCCTGAGTTTCTGCTGCTGCATTCCATGCCCCAACTTTGTGTGTGAGACAGAGAGTGACAGAGAGAGAGAGACAGAGACAGAGACAGAGACAGAGAGACAGAGAGAGAGAGCACTAAGAGGGTGCATTGGCAGAGTAGGAGTGGAGAAATGCAAAAAGACAATCTCTCCCCTCCAAAGAGAGACCTCTATAGGCTCTAAAACTACCCCCAAAAGGATCCTGTGATGAAAATATTGACATGGGAGTAGAAATTCAGAATAAGCAAAAACACTGTGAGTAGAGAGCCAAGGGAGAACCCTCAGAGGGAATCTGGAAAGATGGATAGAATTTGGATGGGTAGAGAAGAAAACAGGATATTCCTTGAGGCTGGAATAAATTGGTGGAGGCTCATGGCTTTGGTGTGTGGAAGGAGTTGGTGAAATAGGAGGAGAGCATGTCTAGTGGTTTCTAGGAGTCATTTTGGGGAGGAAAGGGGGTGGGTCTGGGTGGATGGGGGAGGAAATTAATTCATGAAGTCCGGGACATACAGAGGAACAGGAAGGGAGGAGCCAGCACAAAGAGGAAGATTGGCTGTAGGAAGGCTTTTAGGAAGCTAATTTGGGTGGTAACAGGAAATGGGAGGATCTGCAGTAGTGCGAAGGCCACTGCAGAAATTTGAAAGGAAAATGCCAAGACCGAGAATGGACGGATGATGTTAAATATTTCAAAGGTAGAGCAGTTGAACTTTCAGAAAGTAGTGGAAATAGAGAAGAGACGAGGACTCTAATGATCAGGCTTGGAATCTAGGTGACAGAGGAATCATTAGACTGTGGTGACAGGAGCCATTATGCTCTAACATTTACAGTGCTCTTCTCAGTGACACTCTTTGTTACTGGACTGTGGCAATTTACATGACTGTGTTTCTTTAGGGATGATGTATAATTCATCTTTGTCTCTTCTACAGCATCAAATTTGGTGTGTTGTGCATGAGTAAGTTAAGTTTGTTAAATGAATTTTTGCAGGAAGAAAGACTAATTCATAAGAATCAGTTGCATTTGTCAACTTCCTAACAAAAACTTGTTGACTAGAAAAGTTGTTGATAGAATGGCAGTACCCGTGGAGACATCTTCTCGTCACTGCCTGGCTGTATTTTTATTCTTGGAGTTATTTTACTGCTATGTTTTTCTTCCTAAGAAATAAGCATGTATCTCTGACGTGAACCATTCAGAAAAAAAAAGTAGGAGGCACTCATGTCCTGTCCTAGCTAAGCATTCAATGTGTTTATTGATGACACTATTTACTCACGATCTCTCTCCAAGTTAAAGCATCAGAACCTAAGTCTCGCATGGTGGTTTACATGGAGTTTGATAATGTTGAGATCACAAGAACTCTTTTGAATTCCAAGGTTTTGTTAGGTTTTGTTTGACATCCAAAGTACAATACTGGAGTCATGCTAAAATAGGCCATATTGAAGTCAATGCTGAAGCGTCCTTTGGGATTTGCCAGGAGTAGGTTCCATGATGCTGGAGAACATCACGGGCACAGGGGAACACAGAGTTCTAAATCCTCGGCACACCCAAGACCTACTACGTGGGAAGCATGTAGATCCATGTCACCTTTTCAATTGTTCTCCCCCATTATATTGGTTATTTTTGAGATAGGATCTTTTTAAATTTTCTTTACCTTCCCATCGGACTTTGAGTGACAGGTGCACACTACCACATTCAGCTTCTTCTGCTCAGAAGGAGCCTCTAGGACTGCTTTACCTTGGAGGCACAACCCTCCCCTCTCAGCCTCCCACATAGCTAAGGATGACAGGTGCACACCAGCATGCCCAGCGATTAGACGAGAAGGGGCCTGGTAACCCTTTCCACCTGGATGGTCCTGGAACCTCACGCATCCCGCTCTCAGCCTCTCCAGCAGGTAGGATTACAGGCACAAGTCACTGCCAGCAGGCTGAAATTAGCTTTTAAGGGAGCTATAAATCATTTCTGGAATCCACAGATGCAGTGCAAAATGAATGCTTCTGATGAAGTCTATATTCCTGTGAAATACCAAAGCTGTTTGACCAGAGAGGGCACATCTCCTTCTCTCCAAGCATTGGACTGTGGGAAGTCGAAGCAATTATGGTTGCAGCTCTACTAAGAAAACCACACTGAAAAGTCTTTTTTTTTTTAATTTTAAATTCAGCTTACCAAAATACTGCAGTGGCACAAAGCTGTGATCTGCTTTGGGCCAGTGATTTGTGTGTAGCATGGGGCCACACCAGTGATGAAGCTCTGTGCCTTCCCAGCCACAGGGACTCATAGCTGACCCACAAATGCCAGGAATACTGAATCACCATTACAAAGTAGCTATCACTTGGCATCCCAGTGTAAATGGTAAATGCATGATGGCGACCGAGCAATGTGATGGGGAACTTAGCCTGCAGAAATACTAGCTCTTGAATATCAACGGGTCGGTGTAGCAGCTCTAAAAAATGTCTCTCTTTTTGCCCACTTCGTACACACACCCTTTGTTCAAATCAAAGATTGCTGAGCTGGAAGATGGGGGAAGAAATGGCTATATGGAACCAGGCAATGTGTTTATGAGCGTGAAGCTCTGGGTTTGGTTTCGCTTCTTCCATCACTGGGAGTAGTGTTACGGCTCAGATCAGAGGCTAAGTCCCCAGAGCGGTGGAGACTGTGGAACGTTTAGGAAGCGGGGCAGGCAGACACCCCTCTGGCCATTATAGATCCATGCTGCAAGGGGTTGTGGGCGGCCAATCTCTTCCCTTTTCTGCTTCTTGCTCATGATGTAAGCATGCCCTGCTATGAACTTTATGCCATTGCTGTTTACTCCTCCCCCGCATACACACACCAAAGATCCAAGGGTCATGGGTTCTCCTGATCATGGACTCCAATCTTCAAAACCATGTTACAAAAGAAACCTTATCGCCTTGTAAGTTAATTGCATGAGGTGTTTTATTATAGTGATAGAAAACTGACGAACTCAGAGATGTAGGTTCAGGACAATTAGAATATCTCCTAAATCCTATGGCTTTCCTACTATGATTTGGTCGGCCGATGACCTCTTAGCACCTCCATGCTTAAGCTTGCTTTGCTGGTTTGGCTGCATTGGAGGAAGACAATGGCCGTCTAGACTTCTCATGGACATTCACACCTGGGATCTTTGACGACTGTTAGGATTCCCTTACATGTTCACTCTTCATTGATCACATGTTCAGAAAATGTCAGTGGAGCGTTGGTGATATTTCTGACATTCTTCTGGAGAAATGAGGGGAAAGCTTTCGTCACTACCACGCATACGTGGTGGTTAGTTTTGATGCCTCTGTTTTCTTACCTAATAGCTTGTCTTTTTTACACAGCTCTTCTCTTTGTATATTCTTTTTTTATTATTGTGAAAATACTGTACAGAGGGGTTACAATTACATGGGCAAGATAATGAGTACATTTCTTATCAAGCATTGTAGCCTCCTTTGTTTCTCCTTCCCATCCCTTCCCAGCCTCCCCCCGCTCCCCCACTCGACCCTCCTGTCCCCCGCCCCACCAAAGTTGTAAAGTTTGTTTTCGACATAATGACTTGTACGCCTCATTATTGCGATGGGTCCACCTGTATCCCTAGTTAAACACTTTGTTTATCCCTTCCCCTCCACAAATTATAACAACATCAAATACAGTGAAAGCAGGGGTTATACCATGAGGGAGGGACATACAAAGCAACAAAGAAATAATGTTATAAATGTGTTAGAAACAATCGCATGAAAGAAAAAAAACATTTGAATACATATCTTAGGGTTCATTTTCCTAACATCACATTATCTGACCTTT
>NW_012267243.1:12929664-12931520 GCF_000151885.1 Dipodomys ordii | reverse complement strand
ATAATTTGTGGAGGGGAAGGGAAAAAACAAATTGTTTAAATAGGGATACAGGTGGACCCATTGCAACAATGAGATGTACAAGACATTACATGGAAAAAACGAACTTTACAACTTTGGTGTGTGGGGGGTATTGGGGGCGGGAGGGGGGAGATGGGAAGGGATGGGAAGGGGAAACAAAGGAGGGAAGAACAATGTTTGATAACAAATGTACTCATTACCTTGCTCATGTAATTGTAACCCTTCTGTATGGTATTTTCACACACACACACACACACAAAGATTGCAAGTCTGCTGAGCACTGGTGGCTCACACCTGTGATCCTCGCTATTCGAGAAGTGGAGATATGAGAATTTTGGTTTGAAGTCAGCTTGCTCAGGAACGTCTATGAGCCTCTTACCTCCAATTAACCACTAAAAACCCCGAAGTGAAGCTGTTCACTGAAGTGGTAGTGCCAGCCTTGTGTACAAAAGCTCAGGGACAGCACCCAGGCTCTGAGTTCAAACCCCAAGACCCAAAAGAACTACAGCTTTGAAAATTGTGACTGTGGAAGTCATCTCCCTCTTTTAGTTTAAGTAGAGATTAACCTTTCCTTTACAAAGGCTGAAGCTTTCGTTGGAGTCTGGAAGTGGGATGGTCTTGCTGTACAGCCAGAACGGATGAGCCGCATTTTGAGAGGTTGAATCTGAGGTCTCTATTATAGCACCAGTGGCCTGCAGATGGACTCCGGTCCCAAAGATCTGCAGCCCTGCAGATGCACTTAACACCGTCAGAAAAACTGAGCCATGAGAGCCAGAGAGGAAAGAAAAGGCAGAAAAACAATACCAACAAACCAGATCCACTCCAATGGAGAGCTGAAGTAGGAGGCCACAGTGACCTAAGACCCAGGGGCCCGGACACAGAACAGGACACATGTTCTGGTGTAATGGCTCCTTGAGCTGGTCTGGGGCTAAATAGGCTTAGGCCAGGAGGCAGGATTACAGGGAGCTTCAGAGTTTATGACCCAAGATTGGCAGGTCCAGTGGCCTATTGTCCAACCCTCGTCCCTGCCTCTAGGGATTCAGGCATGCCCATCACCTAGGAGGTGGGACTTCCCTAGGGCTAAACAACAGGACACATTTGCTATCCTCTTTGAGTCTAAAGGACTTGGTGTATCTGCACTTCAGAGGATGGCTTGTCTCACTCCAGGCCTTGGAAGCTGGGTGGACAGCCCCCATGGGTGAGTGCCAGGACGTCACTTAGACTCAGCTTCCATGGAGAAGTTAGAGAGCCATTGTTCCTTTGGGCATCTAATACAGGACCTGTATCCTAAGATTCAGAAATACCCTTTTTATATGACCATTATTTCTGAATGTACATCTAAGAAAATACAGTGCTAGAAGTGTTCTTTAACACAATAATCTAATTTTAGCCACTATCATCACAATTAAACACTTGAGAGAATCTCTAAGCTGGGATAAAATAAAGCTAGGTGGCTCATGATTTATTACTTCCAGAGAATTGAAGTTAGAGGCCTGCCCAGGGTCATCATCTCAACCAATAGCTGAGTATAGTAGGAAACACGTGTCTTTGTAGCTACATTTGCAAGCATAAATAGGAGGATATG
Organism: Dipodomys ordii; assembly: GCF_000151885.1. Taxonomy (NCBI): domain Eukaryota; kingdom Metazoa; phylum Chordata; class Mammalia; order Rodentia; family Heteromyidae; genus Dipodomys; species Dipodomys ordii. The sequence goes on along the minus strand of NW_012267243.1, from coordinate 12,929,917 downwards.
GCCAGTCTGGAGGAAAAGTGAGTCTTTTTTTTTCTTCCCAAAATAACTTGGGTTGGAGTCATGGCTCACATTGTAGAGTGATTGCCTAACAAACATAAAGCCTTGAGTTCAAAACCCACTACTATGTGCCTGTGAATGTGAGAGATGGAAGGCAGACAGACAGAGAAAGAGAAAGGCAGAAGAAGAAGAAGAAGAAGAAGAAGAAGAAGAAGAAGAAGAAGAAGAAGAAGAAGAAGAAGAAGAAGAGGAGGAG
>NW_012267243.1:12924077-12926296 GCF_000151885.1 Dipodomys ordii | reverse complement strand
ATCTGGGTTGGTTCCATATCTTAGCTACGGTAAATAATGCTGAAATAAACATAGTTGTGCTGGTAGCTTTAGTGTGGTCTTGTTTGTGAACATTTGGGAAAATGCCCAAAAGTGGGATTGCTGGGTCATAGGGGAGCTCTATGTGGAGTCTTTTGAGGAACCTCCATACTACTTTCCAAAGTAGAGACCTAGGGTTTCTTTGTATATTCTTGGTCAGGAAACTACCCTATTCAAAAATAGCATAATAGTTCTCTGACGAGATGATATTTAACCTTTCTAAATTTGAGAAAAACCTGAGCACAATGGCTTACACCTGCAATGCCAGCTATGGGATGAGATCAGGAAGATTGCTGTTTGAGACCAGCCTAGGCAATAAGGGAAGGTTTATGAGATCAATCATGCATCTAAGCTAATAAAAACCGGGCTCAGTATCATGCACTGTCACCCCAGTTACATGGAAAGTAAAAGAGAAGGATTAAAATCCAGGCTAGCCCAAGCAAAAAGTGAGATACAATCAGGTATTGGCGATTCAAGCCTAAAATCTTAGCTACTCAAGAGGCCCAGATCCAAGGATTGTGGTTCATAGGCAGCCCAGGCAAGAAAGTTAATGAGACTCTTATCTCCAATTAACCACCAAAAAGCCAAAAGTGGAGCTAGGCCTCAAGTGTAGAATTTTGGCCCTGAGCAAAATGCTCAGGAACAGAATGGCTCACGTGGTAGTCCATCTGCCTAAGTACCAAAATCTCATGTTTTCACTCATTGGCTCTGTGTATGTGTGTGTGTGATAGTCTTGGGGCTTGAACTGGAGCTTTTTTACTGTTGTTCAAGGCTGATGTTCTACCACTTGGGCCACAGATCCACTTTTGGCTTCATGTTTTAATTTTTTTTAAACTTAATTGGAGATAAGAGTCTCATGGGCTTTGACTATGACCCTCAGATCTCAGTCTCCTAAGTAGCTAGGATTATAGGCGTGAGCCACTGGCACCTGGCTTCAATCATTGACTTTTCAGGGGGTACCAGCCAAGGGCTTGAACTTTGGATCTGATCGCTGTCCCTGGGCTTCTTTTGTTCAAGGCTAGTGCTTTATCACTTGAGCCATAGCTCTACTTCAGGTCTTTTAAAGATAGTTTATTGGAGATAAGAGTCCCATAGACTTTTCTGCTTGGGCTGGTTTCGAACTGTGATCCTCAGACCTCAACTTCCTGAGTAGCTAGGTTGATAGGTGTAGTAATCCCACCAGTGCCCTGCTCACAATTGACCTTTAAAGTATTTATGGAAAGACAGTATCAAGAAACATTCTTGCTATGTTTGTGAACAAGACAGACATCCTTCTCCTTCTCCTGACAGCTGACTTTTCAGAGGTGAAGAAGAAACTGCTTTCAGTGCTGTGGTGTTAGGAGGAGGTACTTGACTAGGGAGCAGGGCTATGTAGGTGTGGCAGGGCCAGTGCACTGTAGGTCATATTAGAGGTGTGGATAACACATTTGCTCAATCTATATATCTGGTAGTACTGGGATTTGAACTTAGGGCACCACACTTGTGAAGAAGGTGCTCTACCACATGATCCATGCCCCCAGACTTTTAGCGTTAACTTATTTTTCACGCAGAGTCCCACTTTGGATCAGAATCAAGCTAGGACCATGATTCTGCGACGTATGCCTTCCTTGTACCTGGGATAATCTGATCTCACTGCTAAGCACAGCTTGTTTTGTTGAAATGGGAAATTGCTGACTTAGTGCCTGGGTTGGCCTTGAACTACAATCCTTCTTTCTCCAGCTCCTGAGTTGTTAGGATTACACAGGTGAACCACTGTTCTCAGCTGCTACACTTGTACAAGATATTTATAAAGTCTTCACAATAAAGCTAGAGAGTTACATTGCGATGTTGTTTTCAGTATTGAAAGTGGCTTTTATTTGGAATTAGAGTCCATTTCTCTTAAAATTACATATTTGGGATTCACCCTAAATTTTTGTTGATTATTTTTTGAGGGATGTGTATGTGACCCCAACAGTACAGGCAGAAACATTTCTTCTGAATAAAAGATTGAAAGACCATACTAAAGCTACCAGCACAACTATGTTTATTGCAGCATTATTTACCATAACTAAGCTATGGAACCAACCCAGGTGCCCCTCAGTAGATGAATGGATCAAGAAAATGTGGTATATATACACAATGGAATTCTATGCCTCCATCAGAAAGAATGACATTGCCCCATT
>NW_012267243.1:12815884-12921842 GCF_000151885.1 Dipodomys ordii | reverse complement strand
GAGGAGGAGGAGGAGGAGGAGGAGGAGGAGGAGGAGGAGGAAGAGGAGGAGGAAAGGAGGAGGAGGAAGAGGAGGAGGAGGAAGCAGAGGAGGAAGAAGAGGAGGAAGAGGAAAAAGCCACAACCATAGAAAAAAATCACAAGATTTTTCTAAGAAATAGTTGAGAAACCAAACCATAGTATGGGGTTAAGTTGAATCTATTAGGTCATCTTCACTGACTTAGAGTGAGAGCAGTTACATTCAGGTGTCTTCTATATAAGGTTTATACTTTTTGTTACTCCTGTAGTTCCAGAACATGCCAGAATGCAGCGTTGGAGTTTATAGTCTGATAAGGCAGGAGAAAGCAAGTCAACAATGACATGAATGAATGAGTATCTCTCTACATTGTGCCTCTCCGCCTATTTTCCTCCATTTGAATGTCACTCCCTCTTCCTTGGCTGTTTTGCATTTATTGTCTATGAATGGCTCCACATTTTTCCTGGATGACTAAGCTCACAGCACCTTGGTGCTTCTCATTACAATACTACAGAACTAAGTGGTACTATGGGTACTATTCACTTGATGCTACTTACAATTGCCTGACCTGTGCTATATTATTATTAGCCTTCTTTTTCCACAGCAGTGGGTAGTAGTAGGTAAGCAGAACTGATGATGTTTGCGAAATCTAGGGAGAGGAATGTGTGAGTAACTGTGAAGTGTTCACACTGTGAGTGTGGCTAGCTAGCACACCATTGCTACTGGTAATGTTACCACTGCCCATCTCCATTTACAGGTGGAGACTTGTTAGCTTTTAATATGGAAAACCCTCTTCAAATATGTCCAAAGCAAAGCATCAAGTTTACCATGAAATAGTCTTTAAAAATTGATTGAAAATGAAAGATGACATAAAATAGATGCTAATAAAAACAATATATTGATCTTTTCTTTTCTTTTTACTTTTTTTTCTGTTGTTGTTGTTGGTTGTGTGGCTTGGGGATTGAACTCAAAAACTGAGTGCTGACCCTGAGCTTTTTCACTCAAGGCTGGTGCTCTACCACTCTGAACCACAGCATCACTTCCTGTTTTTAATTGGTGGTTAATTGGAGATAAGAGTCTCCTGGGTTGGCTTTGAACTGTGATCCTCAGATCTCAGCCTCCTGAGTGGCTAAGATTATAGATATGAATCACCAACAGCCAGCCATTGATCCTTTTAAAGTTCAGCTAATACTGAGAGGACAAAAAATATATAATCATTCAAAAATTTAAGAAAAATGGAACTTGAATGTGATAACTATAAAAATCAGATAATTTAATTTTTAAATAGACTTTTTTTTTAAATCCGTCCTTGTCATTGACAATCCACACAGAAAATAAAATCCTTTTCTTGGTTGTATAAGATGAAAAAACAATAATAATATATTATTTAAGACTTAGTTTTCAATACAAGGCATCTACTCCCAACATGAGTACATTAAAAATATCAATATATTATTCCAAGGGCAATGCTAATAGTCCAGAAAGAGACAAAGCCACCACGCAGATCAGAGTGTACAATGACATGGAATTCTAGCATTAACCTGTCATCCTTTCCAAATAGCACAGCCGAGACTGACATTTATCAGGCACTTTCTGTGTGGTATGAATTAATCTGAGTCTTTACTTCATATTAGTGAATTAGCCTTTAATAATCATGAGGTGTTAGCATCTCTATTTTCCAAGAAAGGTCTCTGGCTTAGAGGAGTTGAGTTTATTCTTAAATTCAGAAAGAGTTGCCTGATTTCAGAAATGCCTTTTATAGAGTTCATTTCTCTTCTGCGTACTGGAATCAAGTGAATGTTTCATCATGTCAATTTATTGCACAAGACTTTGCTGAATGGTAGTAGCTTTCTTTGTCTCTGCAAGAATTCTGTGCCAATCCAACTCTAGTTGCATTCCATAAAGCGACAAGAGGAAGTCAGGAGGAAAGTCAGCTGTAATATTCAATTGGCTGTAACCAATGTGTTAGGAGGCACCGTCTTTCATCCAGACAGTACAGTTCCATTTCAAAAGTGACATCTATTACCACATTAGAGGAAACCCATCACAAGCCCTTATAGAATGTTTGTCTCAATTGTGGCTATTTAATGTCATTATACCAAATTTCAAAGTGCTCTTACAGTAAGCAGATGTAGTGAAAATATTAGATGGGTAAAAGCTCTTTTACAAGTCACCCAAAGTCAATACTACAGTTTTTCTTCTCTCTTTTCAAAATATAAATTTATTTTTTCAACTCTTCAACTTCTTGATCTCATAAATTACAGAATTTCCGCTTTAAAATCCTTTTGTTGGGGGTCACTGGCTCATACCTGTAATATTAGCTATTCAGGAGGCTGAGATATGAGAATCATAGTTCAAAGGCAGCCTGGGCAGGAAAGTTCACGAGAGGCTGATCTCCAATTAACCACCAAAAACTGATAGTGGAAATATCATTCAAGTGGTAGAGTGTCCATCTTGAGCACAAAAGCTCAGGGACAAAGCCCAGGCCCTCAATTCAAGCCCCAGTACCAGCACACACACACACAAATACACAGAAACACACAGACACACAGACATACATACACAAACACACACACACACACACACACACACACACACACACACACACCAAGGCTTTTTAAAACTCTATTAGGAATGTAGGTAAAAATCAACTGTTACAAATTCCTTGTGAAGGGACAGTGACATTAGATCTTCACACACACACACACATGCAAATACACACTCACAGTCCAGGTTCAAACTTAAGTGTCAAGTTCTGACAAAGGGCAAGTTTACACAGCTGAGTTATAAACCCAGTAATAAAGAAGCTGAACAAGAGATGCCGACAGACCTTTACCTCTAGGAGGGCTGGTAGACAGCAGATCATAGGAAACAGCAGTGTGCCTGGTAGATGAGCTTATAAGCATTTAGAAAAGCTGGGACCACCAGATGCTGGTCTGTGGCTATGTTTAAGGTTTCTATTTATTAGCTACTTTTACTATGGGTGACAAGCACAGTTAGAATGATATACAAGCAAAATAAAAAACGAATTGGCTCTATCTTTTATTGTTCTAATTTCACATTATTAAGACAAAACAAGATTGCTTTGAAGAAAGTGTTAGAAGGCAAATGCTCTTAAACAGAAATTAAGCAGCAATATGCTGGAGTATTATTAACACAACCTGGCTACATACTTTGCATTTCTCTGCCACAGGGAAGCCAAGTACATAAGGAGATAAAGAAATCTAGAAAGATATCTGACATTCCCGCAACTGCTTTGACATTCTTAAAGAGCTGTAGACAGAAAGAATTTCAAGTACACTGAACCTTTCACAAAGCAGCCATTCAACTTTTGTTACTAAGGATTCAAAAATCAAAATACTGAAGTGGTTTCTCAGAAGAGGCATTCAGAAATCACAGAACTAATTCTAAATATTGACAAGTATTCACTCCACTTTAAGTGTTAAAAACATGTCCCCAAGTTCACATACACACTCAGGCAAATGGAAAGAACAAAACAAGAGGAAAATTTATTTTTTAACTCTACAACCATCAAGGTTTATTGTGCTATTATTTCTATTTATGTATTTAAACATTTTTGAAAAGTCACCACTTTTTGATGATGGCTTCAATTTTCTAGATGACTGGGTATGAGTATATGTATTTTTCTTAACTACCTTCAAAAAATTTCCATTTTTTTCTATTGCACTTTAGTTTGTTTGTTTGTTTTTGCATTGTATTGCATGAAGAAGTGTTTAGGATTTGTTCTACAATTGCAATATTTGTATTGTACACGGGTATGTGCCAAGTTTTGATGATGGTCGATACAAGAAGAATGAGCTACCTTGTAGAATTCCCATCTGGATATGACCAACTGGGTCTTTACTTAGAGTGGTAAAACCCTTACAGCTGTCAACACGTTTTGCAAGCAGTTTACTATACTGCAAACACAGAGCTACCTCAAATGCAAGCTATGCAGAACAGTGGACACACGCACTAGACAGCTTGGGAGGAGACTGGGAGACATGAGGGTTTGAAGATGTCTTTGCAAACTAGGACAGACCACTGAACTCTCAGTTCCTCTTGGCACGACCTCTGCTTTTACTCTTCTTTACTCAGAATGAATTCTCTTCAAAACCTGTGGTTACCTTCAGTTATTCTTGTCCCTCTGTATTTGGCATAACTTATCTGTTCTAAGACAAGCTCATAGAAACAAAATTTGGGGCCTTAAGACCTGTCTTTGCTTCTTTCCCCTGGACCAGGGAGAAGGCCCCTAGCTAGGAACCAGGAACAACACAACTCTCTGTCGCTTTGGATCGCTCCAATAGCCACTCAACTTGCTAGACCTAGCAGTGTACTTTGTTGTTGTCAATTGCTGCCCAGGAGAGTTTCTTTTCCTATTAGGAAACGTTTCCTGGGATGCCATATCCTTCATCATCTCTCCTCTGTGTATCTGGAGTTCTTTCCTGTTTGGTTCTGTTAGATCAGAATTCTCTTTTATGCTGTCTCCAATGCTGGTCTTGGGTGGATTTTGCCAAACTTTACTAACCACCCTCTCCTCCCAGGGTTTGGGCCACTTGTACTTATTCCTAGGCTAAGAAATGCAGACACTCTTACTGAGCCCATTTAGCTATGATATGTCTTTTATTGAAAAAAAATCTTTTTTTTTTTAAAAAGAGGATCATCTCTGTAATTTATTTATTTTTTGGTCCGGTCATGGGGCCTGAACTCTGGGCCTGGGCACTGTCCCTCAGCTCTTCAGCTCAAGGTTAGTGCCCTACCACTTGAGCCACAGCGCCACTTCCAGCTTTTTTCTTTTTGCTTATGTGGTGCTGAGGCATCGAACCCAGGGCCTCAGGCATGCAAGGCAAGCGCTCTACCACTGAGCCAACTTCCCAGCCCTCATCTCTGTAATTTAATAAATATTTTTAATCATGGACCTTGGGAATATAAATATGTGTGTACTAACTTCTATGTCAATTGAAAAATAGTCCTGGCTTAATGGAGATTACAGCACCTGGTGGGATTCCAGTTACATATTTGCACAGACCTACATGTCAGAATGAAATAGAAAATAACTCTTTTAAGAGGTCTTCTCCTCCTATATTCCTCCTCCTCCTGTTCCTCCTCCACTTCCTCTATCTTTCTTCGTTCTTATCTTCCTTTCCTTCTGCTCCTTCTCAATTTCTTCCTCTTCCTCCTCCTCTTTCTTTTCTTCCTCTTCCTTCCCCTCTTCCTCCTTTTCTCTTTCAACTCCTCCTTTGTTCTCTTCTCCTTCACCTCCTCTAAGCAGGTATTCATACACTTGGGGCATACATACCTCCAACTTCCTCCCATATTTACTGACTTGAGTGATAGTTAACCTTGCATAGTTCATTAGCATTTTAGTTTAAATTCAGCTGCCAAGTAAGGAATAGTTGTATTTCTGTTTCCTGTCTTGTGGCTACAAACCCTTCCACATCTAAAATTATTAGGTGACTATGAGGAGTAAACAAGGATCCAAGCTGAATATGATGTTTGTGTTGATGAAGTTAATTTGATTCTTTGTCATCCATTCAGATAATGGGACTGCATCACTCCTTGGCAGTTTGGACACCTGGCGGGTGGTCTATTAATTCTGTTCCTCATGGAAGAAGGAGGAAACCGTGGCAGCTGTGTGCCTCCCACAGCCTGTTAGTTATGTCACAGCTTTTCTAGAATGACTGGGACATCGCTACATTTCAATGATCTATACACTAAGTTTACAGCTATGATTCAGACAAATACAGTCCTCTGGAATTTACTGTCCTGAAGGCTCAATTCTCAGGAAAATGAAGGGTAAAATTTTCATCTTGCCTTGATTTTTCTTCTCCTAAAGTTATCACTTAGAAGAAAAAGAAAAACCCACATGGTCCATATTTCTGCTGGAGTTTGGCGATATAAGCATGTCATGGATTTAGAAACTCTTTAATATTGAATGTAAAATGATTACATAGTCATCATTAAAATATTTTCATTTATTTTTACATGTATTTGTTACAATAATTAAGCACTCATAAATTTATTTATAAACTCATCAAGAGCTCAATTGCCATATTCTAGAAATAATTACTCAATCTTTTAAAACTAAAAATCAGTGTAGCAGAAAAACAAATGGATAGCAATGTGTCTCTGTCTATTGGTTCTGCTGTAATAAAATTCTTTGGAGAGGTGATTTGTAAACAACAGAAGTTCCTTTTCTGATAGGCCTGGAGCTGGAAAGGTTAAGATCGATATGCTAGAAGGACTGGTGTCTGATGAAGGCTGTTTTTAAAATGGTGCCTGGTTTTGGTTCTCTGGAAGAAAGGGCAGCTATATTCTTACAGGGTGGAAGGGAGGCAGGCTAAGGGTGCCCTGAGCTTCTTCTATCTAGTTGTGTTGTGAACTGCTAATGCCTTCATCACATTACAGCCTTTATGACTCAGTCTTTCAGTTGGTCCCATCTCTTACTAAGAGTTGTTAGTGCAATGGAGGTTTCTACATGAATTTTGTAGAGGCCATACGAATAATAAAGCACAATATTAAGGCTTATTTATTCAGCCATAAATATGCATTGAATGATTATGGGGTGCCAAACTGTAAACATGAGGTGAAAGATATCATAAACTTACTGACCATGATCACAGTGAATATTGCTAGGAGGAAAGGAAGGAGAACAAGAAAATCCCAGTCATAGTAATGGGAACAGAATGAGAAAAATCTGAGATTGAATTCCTGATGCAGGGAATAATCAATACACTATGATGTGAAGTGAGATGTGTATCATATAAGAAAGAATGTGCGAAAGGTCTGAAGTGAAAAATACAATGTGTGATTTGTTCAAATTCTTCAGGTAATGAATAGAGGGGTATTCCAACTGAGTCCAACCTCTGATAGACCATGAAATAGGGAAAATATTTAAACTAGTAAGGTGAAACAGATCTCCCAAATCTCACCTTCAGGTAGCTACTTTGTGACAAGAATTAATTTAGAAACATTGAGCATTTATCCAAAGCCATTTAGGGTATTTGTAACTAATAAAACTATAACATTCTGCAAAAAGAGAACTGATTTTGGAGAAAGATAACATCATGACTGTCATACAGATAGAAAAGTGGGCATGTGTTAAAAAAATTCACTACACCTTATTAATCATTTGGGTACTAGGCAGATGCTATAATTGGCTCAAGAGAGAAAGATGAAAACGAATGCATTTATAGATAGCACTTCTAAAATATACATGCAAATAAGACGCAACACATTTTGGGGGTAGGGATGGAAGACAGTTGTCTATCAACAGTACCAACATTTTCAGGGCCATAGACTTTGCAGACTTGCAATGCAGAATTGTAATCAGCTAACGCCATGGTGTATCCTTGAGATCACAGCTTTTCCTGAGGCGCACACACAGGCCTTCTTCTAATTCTAAACATGGAAATAGAACATTAAACATTTTTCTCAATGACAAGTAGAAACAATTTTAAATACTCCTAAGCATTTAGAAACCATCACAGGCCACCCACAGTGTTCTGTGAAGTAGAGATGAGCCATGCTCTCCACTGTCCTGCCTGACACACAGCCCCTCACCCAGCACTAAGCCTGGTCACAGTTCTTGACAACAACCACTTGGCACTGTTACGTTGTTTGTAATATCCCTCAACTTACCTTGGGAAAAATAAACAACCTGATCTTGTGTTTCAAATGTCCTACCCTTCAACATGCAAATGTAACATCTCTAAGTGACTAAGTGCCATCTCCTACAACCAGCGTTGCACCTGTGGCCCTGGGGCCCTTCAACCCCTCTCTCCTCGTTGGCTTCCTGATGGTGTGCAAGATGAGTGTCAGCCTGGGTGTGGGGATAATTGAAGAGAAGTAGCAGCTATAGTCTGAGACACAGTGGGAACAACCATGTGTTTAGAGCTAGGTCTGAAAGGTGCACACAGAGCCTGCCAATGTGCTGGATACAATGCACTATTAATTGAATGTTATTTTAGCTGTGTTTTCCAGTTTGGGGCCTTTTATGTTTCTTTGCATATTTTATTATCTGTAAGGTGTTGCAGTATATCTTGATCAATGTCACCCCTTTCAACATTCTCATTCATCCCCTCCCAATCCCTCCCTTCTCTCCCTTTTCTCATATATATATAATTTAACAAACCCATTTAACAATTACCGTTGAACAAAGCAGTTTGATGTATGTCATCGCTTCAACATTTTCACCTCCTTTGACTTACCCCTTCCTTCATTTTTCTCAATTCTGTGGTATACACAGTAAATTCTATACTGATGTCTCTCACCTTCCCCCTTTAACTACTCTACCTTTCTCTTCTTGGTCCTCCTCCATCCTGAAATGGTTGTGTGATTCCTTTCTTTATTTGTGGTAGTGAGAATGTGCTGTAAATCTGTAAGTAAGCACACTGGGTAGTACGCAAGTGATAACAATGAATTAATTGATGTATAATAGACTTTCTAGAGAGCTGAAATAACATAATTCTGAAAGGCTAAGTCAAAGCCCAGCAAAATAAAAATTTAAGTACTGGGAAAAAACTAGGAAAGAGTGGCTCATGCTTGTAATCCTAGCTACTCAGGAGGCTGGGTTCTAAGGATCACAGCTCGAAGCCAGCCCATTGAAGGACTTTACAAAATAAAATGTTACAGAATGCTATAATTTAAACAGCAATTAGTATACTTTGCTCAGAAAACATTTGGCAGAAAGCAATCGATCTACACCTACACATGGCACAAGTTAGTGGAAAAGCGGTTAACCCGGGAATTGCTGGCTACAAGCTTTCAGACGGTAAGACAGGTTGCTCAACCAAAATCTGGCCAACAATGAAATAGGAACAGGGGTTTACAAAAGAACAAGGGTATAAAAGATTAAAGAAATAAGGGTGGCAGTAAGTCTTTTGCATCATAATCTTATAGGAAACAGATGGGAGACCCACCAATCAGAAACCCATCTTCAAGGACTCTAGTTCTCCGTATTTAATTCAAGGCTAATCTCCATAATTAATAAGATGGCCAAGATGTCTGAGATGGCTTGAAGTGTTTTCTTCTTGGGATAACATTGGGAGATGCCACCTGCGCTCTCTCTCTGTCTCTGTCTCTGTCTCTGTCTCTGTCTCTGTCTCTCTCTCTCTCTGTGTCTCTCTCTCTCTGCCATATTTCTTCTCCAGGAAACTTTCCTATCACCTATACTTATGTTTATGTCTTGCCCCAATTCTTCTCTTGCCAGATACAAAAACCAAGGTTGTTTAGCTGTGCAAAACATTCTAGTAATGTTTTGTGCATTGGTCGAGATGTTAGGGATTACATATGATTTTTTCTGACATGGATTCATCAAAAGGTAACATTTGGTACTATGACTTGGATATAGATGTTCAAAAGGTTACACAACTACAAAGGAAATTTGGGATAATATATTCATTTAAACAAAACATAAAAAGATTCTGGGTCCTTATCTCAAAAGCAAATATTTTCAAATAAGCCAATGTAGTTGTTCAATTCATTTTTCCACATCACCTACATTCTTGGGATATTGTGACTATTAAACAACTTTTGCTGTAATGCTTGATGTTTATGTCACAAGGCAAGATTTCTGAAAAATTTACAAAAGCTACAGCATGCGTAAGAATGATACTTGTTTAAACACGAACAGACTGGTTGCTACCCGTGAGTCAGCTACTAGGTTATGTGAGGCTTAGAGACACTCTGTAGCAGCCTCAGGGGGTTAATTGAGAGTGAATGTGGAGCTCCAAGCCCAGGCCTTTTGGTAAGCATGCTGAATGGACCTGGGTTTGGTTTCAGTGAGGATGCGCAGAAGACAATCTTAAATGCTTTGCCTGTGTGGATATCTCAGCCCTCAATTTGCGGTTGCTCCTGGTAATATTGACTATTCAAAAGAGATGTTTACTTTTTCCAATTTTAGTTGAAAATGAGAAGAACACAAAATAAAGCAGCATGTACATTGGTAAAACTAATCATGTGGCTCACAGCAAGACCATCGGAGAAACGTAAGGAAAATAGCCTGTAGGATGCTTAGGGTAGGAAGCAGAACTCACACTCTGCCCTGGGTAGCTTGCGATGTCTTACAATCCCTTGACTCATTTCTCTGGAATTTGCAGTTACTCATCATTTGCAGAGTAGTCACATAATTTCCCTCAAGCAATCCAGACAGCTACAGAAAACAAAACAATGATTTTTATGTCATTGCTTTGTTAATGCCCTGGGAGCCATTCAGCCCACCCACATTCTATCAAGATGCCATTATAGGAAGAATAAGCTCTTTGTAATACAAAGCAATATAATTTCAAGACTGTGGTGGAGGTGGAGATGGTGGTGGTGGTGGTGTGTGTGTGTATGTGTGTGTGTGTGTGTGTGTGTGTGTGTGTGTGTGTGTGTGTGTGCTTGTAATCAAAATAGCCATTCAAGTAACTCACAGCCATATCATGATTCATCATCTTCATCTAATTCTGCATTGCATCACTGGAATATAAAGTTATGAAAAGAAATTACTTTGCAAATTGAAATTCAGCATCTAGTTTGCTTGAGAACCCCGTCTTTCCTATCTGCCAATTCTATGTCAATAAAGGGAGGCCAGAGAAAACACAAGCCCACAGCATTGGCACTTTGGTTGCTATACTTCACTGAATTCACAGCATTAAACATGGGTCATGTTTTAATGGCAAGTACAACCAATACCGAAATCTGGATATTGCACATGATGGATTTCCTCTGCTTGATCTTATTTTCTTCTACTTCCACTAGTTTCTTTTATTACGATGAAGAGAGTATAATATATTTTTTGTTTAATTTAAGCAATTCCATGTTTACTGGAGGATAGTTTAGTATATTGGCTGGGTAACCAGGCTCTGGAGAGCCTGAATTCAAACCTTGCCTCAATACTACTCATCCAGAATAGGGGCTTTTCAAGCTTTACAGGGCATCAGAATCATGGAAGGCTTGCTAAAATACAGATTCTGGGATGTATTCCAAGAGAATCTGATTAAGTAGGTCTGAGACTGCTCAATAGGGTTCATCTTTAATAAGTTTCCAGGTGGTGCTGATACTATCAACACAGAAGTGACATGTTGAGAATCACTAAAATACCAATTTCAGTCTCCTCATCTGTAGAGATAGTCATAGTAGTTTTGGCTTAAAGGTTGTTACTTCCCAACCAAACTGTGATTCAAGAAAAACAAACTATAGAATTTCTAATCACTGTTCCCTTTTGGACATATCCCTTCCAAAATCTACTAGTAGTTTTCTTGAAAATGGCCATTCTAACTGGGGTGAGGTGGAATCTCAATGTTGTTTTGATCTGCATTTCTTTAATGGGCAGAGATGTTGAACATTTCTTTATGTGTCTATTGGCCATTCTTATTTCTTTCTCGGAGAAGTTTCTCTCTTTTTTTTTTTTAATTTTCTACCTTGGCTGGCCTCTAACCACTATCCTCAGATCTCAGCCACCTGAGTAGCTAGGATGATAGGTGTGTATCATCAGAGCCTGAATTCTGTACCACTTTTTTTGGAGGGGTGCTAGTCCTGGGGCTTGAACTCAGGGCCTGGGTGTGGTCCCTTAGCTTCTTGTGTTCCAGGCAAGGGCTCTACTACTTGAGCCACAGCACCATCCCTGGCTTTTTCTGTTTATTTGGTACTGAAGAATCAAACCCAGGACTTCATGCGTGCTAGGCAAGCACTTTACCACTAAGCCATATTCCCAGCCCTCTGTACCACTTCTTCTTGCCCTATTTACCAACCTCTGTCTCAGCAGTTGCTTGACCCAAGGGGAAAGCTGGGGACACCAGGACTGGACTCCAGCCAGGCCTCCTTGGCATCAGAGGGAAGACAGGGGGAAAAGTCTGGCCAGAGCAGCAGGGCAGGTACAGGGCTTCTGCAGATGGAAGAGGAACACGTCTGTCACCACCCCTCTGGCCCCAACCCTTGCCATAAGCTTTTGGAGGCTGTACTAAAGCTGGGCACATGTGTCTCTTGTTATATGAATCACAGTCTGGTTGCTGCCACACTATCTCACAGACCTTACTAGGAATTGAACCCAGGGGCTCATTTTGAAACTGAGTCTCAGTAACTTTGCCCCTGCTCACTTCAAAGTGGTGATCTTCCTGCCTCAGCCTCCAGAGTAGCTGAGTCTTTTTTTTTTTTTTGGGGGGTCCAGTTGTGGGGCCTGAACTCTGGGCCTGGGCGCTGTCCCTCAGCTCTTCAGCTCAAGGCTAGCGCTCTACCACTTGATCCACAGTGCCACTTCTGGCTTTTTTCTTTTTGCATATGTGGTGCTGAGGAATCGAACCCAGGGCCTCAGGCATGCAAGGCAAGCGCTCTACCACTGAGCCACCTTCTCAGCCCATAGCTGAGTCTTATAGGTACATGCCACCATGCCCAGCAGTATTCTACAATGCTGACTGTGTGTACACACACTGTGTGTTGGATTCTGTTTTGGGGAAGTAGAGATGCAATGGTAAATAATGAAGTGCTTGACCTCAAGGGATTTCCAGCCTCAATGGTCAAATAAAAAAAGAATAATAAAGTTAGTAACTAAATATATGGTGGCAGAAGTGGAGCTGTGGTTCAAATGATAGGCGCTAGCCTTGAGCACAGAGAGGCTCAGGGACAGCGCCCAGGCCCTGAGTTCAAGCCCGAAGATAGGCAGGAAAAAATACACACACACACACTTTGGGGGTGGTGGTAAGATCTATGGAGAAAATAGAACAGGAAGATGTGAATGTTGGAAAAGACCATGTTGCTGGAGGCCAGCTTTGTCTACATGACAATTGGCGTCTATCCTTGATTACACAGTGAGATACTGTCCAAAATTGAAGAACAAGGAAGAGGAGGGAGAGGAGGGGGGTCGGAGGAGGGGGAGGACGACGACACTACGAGGACAGTGATGAAGGGGGAACACTGGCAGCTCCGTTTGTAATCCTATCTACTCAGAAGGCTGAGATTGGAGGGTCAAGGTTTGAAGCCAGCCCTGGCATTAGATGTGTATCCCCAATTAACCATCACCCCCCCAAAAAGGAGAAGTTTCTCTTTAAGTCTTTAGCCCACTTATCCATAGGGTGATTGTTTCTTTGAGGATTTGTTTTATGGGGGGGTTAATTTTTTGAGCTCTAAGTATATTTTAAATATGAGGCTCTTGTCTGATGTCTAGCTTGTAAAAATCTCTCATTCTGTGGGCTTTCTGTTTATCTTGCTAGCTATGTTTTTGCCATGCAGAGACTCTACAGTTTAATGCAATTCCATGTATCCAGCCTTTCTTTGATTTGTTGTGTTTCTGAATCTTTGTTTAGGAAGTTTCAACCTGTGCCAAGGAGCCCTAGTGTTAACTCGATCTCCTCCTGTAATATTTTCTGGGTGTCTGTTCTTACTGGTCTTTGAACCATTTGGAATTGATTCTGGTGCTGGGTGATGTATAAGAATCTAACTTCAGGGGCTGGGAAGATGGCTCAGTGGTAAAGCGCTTGCCTTGCATGCCTGAGGCCCTGGGTTCGATTCCTTAGCACCACATAAGCAAAAAAAAAAAAAAAAAAAAAGAAAAAAGAAAAAAAAAAGCCGGAGGTGGCGCTGTGGCTCAAGTGGTAGAGCGCTAGCCTTGAGCTGAAGAGCTGAGGGACAGCGCCCAGGCCCAGAGTTCAGGCCCCACGACCGGACCCCCCAAAAAATAAAAAAATTAAAAAAAAAGAATCTAACTTCAGTTTTCTGCCAGCACCATTTGTTGAAGAGTCTGTCTTTCTTCTATCCTCTGTTTTGGCTCCCTTATCAAAGATTAGGTCTGTGGGTTCATTTCCAGGTCTCAGATTCAATTCAGGTCTGTTCTTGTACTAGTACCAAGCTGTTTTTATTACTATGGCTTTGTAATTGAGTTTGGAGTTTATTATTGATATACCTTTAGCACTGTTCTTCCTGCTAAGGATTGTTACACTGTTGGTGGGAGTGTAAACTTGTTCGACCACTCTGGAAAGCAGTATGGAGGTTCCTCAAAAGACTAAACATAGAGCTCCACTATGACCTAGCAATCTGGCAAATTTTTAGGCATGTTCCCAAATGACTATACATCAACTTGCACTGAAGCAACCAGACAACCGTGTTCATAGAATTATTTGCCATTGCTAAGATATGGAATCAGCCCTCTCAGTGGATGAATGGATCAAGAAAATATGGTATGCCTACACAATGGAATCCCACGCTTCCATAAGAAAGAATGACCTTGCCCCATTCATAAGGAAATGGAAAGATTATATCAGGTGAAGCTAGGCCCAGAGAAACAGGCTGCATGGCTTTCCTCATTTGTGATAATTAGAACATGTCTATGATATTCTTAGCAGAGGATCACAACAGCTCAATAACTACGTGCATATGACCATATCAAATGAAGCTTATCAAAATAAACTCCAAGAACTAGAAACAAGAAGTTTTTTTTGGGGGGGGGTCTGGTCATGGGGCCTGAACTCTGGGCCTGGGCGCTGTCCCTCAGCTCTTCAGTTCAAGGCTAGCGCTCTACTACTTGAGCCACAATGATACTTCCGGCTTTTTTCTTTTTGCTTATGTGGTGCTGAGGAATCGAACCCAGGGCCTCAGGCATGCAAGGCACATGCTCTACCACTGAGGCATCTTCCCAGCCCGAAACAAGAAGTTTTTATAATGTACTGTTTGCAGTTACTCTTTCTTTCTTTCTTTCTTTCTTTCTTTCTTTCTTTCTTTCTTTCTTTCTTTCTTTCTTTCTTTCTCTCTTTCTTTTTTCCTTTGATGTATGCCCTGTTGTCACTGGTTTTGATTTTTGTACTCCTGTCTTGTATATAAGTTTATCTTATTTGCAGAAGGGAAGGGGAAGTACAGAAATGGCAGGACTAAGGGTGAACCAATGCAATAGTGATACTCACTAGATACTATGTTGGAAAAGAACTTTACAACTTGAGGGGGTCTGAGGGGAGTTGGGGTAAAGTCGGAGCCAACTGTGATTTATTTCCCCAAACAGGCTGGAGTCTGACAGACCCTATTACTGCCTTCTAGTTATTTTTCTCTTTCCCGTCTATCCTTAATTCTTTGATCATTGTAGGTCTTGAGGTCTATAACTCCTCACAAAGTGGCCACATGCTTTAGAGGGAACTGGGCGGCTTCATGTCTCTGTGATGCCCTGATCCACGTAAGCTCAATATGTATGTCCTATTCCTTGAGTATAGGTTGCAGTTCTGGCCCAGGAGTAAAGAGGGTCAGTTTTCTTGAGGCACGTCTATGAAATTGGTCTTGTTCACATGAAATGATTTTTAAAGAGAAAGTTGTCTTTTTCTGTTGGCTTTTTAAGAGTCTATAGTTTGCCTAGTAGTAACGTGTCAATTTGTGACTGTAAGGAGAGTCAGCCTGAGGACAGCATGAGGAGGAGGGAACTGAGGGAGGGAGGGAAAAAAATCCAGACCTTGGGCCATGTGATTGAACCACTGAGTTAACTATCCTCAGAGTTACCTTCGTGTTCTCTGTTATACAAGATAGTATATACTCTTTATGATTTTAAACAAATTCTGTTTTCAGTTATTTTCTGATAAGGAATCTTAACTGACAAATCAATTTATAAAGCATATTATCTTTGAAATTAATTAAAAGGATCAGAGTACTGCTAAGCCAAGAATCTCATCTTAGCTGCAGCATTAATGGACAATGTGACTGAGTACATGTTTAACTTCTCTTGGCTTCAATTTCCTGATTTGTATAATGACATAGGGAAGCCATATCATCTGTAAAGTTGTTCCCAGCATGAAATGCTGGCACTATTTGATTCCATCTCACATGAAACATATTGATGCTCTGTCCATTCAGCAACAAGCTCACACATGTGTAACCTAACAACCACACAATGCAATGACACACAAGGAATATAATAATCACATATGGACTTTTACAGTAATTTAATATCGAACTAATTATATGCTCTGACTTATGTAGAAGGAATATCTAGTCATTATGGTAGGGGTGTTACCTGAAAATTATAGCTCTTTAAATGATGTAAAAAGAAGTA
Organism: Dipodomys ordii; assembly: GCF_000151885.1. NCBI lineage: Eukaryota > Metazoa > Chordata > Mammalia > Rodentia > Heteromyidae > Dipodomys > Dipodomys ordii. The sequence continues at coordinate 12,905,824 of NW_012267243.1, read as the reverse complement.
AGAGATGCCTCTCGTATTTGTAATTTGCAGTAGCAACTAAAAGAATACTTTTCAAAATTATTCAACAGAAGATTATTTCTCTCTTCACTGTCCTTAAATAGGCTCTTGGTCCCATGTCCTCTAATGGTGCAAAGTTAAAAAAAAAGAGGTAAATCAAGATAAAGGAGGCTAAGTAAACAAGCAGCAATGTACACAAAATAAAATAAGGAAGTTTGCTAAGTCTTTCTGGGAAAATATTAACCCATGAGTAGTTCACAGATATTCTTCCTTCCTTCTTTTTCTTTAGTTCCAACATAGCTATAAATTGCTTCTGGGAAGAAACCTGTGGTTAAAGTCACTGGAATCTAACCTCGGTGGACTTCACTCATACATAAGCATGTCTTTTTCTCAGCCCATTTATCCTTGTTGGTCCATAGCTGACATTCTCTTTTAGCCAGTGGTCCATGAAATTTCTTTGGTATCTTACTTATTCTATGAATTTTTTTCCGATCCTTGTGTCCACAAACTGCTCAGTAGGATTTTTTTTTACCCTTCTTGGTGACAGAGGAAAAAAGTAGACCCTGCTCGACTTTCCTGAGCAACAACTCAGAGACACTATGGTGGTTCTGTCCATGTAGTCCTTTCTGATGTGGGAAATCTTGATCTCTGCAGCCGTATTTATATTTGCCAGTGTCAATTGCTATATTATTCTCATATCTTTGTATGTTTGGGGACATTTACAACCTATACTTCACCAGGCTTACATCATGTGTGAGTGCCACCATCCTATTAAACCTTATTGGAGAAAAAAGACACTAGTGTGTTCTCTTGTCATAGCTATATCTCTTTGGGTTCTTGATGAGAAACTTGATCTTGAGGTTTGATTTTGAGGGGGCAGCAGTAGCGATCTGTGGCTCCAGCATCTAATGCCTAGGCAGAACCTTCAAATCTCTCCCTTGTATGCTGGCCGAGTGTTTACATCCTTTCAAATTAGAACCCTGTCCTTATACCATCTCATGTCTTCAGTGAGTTCTGTCCTGAATTCTTGTGCTGTGAGTCCTTTAGGCATCCAATCTTAATTCACAAATCCACGCGTTTGGATAGAAAATGTTTTACAAGCTTGATCTTTGATATGCAAGAACACTGCCTTTGCTATGAATTCAACAAAACAAGAAAGCAGCAAAAGAGAAAGATGCCCAAGAGAAATCCCCTGTGTCTAGATTAGTGTAGAATCCCATCCAGCCGAATGCAAAAACAAAACAAAAGTCAAGCACCTTGATTTGCATTTTTCTACTAGAATTTTTTTTCTCACTGGTAATTTTACATGTACATGTATGTGCTTCTTTCCTTTTCCTTAACATACCAGCATAAATAAAGCTGAGTTGGCTCACTCTCTCTCTCTTCCTGTCTCTAGTCACTCTAACTTTCTCCTTCTTCTGTCTCCTGTTGTAACCTCAGTTTGCTGTTTCGTCTCACTCCATCATTTATTGAAGTCTTTTTGTATTAATTTTTGATCATTGCAAAAATATAGTGACTCATTTTTCCCTATCACAGTTTATCTCACACAGATTGTTCCCTCATCCATTCATCCATTCATCCATCCATCCACCCATCCCTCCCTTCCTCCCTCCATCCATCCATTCATCCATTTAACCATCCATCCTGATTCAGAAGAGTCTGAAAGTGGCTGATCTGTGGTTCTTCAACCACAAGGTCCCACTTGCTGTTCTAGAACATGAAGCATGATGATCATGTTCCAAATAGGAACATGATAGTTAGTTGGATAGCAAAGAAATGCCAGCAGGAACTTGACTCTTCTAAGAATCATAATTTGCATCTAGCTCCAAAGTTTCCAGCCCCCAAAAATAACTGATAAGATTTTGGATACAAGAGGGTGGGAAGGGAAAAAAAACATTGGATTGTTTTTCAACCATCATTGCAAATGCAAGAAGTTTGCCTGGATGTAAGAAAACCTAAGAGGCCATGAAACAAATTAGCAACAGAAGTACCAGCTCTACTGCTCCTTTGTGGCATTATTATTTAAAGTTCAAATGTCTTCAATATGATTAAATTAATCTTTTTAGAATCCTGCCACATTTTGAAGAACCACAAAAGCAGGCTGAACGAGCTGAGAGAAATACACAAGTGGATCAGCAAGATGACAGCTGCTGCCCTGAGATCTGGATTGGAATATGTCAGTTCCTAGCCCATCACATGGAACTCAGACAGAGACAGGGCTTCCTGTCTGTCTCATTATGCTTTCTTTCTGTCTGGTGTGGTTTGGGTCACATCTGTTGGCTGCTTTCTCATCTTCACCAGAGCTGCGTTGACTGATGGTTAAACCTCTTGTCTCTCTCGATGTCTGCGGTTCTCATTTCTCTCATAGGAAGTCTCCAGGGAAACACATTATCCCCTGATGTGGGTGTCTTGGTTTTATTAAATCAAAGTTGGGGCCCATATTCAGCCAATTCTATAGATTTCATACTAGAATACTGGATGTGAATATTATGCATATCTTTTTAACACTAGTAACTCAGAGAACAATAATTTGATAAAATAAGAACCAAAGCCTATTTAGTGATTATTTTAAACTAATTCAAAACAGAATTACTCATAATATACATCCCCAATTTTTGGTTTGGTTCACCTTTTGCATGTTTTCTACTCATACATTATTTTCTCTTTCTTCATGAAATGATTAAAACCATTGCTCTGACCCTTCAAATGTGGCCAGTGTCTATGTAAGTCTTTAAACTTTAGCATGCCTGTCTACACTCAAGACTGGTAGATCCTTTTGCATTTTATCCATTGCTAATGTCTCATATCTGGGCAGTGAGTCTCACCCTTGATTTCCTTTGTGGACATCTGCAACCTGAATGCATGTGACATTTTTCAAGTGTTGACCCATATTTTCATTTTGTAAGATCATATTTGGTCTACCAACAAGGTTTTGATTATTACTATATTGCTGTTAATTGTCTTAATATACCCAAAGATGTCACTATTTTGGACATCCTTTTATCTTTGCTTCTTTTATCCCTTACTGTGAGAGTATAAAATTGCTGACATATTCAATGGGTTTAAATCCTGAGTGCTGCAGAAGAGTTCAAAACGGTTTACATTTTCTGACACTCAGTTGAGCACCATTACACACTCTGTTCTGTTAATTTGTTTTGAAATGATTCAAATGATGTTTGTATCTGAAAATACAAAAATTGCACATGAGAGAAGCAATGTATTAAGTTAAACTAGACCAACTTTAGCATTTGAAAAATTCAATTTTGATTTTGTCTACTCTCAACTTAAAAAAAACCCTGGGTTTATGATCTTGGCTTATAATAGAATTATATACTTAGAGTTTAGAATATTTAATTGAATGCAAAAACTTGCATTTTCATGTTTAGCATAGGTATTATTAGTTACCACTTTGATACTGTAATGACAACTGATACATGCAAGTGTACTTTGGATTTGATTTCATAATGTATCAGGTAGGATACATTAAGCTGAACATAAGTACATTTACATCAACAATGATATTGACCATAAGGGACAGAAGAATTCCAGAGGCTCGAGCTCCTCCTTCCTTCCTTCCCCTCCGTGGACAGTCTGTGTCATTTCCCTTACAGTCACACCTAGAGATGCCACACACCGCCTAAGCCAAAAGTGAAGACAACAGAAGCAAAAGGCTTTCCTCTTCAGACTGCCACTCTGTGTTGAGGGAATCTCCCACAAGGCACAAACAGTCTTTATCCAGGATAAAGCTGGGCCACTGGGTCACCCAGAGAACAAATATCAGCCAAAAGGCATGGATTCACGGCCGGCCCAGAAGGGCAACTCCTGATTATCCTCATGCTGCGTGTACTTGTGCTTGAACAAAAGGCTTTGCTAGCAAAAACCTGGATGTGGGTTGAAGGAATTGGAGGGGAGGAGAACAGTCTGTTACAGGTGGTGACTACTCAAGGTTGAAGACCTATTTACAGAAGACCTGTTTACAGAAGTCTCTACCATTATCCTTTACTCTTTATATGTTTACAAGTTTATTAGCATCAGGTAAGAGAGTTCCATTTCAACAGGACCTCCTAAAGCATACAACGTGCCTTGATTAGACTCCCTCTGTCCATCATTCTCGCTTCTTTTCCCCTTTCCCAGATCATTCTCAGCAAGCTTCATTGTTCTATTTCCACACATATACAGAAAGTACTTTGACCATATTCAATCTCTGGTGACCCTCCTTTCTCTCATTAGTGTCCGCACTCCAGTGAGGACCTGTTTTACATTCATGTTACTTCTGGTTTTAGTATATGCTAATTGTTCAAAGGGCTTTAATATAGTATTTCACACACGAATATACAATATTTAAATAAAATTGGTTCTTCATTCTCATTTTCCTCATCCCTACTACCCCTTATGATTCAAGTGATTTTAGTGAATTTCCTATTGTTATCATCATTACGGGTGTTCTCTATTTCAATGTTCATATTCCTATACTCTCTTTTCCTTCTGCCCATTTTCTCAATCAATTCCCAACTACAAACATGTAGTTTTACATTAATAACATCCTATTTTGTGTGTATATGTCTGTCTCTCTTTATATATATATATATATATATATACATATGCATATGTATATATCACATTCTCATGAACATTTTTCAGTTGATCAGTTGTAGGGCAACTGCGCTGTTTCCATAGTTTGACTGTTGTGAAATGTGCTTCACTGAAAATGAGGGCACAGATGTTGATACCATAGCGAGACTCACATTCCTTTGGCTATAGGCCTAAGAGTGGTATGCTGGGTCATATGTTATTTCTATTACAAGTTCATTGAGGAATCTCTATGTTGCTTTTCATAGTGGTTGTGCTTGCCTTAGTTTACGGCCCCACAAACTGTATAGAAGGGCTCCTGTCCCCATAAATCCTCACCAACATTTGTTATTATTTGTGTTCTTGATGATAACCATGCTGAATAGAATGCGACAAAATCTCAACACGGTTTTGGTTCTCACTTCCCTAATAGTCAGGGAATTTCAGCGTTTCTTCCTCTATTTATTGGCCACTCATGCTTCTTCTTTAGAATTTTGTGTTCCATTAATTTGCCCATTTATTTATCTGTTTTTAAGTGGTTGTACCAACAAGTCGCCATGTAACAAAGCAGTTTATGAATACAATGCATCTTGATCAATGTCATCCCTTTCAATGTTATTTTCCATCTTTCCTAATCCACCCATTTCTCTCGCTTTTCTTAATCCTGTTGATGTGCATTCAATTCCTGATTGCATTTTCCCTTTCTCATTCATTGTCCTCTTTATTCATCTACCCCTCTGCTTTTGGCCCCACTCTATCCCCTTCAATACCCATTTCCTGGTGTTTATTTTCTTTGTTGAACTTTTACCTTCCCTTTCTTAAAAAATTATTTTTATTATTATCTTTAAGTAGTTGTACAAAGGAGATGTCATTTCATAAAGCAGTTTATGAATGTATCTTGATTAAGATATATTGTATCAAGATATATTTCAACATTCTTACCCATTCATCCCCTCTACATTGGATTCGTGGATGCATATTTCCTCTCTTCTTCTCTTCATTTGCCTAAACATTTCCCCTTAACCCCACCCTACCTATTTCAAGAACCTGATTCCTGGTCTTTTATTTTGCTAAACTTTGATTTTGGCTTTCTAAGAAATTACCTTCTTTGAGGTGGCCTTTGAATCTACAGTATTTCAGTTAGTAAATTTGTGTGTACTTGCATGATACCCAATGTGTTTACTTATGGGTTTGTAAGCTAAACATAGCTTACAAATATAAAGGAAAACATGTATGAGTTTGTAAGCTAAACATAGCTTACAAATATAAAGGAAAACATGGATCATTATACATGAGTTATCTATTGAATCTACCCTATTTCAGTCAATACATTTGTATGCTACCATGTAACATATTCACTTATATATTTATAAACTAGCTCTAGCTTCCAAATATAAGGGGAAACGAGCAATCATTGTCTCTCTGGACCTGACTTCACTTAACATAATTTTTCTAGGTCCTTCCAATTTCTTTTCTGCAGATGGTATAATATCAGTCTTTTAATAACTAAGTAACATCCCACTGTGTACACATACCACATTTTCTTGATCCATTCATTCATTGAAGGTTATCTGGTCTGGTTGCATATCTTAGATACGATGAATAGTGCTGTAATAAACATGGGTGTACTGGTGGCTTTACCGTATTCTGGTTTCTAATCTTTTGTAATGCCCAGCAGTGAAAATGTTAGATCATGGGGTAGTTCTATGTTTTTGGCAGATCCCCCATATGGTTTTCCAGAGTGATTGAAAGAGTTTTCCCACAAGCAATATATTTGGATTCCCTTATGCCACATTCTTGCCAGCATCTGTTATTGTTTATTTTCTTGTTAATGGCCATTGTAACTGGGGTGAAGTGACATCTCAGTGTTGTTTTGGTTTGCGTTTCTTTTATGGCCTACTTTTCTCATTCATTAATTGGGCTGTTGATTCTTGAGAGATTATTGTTTGAAACTGTTCTGTATTTTAATTATTAGGCCCTTATCAAATGTATAGCTGACAACATTTTTTTCTCTCATTCGGTAGGCTGTCTCTTCCACCTAGTGTTTGCCTCTTTTGCTGTGCAGAATCTTTTCAGTTGGATGCAAAATCATTGTTATTCTCATTTGTCACTCTTATTTGTTGAACTATTGGAGTTCTATTTGAAAAGTCACTCCCTATGCTCTAATGTTTTTGCTATTCTTTCTTATAGTAGATTTAAAATTTCAGGACTTAAATTATGATCCATAATCTAGTGTGAATTTATATTAGCTTTGGGTGAGAGTTAGAGTTCCAACTGCAGTCTTTATTATGGGTATATCCTAGTTTCCCACCACCCTTTGCTGAAGGATCTGTTTTTCCCTATAAATGGCATTTTGGTCTTCTTTGTCAAAAATCTGATGGTTATAGCTGAGTGAGATTACTTCGGTGTCTGTTTTTGTGTCAGTACCATGCTGTGTTTGTTACTTTTGAGGGAGAGGCCAAAGGAGAAAAATGAGGTAGATAAGAAGTATACTATATGGTAGGGATATAACCCCCCTCTTCTTCCTGGGAACCATGGGAATTGGAGACAAACCCTGGAGAAACCTGTCTCTCTTCTTCTCAAACAAAGACCCATTTTGATGGAAGCAATACCCCTGACAATCATCAAGTGGACCCATCCAGGAGACAGGTGCCCTTTCCCTTAGGTTGAGGAAGCAGTGACCCAACCACATGCTAGAACAGCTGAAATTCACCCCAAATGGATTTAAATGGAGGACCCCATGATCCTACATCAGGCTTAATATTTTGCATCAAGAAGTCTATACACTCTTTCCTCTTCCTTGCTTGTGATACAGGTGGATAGGACCTCAGAGAGGATAAGGAGGCCTTCCCATCCAGGAGTTCTCTGGGGATTTGTACCAACCTATCAGTAGCCAAGAGGCAATGTGCACCTTTGGGTCTTTTGTTACTCTCACCATCAAATAAACTTTGCCTCTGCTTCCACTTTCCCTGCCTCAGAATTCTTTATTTGGTGGATAAAAGGTACCTAGGACCCCTAGACTGTATCTCTAGGGCTTTTTAAATGTAATTTCAATCCAGTGTTGTAATAATTCCAGTATCACTTTGTTAGCTCAAGCTTGCTTGGATACTCAGGACCTTTTGCGATTCCATATGAATTAAGATTGATTTGTATATTTCTGTGGGGAACAACATTTTGATTTTGATGAGGATTTCATTATATTTGTAGATTGCAGTAGTATAGCCATTTCATGAGATTGATTCTGTCAATCCATGTGCATGGGAGGTCTTTCCATCTTCTGGTGTCAATTTCCTTCTTCAAGTTTTGTAGTTTTCTTTATGGAGATCATTCTTAAAGTGGGTAAAATTTATTCCTAGGCTACTGTGAATGGGATTGTCCTCCTGATTTCCAAAGTACCCTAAAGATTCGACTTCAAAATTCTTATATCTAATATCACTTTCAGGAAAGTAGGAGGATAAAAAAATCAACATAACACAATTCAGGAACCTTTTGTATATCATTTTCTTTGGCCTGTGAAATCAACTAAAATGTCTTCATGTGTTACATGTACATTCAAATGTAGAACATTAATTTTTATAATGTTTTCTTCCTTTGTACAATTTATAATATAACATATAGATATTGATACATGCAAAAGGAAAACAGCAATGCCTAGATGTGAAGGCAAAATTTAAAAGAAGGCAGGAAATGGACAAAGACCAAAATGTTTAGAATTTAATTTGCAGTATTTCTTCTGTTGTAGAACAAATGTATGGCCTTATGTGTTGCCCAATCCAGTGGTGACAAAAACTTTGGAGCTGAATAGGTGAAGGGTTGTACTCAATTAAATATAAATCTGCTGCAGAATGTAGTTACTTGTCTCAATGAAGAAATATAGAAATGTGGAAGCTAGAGTCGTTAGCCATTAATCTTCTGGCTCCTCTTATTCTTTCTGAGAGTTTAGTCTTGTGTTTGCTGTGAGTTACAATGCAAGTAGGGCAATCTAGTTAGAGCAGTTACACTTTCATTCTCAAGGCAGCGTAAGATTTGACAACTGCCAATTCAAGACTGTGAAAAATAATCACCTAAGACACCTCTTCTAGTTTTAGTTTAAAATGTAAAGGACGTATAACCACCTGTCTCAGGGTTCTCTAGGGGTATAAATGACAGAAATTCATTCCCAACTGACAAGGAAAAACATAGGATTTTGCAGAAGAATATTAGAATAGCAGACAGATTCAAGGGTCTCACTAAGTATTGAGAGACCTATTGTGACCAGAACCTGGAACTTAGAGTGTTTCTAGTTCTTTTCATATTTCCTCTTCTATTTTAGCTTTGCCCCCATGTTCTTAATTCAGCATTTTTCCTGTTTCAGGGGCCAGTGCTCTGGATAACCTGTGAGTCATCTTCTTATAACACTGTAATTAGAGAGGAAGGAGCAGTCTATTCTCTCAGAAAATCTGACATATCTTGAGAAAGAACTCTGGCTTTTGCTGGTTTGGGTTGTCTAGGTTGAAGCAGCCACTGTTACCTGCAGGTGAGATGAAGAGGTGAGGTGACAACCTAGTACAGTGAGAAGGCTACGGTTGCTATGTCTAAGAGAGTGCTCTGCACAATTGGTTAGGAGAACATACGCAACTTGAGTTGCTGTGGGGTTAAATCATGACAAGTCCATCATACACTGAAAATACCTACATTAAAATGCATTAGAATGAAGAGAAGTGAGTGGGGGCATGAAGTCCAGAATTCAGTATAGATCTGACAAAGTTAAGAAAGTTGAGAGGAGGAGTGGGTTGGGAGGGATGGGGGAGAATATTGAAAGGCGTGACATTGATCAAGATGCATTGCATTGCTGGTGGCTCATGTCTGTCATCCTAGCTACTCAGGAGGCTGAGAGCTAAGGATTGTGGTTCAAAGCCAGCCCAGGAAGGAAAGTCCCTGAGATTCTAATCTCCAATAAACCACCAGAAAACCAGAAGTGGCACTGTGGCTCAAGTGGTAGAGTGCTCTCCTTGAGCTGAAGAGCTGAGGGACAGCACCCAGGCACAGAGTTTAAGCCCCACGACCCATCCCCCCCAAATGTATTGCATTCATAAACTACTTTGTTAAGTTGCAACTTCTTTGTACAACTGCATAAAGATAATAATTTTAAAAAGAAAAGAAAATTCAGTAGTACAGCAATGCACCAAACATCATAGATTCACAACACAAAACATTATAGAATATAATGGCTTACTTAGAATACTGTGGTTTACTTTTTTTTTTTTTTACCAACTTGCATAAGGGTATTAGGTTGTGTACCACAACACTAGGAAAAGATAAAAATGCAAATAGTAGAGCACACATTGTTTTAATTTCATTACATAGCAAAAAAATAAGCAAGAACAAAAGGTCAAACTGTTGCCCTGCAATGGCGGCTCATGCTTGGAATCCTTGTTCCTCAGGAGACTGAAATGTGAGGATTATTGTTCAAGGGCAGCTTGGGCAGGAAAGTCTATGAGAATCTTTTTTTTTAATTTAATTTTATTTGTGAACATACTGTACAGAGGGGTTACAATTCATGGGCAGGATAATGCGTACATTTCTTACCAAGCATTGCAGCCTCCTCCTTTGTTTACCCTTCACATCCCTTCCCAGCCTCCCCCCTCCCCCCAATCCCAATCCTTCTCCTTCCCCCTTCCTCCCCCCGCACCGACATTGTAAAGCTCGTTTGGACATGACAACTTGTACTTCTCATTGTTGCAACAGGTCCACCTGTATCCTTAAACAACTGGTTTTTCCCCATCTCCTCCACAAGTTATACTGACATCAAATATAGTGAAAGCAGGGGTTATACTGTGGGGGAGGGAATACAAAGCAACAAAGAGATAATCTTATAAATGTGTTAGAAACACATGCATGAAAGAAAGAAACATTAAAATACATATCTAAGGGTTCATTTTCCTGACATCACATTATCTGACCTTTTCCGCTTGACTCTATGAGAATCTTATCTCTAATCAACTTCCAAAAAAAAAGGCAAAAGTGAAGTTGTATCTCAAGTAGCACTAGCCTTGAATGAAAAAGCTCAGAAATAGTGTCCAGGCCCTAAACTCAAGCCCCATGGCTGGCACACACGCACACACACACACACACACACACACACACAGAGTCACACTATTGTAAGTTTGGAACTTTCTGCTTTATGATAGAACATGTTCTCTACCACCAACCTTTACTAGGAAATAGCTTTGAATAAATGTTCCCAGTAAAGGAGAGTGTTTTCAAGTGGGATATGTCCACTACAACACAGAACTCAGAGTGGCTGTTTCATACTGCAGATCTCTGATTTGACTAATCAATGAAAAATAGCCCTTGCTCTCTTTTGATGGGTTGGCCTGGTCTCAGTTCATGAAAAAGAGCCTTCTTAGTGTACACAGCCCAAAGTCTGCTTCCAGAACAGTCTCAGAACTCCAGGCCCTTGCAATCTCAGGTGCTAGACATCTGTTCTCTAAGTCACCTCCTCCTAAATACCACCCTCCTCCACAGCCACACTTTCCCTTCAAAGTCACTGCAACTCTTTCATGTTTGTTCATTAAGTAGCCAATAGCAATGGGGAATACTAGGAATTTTGCAGAAGACAAATTCTATCTTCTCAGTAATGCTTTCGCGTAGGAATGAGAAATAGTGAGTAACCTAGCAAATGGATAATGTATTCCCACTTGTGATGAGTACTAGGAAGAGCATGTTTATGAGAGATCTACATGAAAACTAGCTGCTCTTTACTTCATTGTCTTTAAAGAGATCTTCATCGTTCTTCTGGCTTTCGTGCCGATGCTGCATTTAAACTCAGGACCTCATACTAGCTCAGCCTGCCCAGCTGGTGCTCAACTATTTAAGTCATGCCTTCAGCCTGGCTCTTTGCTTGTTATTTGGGAATAGCAGCCTCATGGACTTTCCTGCTTTAGCTGGCTTTGAACCACATCCTATGAATTTCAGTCTTCTGAATAGCTACTCTGTGAGCCACTGGGACCTGGCACCAAACTTCCTTTGACCTCCCTTTTTCTGAACTTGCTCTTCCTGTTTCTGGGATACAGGCCAACCTCGAGACCAAGTAGTTAGTTTCCAAGCTCCATCTCCTTCCTGATTTTGAGGGCCCTTCCTCATTAGTCTTCTGCTTCCTATTATTTTTCTTGCTATGCGTGGAAATTAGGTGATTGATCTTATTCAAAGCTCCTCCCCCAAGGTGAATGCCTAAGGGAAGGCAAAGATTCCTGCTGGAAGACAACCAGTTACCAAGGAGGATAGTCTAGGGAGAAATCTGCCCTATACTTTTCATGTTGCCAAAGCAACCATTTAGTCCAACATCTCTGAGTAGGCATACAAAGGATTAGTAAGATAGCTCTGATTTTCATTGGTATCCTACTCCATTTTTCCACTTGTGTTGCTTATTCTTAGTCATAAACACAAAGCTATGCTTATAAGCAAACATAATCATCCATTTTCTTCAATGCATTACAGGCACATCGAGGTGTTTTAAAAAATACCAGCTCTGATGTTGCTAGCCTGTAATCCTAGCAACTAAACAGGCTGAGATCTGAAAATCACAGTTCCAAACCAGTCCACGCAGAAAAGTCCATGAGACTCTCATCTCTGATTGACAATCAAAAAGCCAGAAGTGGAGCTGTAGCTCAAGTAGTAGAGTGTTACTCTTGAGCAAGAAAACTCAGGGACAGAGCCTAGGTTCTTGTTACATGGGAAACTCAATCATGAGAAACAGAGAAAGCACATCATGAGAGGTTGAATTGGGAATCTTTATTGGAGAGCCTGCGACTGGAGGTGGACACACCTGTCTCAAAGACCTGCCCTGCATCTTATATACACATTTATCTAATTTGGGAGGGGAAGGGAAATAACAAGATGCTGAAACAAGGTGTAGACCCATTGTAACAATGAGATGTACAAGACACTATGTTGAAAACGAACTTAACAACTTGGTGGGGGAGGGAAGTGTTGGGAAGGGATAGTAGGGGAAAAACAAAGGAGGGGCTAACTATGCTAGATAGGAAATGTACTCATTGCTTTACTCATGTAATTATAACTGTACTCTGTACAGTATCTTTACAATAAAAATATTAACAAACTCTTCATTGTTCTGGCTTTCGTGCCTATTCTGCATTTAAACTCAGGACCTCAAGCTTGCTCCGCCTGCCCAGCTGGTGCTCAACTATTTAAGTCATGCCTTCAGCCTGGCTCTTTGCTTGTTATTTGGGGATAGGAGCCTCATGGACTTTCCTGCTTTAGCTGGCTTAGAACCACATCCTCTGATGTGCAGCCCCAAAAGTACCTTGCACAAAGCTTTTAAAGACAAAATCCATATGTTTGGGGTAGAAACCCAAGCCAACAGAAAGCGGACCATATAAAGGAATACTCAGGAGCAAACAAAGGAAACCATATAGGAGAATACTCAGTGGCAAGCCAATCAGACGATTTAGGGGAAATGAAGGGTGAGCATTCTCTGTAGCAAAGGTTTCCTGGGGCTAAACAGCATTTACAACTGCAATTCAGAGAATGGCCTGTCTCACCTCTAGGCTTTTTGGAGCTAGCTGAAAAGCTACCACCACCAAGCAAGGCTCCAGGATGGCTGTGAGAAGGTGGTATTACTTAGCCCCATTATCCTTACTTCATTCTGAGTTTAAGCCCTAGAGCTGGCACACACAAGAAAGAACTACTAGCACTGTTTGGGCATGAGAGGTTTTCTCCCAGTGCTGCACCCTTGTTACATACTCTGTAACCCCCATGCCCTCCCAGTGGATGAAGCCAGGTTGTGTACACTCCGCAGGTAACCAAAGTCCAGGACATGGACCAAGCTTGTCATCTCTCAGCTGCCAGTTTTTGTTTCTTGGTTTTTTTCCCCCTCATTTGCTTCATTTCCAAGCTGGCCTGCTGTATGTGGTGATGGAAATCTGTTACCACAATCTTGATGGGGCTTTCTAAAATCCAGGCTGTGCTGTTCTAAGTTACAAGGCCAAGAGGAGCTTGTGGCTTGGCGTAATGACATTTTATTTAAAATATGCTAGTCATGTTTATAAGACACATTAAGTACTTTTACAATGTTTTAAAAATCAAGGAAAACTACTTGATAATAAAATATGTTTGCTGAGAAAATTGTTTGGAGAATTGTGGTCCAATGTTTGCGAAAGCAAATAATTCGATTCCTAGCCTAATCCAGATCAATCATTCAGAAAGTGGGCTTTTTGTTACTCCTTCCTCTTCCCTGCCTTTCACAGGCTACACACTAATTCATTCTTTTTAAGTCTTTTCTGTTTCTACAATAATTTTTTTTAGTACAAGTTCAATTTTAGTTAATGGAGCTCTTTCATTATATTGTACCTTATACGGACCCCTTAGACTCCTTTATTTCTTAGATCTATTTTAGAGATTTTAGCCAAGTGTATTATGGTAAACGAGAATGAACAGAATTTATTGGCTTTCACTGTATGATCCAGAATGGCCAAAGCAAGATGCAGAAATACTTACAGTCTACTTGAGAGACAGCACACATAGCCATGAAAGCAACAAAGAACAAAGGTAAGAAAACAGTAACAGTGGCTGGCTCTGGATGGATACTTGAGAAACATCCAGCTGGCCCAGATTCCTCAGGAAAGATATTCTGGAAGAGAGCAATTGAGGGTAGAGAATTGAAGAAAGGCCTGAAGTGAGACCGGCTGTGTACAAGAGAGAGGCTCTCTCCATTGCCCTGCAGAGAGTTAGGATGAGATTCATCTAGGAAGCTTTGATACTAATAACCAGTCAGGATAGCTTTTGTATCTCTTGTACTTCTGAGGTCTGGGCTGTTTTCTAGCCTCTAGACATGAGTCTGAGCCAGTGTGGCCAGCTGGGGATCCCTACTACATTTCAAGTCCTTTTAGCTGGACATGTCTGGGAAATGAAGGAGTGAGTGTGTATATTTGTTTCCCTAGGGGAACCTAAAATGTTTCCTTTACAAAAAAAAATGGTTCCCGATTCTGTGAAGAAATATCACACTTCCCCCTTGGATAGAGATTGAATACAGGAACTGACAGCTTGCAAAAATACACACTAAAAGCAGTTCTTGTCTCCTCAAGGTGACAAACAGCAACTGATGAACTGCAAATCGCTCTGAATTATAAAAGCACTCTGTTAACCCAAGGGAACATTACAAGAGTTTTTAACCACCCCTCTCGGTCTCTCTGTCTCTTTGTCTCTGTCTCTCTCTCTGTGTCTCTTTTTCTTTGTTTCTCTCCCCCCCCCATCTCTCTTGGAAGTACTGGGCTTTGAATTCAGGTCCTCATTCTTACTAGGCAGGTGCTCTACCAATGAGGTAGATCCCCAACACTGGTTATCTATTTCTGGTCGGTTGTAGGGCTAGAACTCAGGGCCTGGGATCCTTCCGTGAACCTCTCACTGCTCAAGGCTGGGCCTCTCCCACTTGAGCCACGAAGCCACTTGTGGTTTTTATGTGGTTAATTGGAGATAAGAATCTCATGGAGACTTTTCTGCTCAGACTGGCTTTAAACCTCAGTGCTCAGATCTTAGCCTCCTGAGTAGCTAGGATTACAGACATGAACTACTGGCACCCAGAGTGCCCTGGTTATTTTTGAGATTACTGTTGATATGAAACAACAATACTGCTTGTATATAGGCATTTTCTGTGTGTGTGTGTGTGTGTGTGTGTGTGTGTGTGTGTGTGCTTGTATGTGTGCATGTTCTGTTGGTTTGAACTCAGTGCCTTTTGCCTGCCAGGCAGGTACTCTGCCACTTAAACCGGCTAATTAGAGTGTCTCACAGGTGTTTCTTCCTAGGCTGGCTTTGAACTGAGATCCTCAGATCTCAGTTCTCCTGAGTAGCAAGATCAGGCATGAGTCACTAGGATCTAGCTGTATTGGCCAATTAAACACACAAAACAGACAGATTTCATTTTCATGTTCATTGAATGTCCACAGACAGAGAGTTCTGATAGGTATCCATAACAAAAAGTAGTGAGTGAGTTTGATATTACAAAATAAGTGAAAATATATAGAAATGTTTTCTAGTAATGTATCTATTTTACTTCTCAACAAAACATTCAACCAATATAATGAATATATTCATCCTTCTTTTTCCTTTTTCTTGGGTATTTTTTTTTTTGCATTTTATGTTTGCTTCCTGAAGAATTTCAGTGAACAATCTTGTAGATGGTTGGTGAATCCACAGCAAGTATTGTAATGTGTATATTGCGGTATGTGCCAACATATATTGATGTACATATTTAGACATTTAGTAAGCCTGTGGGACACTTTTAGACATGACAGTATGAAATACAAAATGGTATAGCTCCTGTCTATGCATGGAATCTGGCATAGTGCAATGTAATAACATATGCATGTAACCTTTATGCTGGAAAACTTCCTCTGTCATTTTTCTTGTTGGTAGTACTGAGGATTGAACTTAAGGCTTTGCTCTTGCTAGGCTGGCTGTCTATCACTTGAGCCAAACTTCCAGCTCAATTTTTTTCCTGATCAATTAGCGACGAATCAAGCTATTATGAACTCGTCCATCCAAGTGGTCTTGAACGGGGGTCCTCTTGAATAGCTATGGTTACAGGAACAAGGCCTCTGGTACCCAGCTGCATTGGTTAATTTTGAAACACGTGCTTGCTCTATGCACTAGTGCCTGGACTGTGTTTCTCCTACTTGTGCTTCTTTGTGCTTCCGGGGATGAAAAGCAAACATGACCATGTCTAGCCATTGGTTTAAATGGGATCTTGTGAAGTTTCTGTCTCTGCCTTGACCCCCTGATTCCTAACTTCTAAAGAGCTAGGTTTATAGACTTGAACCGTTTCACTTAGCTTCACCATGAATCTGATGGGTTCTGAATATGAAATTACTTAGGCACCATGTTATTTAACATAGCCTTCTTTGTAATACCAATTATACATAATTTTAGGAGACTGGTAAATCACTATGGTACATTCTTATAGCATGGTCTATTGTAACTATTGACGAAACACATCCACAAAGATACCATGGGACTGGGTACTGGTGGCTCATGGCTGTATCCTAGCTACTCAGGAGGCTGAGATCTCAGGATCATGATTCAAAGCCAGCCCAGGCAGGAAAGTCCATGAGGCATTTTATTGCCAATTAACCACCAGAAAAGTGGAAGTGGTGCTGTGGCTCAAAATGGTAGAGTACTAGCCTTGAGTAAAAAAAAAGCTCACAAACAGTGCCTAAGCTCTGAGTTCAAGCCCCATGAATATATATAATATATAAATATAATATATTATATAAATAAATAAATAAAACAGACACCATGGTATTTATTTTTTTATTGTGAAAATACTGTACAGAGGGATTACAATTACATGGGCAAGATAATGAGTACATTTCTTATCAAGCATTGTAGCCTTCTCCTTTGTTTCCCCTTCCCATCCCTTCCCATCTTCCTCCCACCCCCCCCACCCTATCCTCCCCCCCATGGTATTTATTTGTAGAACAGATTATACTTTAAACTGAGTCTTACCATGAGGAAATCATGAAAGTTTCTCAAAAGCTCAGAGGTGATGGCAAGATTATAAATCAGGTGTTTACCAATTTTTTTTATACAGGGCAGATAACAAATATTTCATGCTTTGGCATAGGATCTCTGTTGCATATTGTACTTTGTTTTGTATAATAGTTTTTATAGGTCTTTAAAAAGTTAAAAATCTCATGTTGCTTGAGTATAAGGATGAGCAGAGCTGGATTGGTCTGTGGGCTATCGTTTGGTGACTCTTCCTCTTTGTTGAAAGAAAATGAAGCTCTGTCATAGCCAAATCCAATAGGTGAGCCTCAACTGTATCCCAGATTGAAAGCTAGACAGCTGTAAACGTCATTTGGAAATGATAGGGGAAATTTAATGTGGCTGTGTATTAGAAAATACTTTTGAATTCTTGCTGCTATTTTAGGGTGATCTTGGTGCTGTGACTGTATTGGAAAGTGTCTGTCCCTTCAATGAAGTGCTGAAAGATTTTGCAGTGAACTATCATAATGTTTTACTTACTTGCAAATATTTTAGGGAAAAAGAGTATAAATGAAATAGATTAAGAGTTAATAGTTTTCTTAAATGATTGAATGAGTATATAACCAATTGACCCATTCTTTTGCAAAAGTACATGGAAAGCTGACTAATCATAGGCAGATTCTATATAGGAATAGAATCTTGGCCTGTGGAAATATAGTTTGGATCTGATTTATTATATTTGAGAATTTGGGTCATGTGATCAGTCAGAGAAGGAAAAAGCGATTCAGTTTAGAGCAAAAAGGAGAAAATAAGAGAGACCATAATGTTAAAGTAAATATATTTTAGTCTCAAATGAGAATTTTGGATCTATAAGCACCATGGAACTTAGCCCTCAAATCTGTTTATTTTGCAAATAAAGAAACCACTGCCTAACCACTTAGGGTTTTGTGTCCAAACTTACTCAATCATTTAAGATAAGAACAAGCCCTAAAATGAACAGCCGCTGTTATACATAGCTCAATGTTATATTTGATCAAGCTTTCATTTATCTTGTTTTGTAAAAGTAGATTAACAAAATTAAATTATCAATCCCTTTAAATACAGCAGAATATTCAGTTGATTTTAAAAAATTGGGCATAGTATTATACTGGTGAGGATAAATGTAATAAGAAATTGTCTAATTTATTAATTTGCTCAAAGTTATATAGTACATTAAAGCTATGTATACTAACATTTGTGTACATATTTCCAAATATCCAGCTCTTTTTCCCTCACATAAACTTGCCAAAATAAATCAGACTCAGGAACACTCACCATTGTGTTTATTTGTAGTTTATATTGTTACACACAGAAGCAGGCCAATTTAGAGATCTATTTGTATAGAGTCTATATTGTAATAAAAACTCCTCCCAAGCTGGGCCCTGGTGGCTCACACCTGTAATCCTAGCTACTCAGATGGCTATGATCTGAGGATCATATTTCAAAGCCAATCTGAGCAAGAAAGTTCATAAAACTTTAAAAAAATCTCCAATTAACCAGCAAATGGCAGGAAGTGGAACTGTTGGCTTAAATGGTAGAATGCCAGCCTTGAGCAGAAAAGGGTAAGGGACAATTTCCAGGACTTAAGTTAAAATCTCAGTACTGGTAGAAAAAAATCTTAGAAAGTCTCCTTCCCTCATCAGAAAAGCTTTTTCCTCTTGTCCGAATGAAAGAAGAAAGTACAATTTGATGACCCTTGTATGGATGATGAATGATGAAATATGATGGGTGATGAAGTAGACCACATATGTATTCAAATGTTTTTTTCTTTCATGCGATTGTTTCTAACACATTTATAAGATTATTTTTTTTGTTGCTTTGCATGTCCCTCCCCCACAGTATAACCCCTGCTTTCACTGTGTTTGATGTTGGTATAATTTGTGGAGGGGAAGGAAAAAACAAATCATTTAAATAGGGATACAGGTAGACCCACTGCAACAATGAGATGTACAAGTCATTATGTGGAAAAACAAACTTTACAACTTTGGTGGTGGGGGGTAGGAGGACTGGGTGGGGGGAGGATGGGATAAGATGGGAAGGGGAAACAAAGGAGGAGGTTACAATGCTTGATAAGAAATGTACTCATTATCTTGCCTGTGTAATTGTAACCCCTCTGTACATATTTTCACAATAAAAAAATGATGCTTACGGAAATGAACTCCAAAAAAACAAAGAGATTGAGATGAGACGCAGGGAGATGGAGAAAATACAGAGTTAAGTCCTAGAACATCCACTGTAGAAAGAAACTCTCAGACAATGAGAGGAATGCTCTTGTGGTTGGTTTTGAAAGACAGTTATAAGGAAGCTCAGTCACCAGAAACAGAGTCTTTCTTGTAGATCCAGAGGAGTGCTGGTGGACTCTTCTCTCAAAGACCAGCAGCCCTGAATGCAGCTAGCACAAAGCTTATACAGACTAAGACTATATAAGGTGTGTGGAATGAAACCCAACAAAAGTGTTCTACATGAACATCCATCTGGTGCTGGGTGGATATGGAGTCTCTTTACTTTTATATTCAAAATTACTCCTTCATTTGGAAAAAAAATTACAGGGATTTGTGTGATGATAATATCCTTAAAATTTCTAGGAGCCACAATTATTAAAGTTCCAATTAAGTTACACTGGAATTTGACAGCCAAGGACAACCTCTGACAAAAAAGAGGCTGCTATGTGGCCAGGCTGTGTGCATATGACTTTGATGTCTACTGAATGGAATCTTTTTCAATGTAAAAAGAATGGAACAGTGGCTGTTCATTGCTGCCCCAGTGTGAGAATGTGCTGGAATGTTTTATTGTTAGGTTGGCACTGAAGTCTGCTGTGAAACCATTTTTATGAATGCGATTTCCTGGGAGTCTCATAGAACTTAGAAACACATGTCAGAAGGCTCTGATTGCATGGAGCAGCAATTTAAAAAATAAAAATAAAGGCTTTGGGGAATTATGGTCTATGGGATATATTTTCTTCTCAAAATGAGTCTTCACTTTGATGGTGAGTTTAAATGAATCATACAAGAGCAGAAAAAATACATCTATTTTCAAGTGATAACAAAGTCTCATTTAGGAATTTCATGCCTAAAAATTATATCTGAGGTCTAAAATTGAAGAGAAAAAAATGAGAAAAGAAAATAGTTCCTAGGATAGAAAGTTAATGGTTGAATGTATAGCTTTAAAGGTTTAGATTTCATGATGTTCATATTTAGGAAATGAGAAATGGTAATTACTACTCCATAAGAGTATATGTTTGTGTGTGTGTGTGTGTGTGTGTGTGTGTGTGTGTATGTGTGTGTTCCAGCACTGAAACTTGAACTCAAGGATGGGACACTTTCACTCGAAGTTACCATGCCACCACTTGAACCATACTTCTACTTTTTGTCTCTTTTTTTTTTTTTTTGCTGCTTATTTGTAGATAAGAGTTTCAAGGATGTTCCTGACTAGGTTGGCTTCAAACTAACCAGTACTAAGCACTGGAACATCCTTCACTATATGGGTTTTCAGTAGATGTTAAGTCCTTAGTGTTATCTGTTCATTTATTATACAGATCTCTACAGATACTCTGTCAAAATGAATGAATAATAGCAAACACAGCCTGTATTGAAGGTCAATGAAGAACACTAAGATCAAGATGCTAGTAAAATAGAACAGTGCTGCAACATGAAAGTTAATGTAATTGCTTATGTCCATTTAAATAAATAAGCCCTTGAGAATGTGCTCTAATTTAGATTGTGGGTCCCTGAGCAGATGCAAGACCAGGATTTTGGAGCCTCTGGTATAAAATCCAAAGTCAAGAATAATAACTAATCTAGGAATAATAATTGTATGGAGGCATAATATGTGATGGTATACCTGCTTGGGGGTTCATGGAGCAATTTGTTTCCCATTAAAAGTAAGGTTAAGTATCTTGCCCAAGGCCATGCAAATAATAGCTAACAGAGCTAATGCTAATTCCACTTAGTAATCTTAATGGCTGCTGTTGAATTGTGCTTCACATTTGAGAGGACACAGACAACTGCTCCCTGTGCACACACGTGTACCTTTTCTGTGTGGATGTAGGCTAGCCACTAAATTCTAAACTTAGGCATTCAATGGATCAGAGCTGCTCTGGGGGACAGTCAGCTTTTTCTGTCCTTTTAGATATTTTAAGCAAGGGAGAGCAGGGACCCAGCTTTTAGAGAACTTTAGCTTGAGTGCTCTCTCTCTGCAGGGGGTGCTGAAGATGGATAATGGAAACATATTTCCATTATGACTCCTAGTATAAGATAAGGGGCTTTGGTCTGGTGGCCTGTAGGGGCTCCCAGAAGGACATTGAAGGTGGCTGAAATAGTGGCTTCACCTTCTACATCCAACTTAGTAAACTGTACTCCTGTGGAGAACCTAAATGTAGGTAGAAGAAGATGTTCTTATACATCTGAGATGGATGGATATGACTGGTACTAACAATTTCCTCACAGGCCATAAATGGACTACAAAACTGCTTTTACAAAGACAGCAGAGAACCAAGATCTTTGTGAGTTTAATTTGTCCTTAGGCTTTTTGAAGAAGTCATCTAGCTAAGACGTCCTGTTTTGGTTTTAGAGGCAGGTAGTTTGGTAAGTAACCAAAATTGTTCACAAATGTACTCAGAATCCAAGATGACAGGAAAATATTTATAAGAGTTTCAAGTAATTATACTATTAATCTCCCTTTCTCCACAACGCTCATCTGAAAGAAATTACTATACAAAATAATTAGATTTACTATAGTAGTTCCTAAAGAGACCCACCAATTGAATATTATGCAAGCAACCCAATGTTCATCTGATATTTTTATTGTCAATTAAAATTTATGGAGAATATGCTCACATATTTTCATTATGTATTCCACAAACCAAATAGGAAACAACAAGAAGGCAATATTAAATAATACAAAGCAAAACAACCAAACCAACAAAACCCCAAACCAACAGAAACACCAACAAATTCTTTTTAAAAGAATTATGTTTTTCAAGAGTTTTTTTCTTTGTTGCTGTTTTTGTTTTCTGTACCTTTTGTCTTGTTTGTTCATTTATTGAATGAAAGGTAAGGAGGACACAGAAACAGTGGGACAAAGGGTGAACAAGTAAGTGCAGCAGAGGTACCCACTAGACACTATGTTGAAAATGAACAATGCAACTTGCGGGTGGGGACAGGAGGGAAAAACGTGGAGTGGAAGAAGGGGTGACGCTGTTCAAAAAGAAATGTACTCTTTACCTGACTTATGTAACTATAACCCCTTTGTATATCACTTTTACAATAAAAATAACTATGCATATTAAAAAATAAAATACAATTAATTGAAAAATGAATGACAGTTTTAAAAAGATATGTAAAAGTTTTATGTTACATAGATCATAAAATGTCACCTACTAACGGGATAGTATTATTTCTCAGTCATGTGCAGATTGTTTAAATCAGGCGAAACATATAGATTCCCTTGTTTATTATGACATCAGTGTATTTTATTCAATCTCTGGGAAAGACAAAAATCTTCTCAAGCAGTTCAACTATAATCTTCCCTTGACTTTCATTTCACTCATCTCTCATGTGCAACGTTACAAAGTTCTTTGTCTTTCTCGGTCCACTGAAAAATAGTTTGAACCTTCAATTTATGATGATAGAATGCAGCAGACAACTAAGATGAGTCTTTTCTTTCCCTCTAGTATCTGTTCAGTTGGAAGTAAAATTGCCAATTCTACATCCTCACAGCCTCCCAAATCATCCCTTCTTCTCCATTCTCGTTGACACTCACAAGTACCCAACTCTATTGGCTTGCACTTTTAGAGTGTGGTCTGATTCCTCATACTGCTCTTACTTTGAATTTAATTTCTAAATTAATGCAATTATTTTTTCCAACATCATAGGTCTAATCATGATCACTTCCTAATTAGATCAGTCTAATCGCTCCCCAGGAGTATAGAAAATAGTCTTAATTTTTATTAAGACTTTTGTTTGTTCTTGCTTTCAAGGCACGTTCACACAGGCTGTCTTTGAACTCTTTATCCTCATGACTTAGTCACTGGAGTGCTGGGATTACCCCACAAGTCTGGCAAGTCTTCACTTCAGTGCAGATTAGAAAGGCTTCATTGTTGTGTTCCTGAGTCTACTCCTTAAACGCCACTGGTGCTTAGCTTGCATCTGGTTCTAACTGGGTGATTAAGTTAAGGGTCCCCTAGCATCACCAAGAGAGTGAAATAAAACAGATCTTCGATTCAGGCGTCTATATTGGCACTGTATTTTTTTTATTTTGGGGGTATAAACTCTGGGGTATAAACTCAGGGCCTTGGTGCTGTCTCTGAGCTTCTTTTGCTCAAGGCTAGCACTGTAGCACTTCATCTACAGTGCCACCTGTTTTTGTTTGGTTGTTAGTAGTTTATTGAAGATAAGACTCTCACAGACTTTCCTGCCTCAGCTGGCTTCTAATCTGGATGATCAGCTCTCAGCCTCCAGAGTGGCTAGGATTAGCGGTGTGAGCCACTGGCTCCCGACTCCTTCTCTTCTTTTAGCTAGTGATCTAAAGTCACTGATTGAGACAACTAAGAAGCTGGAATATCTTTGACAATATCTTCGACAATGGCTTAACTATACGTGGAACTAGAACTTTTGCTCTGATTTTCAGACTATTTCTCAATGGAAAAAGCAAGACCTGGAGGTGTTATAGAGAAAGACACGTTCATTCAATGCTGTTTGGTGTGGGGTAAAGGCAAGAGATAGGACTTCACAGGAGAGCTGTCCCATCCTTGGGAAGGGCTTTGAATATCATGCCAAAGACACTAAATTTGATTCTGCAGGCATGTGGGAGTCACAGACCTACTTCCAGATGGGGAATTAGGGAAACAAGAAGATGAGAGACTCATTATAAAGCCATTGCAATAGAATGGGACCTGGGCCAGTTTAGAACATAGAGGATGGTGAAGCATATTTCCAAGGAAGGATTTATAGGACTTACTGACTAGATTAGTCAGGATGCTCCAGAAAAACAGAAGCAATAACGTATGTATGTATACATGTCTGTGCATACGTGAATGTGTGTGTGTGTGTATGTGTGTGTGTGTGTGTGTGTGTGCATTCATTTGAAGGAGCTGGTTTGCTTAATTATAAAAGCTAGCAAGTCCAAAATCTACAGGGCAGGCCAGCAGGCTGGGGGCCAGAGAGGAGCTGATGCTCGCATTCAAGTCTGCAGGCTGGCTGCTGGCCAGATTTCTTCTTTACCAGCCCTCCCGCCATTTTATTAGGCCGTTAGCTGATTGGATGAGCATCTCTCATATCTGAGCACAATCTGCTTTACCTAAATTCTGCTGCTCTAAACATCAAAATCATCCAAATACCTGGAAACATATAGGATGATACTTAATTAAGGAGGCACCGTGGCTCATCTACACTGACATACAAGATCACCCTTCACATGGAGCAAGTGGTAGACAGTGAAAGGGCGAGGAATATAGAAGACATTTTGTTCTATGATGCTTGGTACATAAATAAGTAAATAGAAGCATTTTTTAACCAACACAGGAATCCAAGAAAGAGGGAAAAAAATTTTGATGAAGAGAATCTTCAATATTAAAGAAACATTTACTGGCCATCAAATACTAAGCCTTATGTTGCTCCTTTTTAGTTGTACATGTGAGAGGAAATAAATATGTGAAAATTATCATCTAGAGAGAAACCACTGTCTCATGAATAAAAATGTGTTTTAAAGACAGAGATACCAATCTTCTGTGCATTTTGTCTTATAGGTAAGTTTATCTGTTTTGGGGAGGGTAAGGAGGACACAGAAATTTAGTGAACGAATGCAGCACTGGACGCTGTGTTAAAAATGAACCACACAACTTATGGGGGAAGGGAGTGAGAAGGGAAAAATGGGGAGAAAATGAGGGAATAGGTGACAATGTTCCAAAAGAAATGTATTAATTACCTGATTGTAACCCCTCTGTATATCACCTCTTCAATGAAAATAAGTTTAAAAAACTGAGAGAGATACTGATGTTCTGTGTATTGGACCAGGTATTTAACCTAAGTCATCTCTGGAAAAGTAGAACTTTTCCAAGAAAAATATATGTATAATATATATAATACTTATTTTATACATATTTTTATATATGTAGAATATATGTACTATATAAAAGAACATATGTTATATGCACAATTTCTATATGAATATAATGATCATATATAAATACATATTTATGTATAATGTATAATTATGTATTAAATCTATAATCTATAATATAAATATATATAATATATTATGCTTATATATAATGTATGTGAAGATGAATCTATCTATTTATCATACAGGTACATAGTAGTTCATCAAAATCATGTTATGCTTTCACTGTGTTGATTATTGTAAGTAATGTAGAATGCTAAACAAATATCAGACAGACCTTTCCCTGGTGTCATGGCAAGCTCAGGGGACACAGTTGCTGGGAAGTGCTACGTGACTCTGATTTGTTACAGTACAGGAGATGGTCCAATTGTGACTTGAAGAAGATAATGATGGCCCTGAAGGGCTTGCGCTAGAACCAGGGGATAATACAAGCACTGGTTTCATCAGTCTGTTGTTTGCAGTGTAAAAATCACAGTGGTAATGCATATGTAATCTGTTATTAAATTTCAGAAAGGCCATCAATCAGTTTAAAAGCTAGAAAAATCTCAATTTTCCTCAAAATAATCTCATTGCAGCTGCTAGAATTATATGTCAATATGCTGATTCATAAACACAATCTCATTTAATCAGAATGTAAATAGACTTAACCAATCGATGTAATAATTTAGTATAGTTTGACTATTCTTATGGGTATTACAGAGTGGATACAGTGGAGATGTTTCAAAATCAGAGATGAGGATCAGATCAGGGAACTAGTGCCCCATGCCAAATCTATTTCACTTTTTTTTGTTTTTTGGAGTTCCTGGGCGCTCTCTCTCTGAGTTCTTCAGTTCAAGGTGGGCGCTCTACCCTTGAGGCACAGCACCACGGCCTGTTTTCTGGTGGTTCACTGGAGATAAGGATCTCACAGACTTTCCTGCCTGGGCTGGCTTTGAATCGTGATCCTCAGATCTCAGCCTCCCGAGTAGCTATGATTATAGGCGTGAGCCACTAGAGCTCGGTTTCACTACACAGTTTTTAAATACACATTTATTGCAATACTGCCATACTCATTTTCTCAGTATTGTCTGTTGATGCTTTGGCTTTCCAATGTCAGGGTTGAGTTGTTGAGTCAGAGACCACATGGCCCACACGGAAAAAATGTACTGGCCCTGGCTCTGAGAGGACTTTAGAAAAAATCTGGCTTTACCCCAAAGTTTGAAAAGTTCAAAGTCTCTAAAATCCAAGCGCGAAGAGCAGCTACAACTGCTATATGTTGAGCACATGGAAAGAAGAACTTCAAGAATATGGAGAGAGAGAGAGACAGAGACACAGAGACACAGAGAGATAGACAGAGAGACGGAGACAGAGAGACAGACAGAGACAGAGACAGAGAGAGGAGAAACTGAAAGATATAAAGAGGATAAAAGACTAGAGCTAATTATCCACTCTTATGTGTTTTTGATAAAGGAAAACACAAGCCTCAGTTAAGCACATTTTTCAAATTTGGAAAAAATAAAGTCAGCGTTCCATTTCTTAAATGAAAATTCTATGGACAGAGTCATTAAAAACAGAACAGAAAGAAAAAGAAAAAAACCCCAAACAGATCTGTTCACTGTTTCATCACCTTTGTCTTACAAAGTAAGGAAAGTATATTTGTGCAATGCTATAAAATAGATGAATGAAGAAAGAATACAGTTGATTCTAATTTCACAGACAGCTTTTTCCTTCTGTATGCACCCGCCTTACTTAGCAGATCGGATCTGAGCAATGTAAAGCACGACAGCCAACATGGATGGAAAGAATAACCTGGCACATCCATCAATTTCAATATGAACCTCATCACTTTCAAGAAGATGGCATCTGAAGAAAGGGAGGCTAGAGACATGGCAAGACCTGCAGGAGGCTGAGAAACTGAAAGAAGTTAAATAAAAACCGCATTTACCTGAGCTGCCAAATCACAGCAGATGGTGAGGTCTGCAGGGAAATAAACATTAAGGCCTGGAAAGTAAGCAATTCATCCTGTCAGCCTTGAAGAGCGGGTACGGCTGAAAGATCAGCCCAAGAACTGGCTAGAAAGTGCACAATAGTGATGCTTGACAACAACCAGACCTGCCGATCAGCAGCGTGATAGAGAGGTAACCTGCGGAGGAAGGTGAAATCCCTTCACCCCTGGAAAGTACACCTCCCCTCCCACAACTGCACCGAGTTCAGGAGCAGAAATTAACCAGGTATGAGTACTTGGGAGAAAATCGGTCAGGCCATAAAGCAAATGCAACTGGCAGACAAATGAAGTGAAACCTCTCTTCAGGTAGAGGTAAAGAACAGTGAGATTGCCTTGGGCTAGAAGGAATCTAGATTCTGGGCAGGGGTTGCTGGTATCCAAAGCCTGAAGCCAGGGCATAGGGACAGATCTCACACAGCTGATTTTGTAATACTGTTTTGAGGAGTGGTTTCACCTTATACATAACTTCAGCAATTATTAAGTTATTTGTTGATTCTCTTCCCCCCTCCACCTCTCTCTCTGAACACATACATGCTGGTACTGGGGCTTGAACTCAGGACCTGGGTGCTGTCCCTTAGCTTTGTCAGTCAAGGCTGGTGCTCTATCATTTGAGCCACAGCTCTACTTCTGGGTCTCTGCTGGTTAATTGGAGATAAGAGTCTCATGAACTTTCCTGCCCCGGCTGGCTTTGAACCCCAGTCCTCAGATTTCAGCTCTCTTGAATAGCTAGGATATGAAAGCTATCACTTTTAGGTAAGTGCCTTGTCATGTGCCAGGCTCTGTCCTTGGTGCTGGAGTTGGCACAGGGAGGAAAACAAGGTATTTTGCTTTTCTCTCCAGAAGATGATACTCTTAGGAGAGGCACTATGTTACCGTTCTGTGGTTTTTTTTTCTTTCTGTTTTTCCTTTTATAGAAGTCATGCAAAATCTTATTTTTATTTACTTCAAGGTGGTGTGACAATTACTGAGAAATTTCTACAAGGTATCCATACCATGAAATCTGTCTACGTGACTGTTAATAACATTGGTGTCTGCTTCCCAGGCTTGGTATTATATTGCCACTGAGAAAACTTACTGATACTGCTCTCTTCTTGGAAGTCTTTTTATTACTGAGAGAAAGGGTCAATGAACTGTTTCTTAAAGGTAGTAAACATTTTAGCTTTGTGGCTTGCACACTCTCTGTCATGGTCATTTATCACCATTACTGCAGAATGAAAATATCCATACCTATTTGTATAGAAGTGTGGGTGGTTGAGTCCCAATCAAACATTGTTTACAAAATCAGGTGGTGCGTTAGGACGGGTGCATGCACTGAACATGGTTAAGTACTTCCCATGACCCTAGCACTTCACATCCAAGCCATTGAGTATATCATGAGACCTGGCTCCAAATTATAATTCTATCTCATAATACTCCATTCCTCCTATAAAAATAAATGGCTTGATATTTCCAAATTATATGAGATGAATTTCTAGCTTTTAAAAATTGATCATCTACTTATAAATGACTGAAATAACAAGACATTTAGGATGGAATGAAAACCGAGTATAGTATGACTCTCAAGGTTTCTACTCATACATGTTGTTTAGTATGTCATTTTGATGTTTCAACGACTGCTTGCTAACTCATTGTATATTCTGCCCAAACTAGAATATATTTAACCAGTTACTTTGTCCTCTAAGTAACCTCCTCGTGCCTGTGTTGGTTTTATCCATCTTAAAAGATTTTGCTTGTCTATTTGGCAATCTGCCTCTTAAGCTCAGGAGCCAAATTGAAAGCAAAATTCTTTTGAAAATCTCTTTTTTATCCCCTAGGCAATACCTTAAGAGTTTTAGTGTATAGGGAGGTATAAAAATAATAGTCTAAAGCTAATGAATACATTCCAGGTGCCAGATAGTTTTCAAATCACACTACTATTTACCTAAGGAATGCAATTTATTTAGGCATGTCTGAGGCACTGATTGTGATATATTTCACATTGGTGCTCTCAATTTTAGATGTGAGCTGGCTTCTGTTACATGAAAACAAAGGAATCTTGCCCTGCTCAGCATTCACAGACACCTATATGTGCATTAACTCTGACGGGCACAATGCAAAAGCTGTCTTCTTTGTCCATATATGCTTGAGTTCCCTGACTTTGGTCACTAGGCTTTAATCACTTGGATCAGTGGGGGCCAGGATAGTAATTTGCTCATGTGGAATCTCAGTAAATATCTTCCTATCAAGTTAATGACGCAGTTATGGAGGTGAGATAATTCACTGAATGAGAAAAAAGCTGGACAACTTCATACCTTTTCTGAATCCACCTTCTTCCTCTTCTAAGGGGTTGTTGTTTTGACTGCTTTGCTGATGCAAGAGATTAGAGGTAAATACATGGAGATATTAAAGGCTTGAGTGCTAATAGCTCACGTTCTAGTGTAAACATGTTGTAGTTTTTCAAAAATTAAGTGCATAGCAGAGAGTCTCAGCTTCAAAAAAAATTATAATGTGTATTACACGAGATAGGAAGAGAATAGTGATTATGTTATAGACTTTTTATCAGAAGACACCTGACCTAGGACCCAAGATATTTATAGGTGATTAAGCCCTATAGAGACCTGGTTTTAAGGTGGTTTATCAAGACATAGTGGCATCTTTCTTTGAGTTTTATTACTTAGGTAACGAAGGTTACCTGGTGCTGAAGTGGAGCCAGACTGAACATCATAAGCATTACACATTTCTGTGATGGGTGAGAACTCAGTGTACAAGACAAACCAGGCCTCACAACTGTTCTTCATGTCCCCAGACACTGCAAAGTGCATTAGACATACGTTCTCATTTGATTCTTGTAATATCCCTAAGATGAAAGATATTTTTTGCCCCATTTTACAGCGGAGTAAACGGAGACTTGGGTTAGGTCTGTGAATGTGTTCATGGTCGCACAGAGAGTGATCAGGTTCAATTTAATGCTCCATGACTTCAGGCCCAGCTGTGGTTTCAATGAGGCACAGGTGCAAGAATAGTCATTTATAAGAAGCATAGTCAAAATAGACACGTCATTTACAACTTCCTGTTGTTTTCTTAGGGAATTGGGATGTACTGTTATCTCAAAAGTCTTTAAGATGGAAGCTAGATGTTCTAAGTTGCTTCTTTTTAGACCTAAATTCCAATAGGTTTGATTTGTCTAGCTAGTGGATATCTTGAGCTATTTATGAATATGCAAATCTTTCCTCAAGGACTTGAGGATAGGGAAAGGAGAGTTGTCATTTTGAGAAATTCTAGGAAGTAGTAGAGAGAGGCAGAAGAAAGACTACTGAGATTTGAGCTGTTTTACCTCTACATAAAAGCAATCGATTGATTCCTTAAGTCTGATTTCCTGTAGCTGTGATGCAAAGAACCAGTGTCAACCTGAGCAGCTTCACATCTGCAGAAATGGAGTGAACACAAAGCTCACCACAATGCAGGGATCACTAAGTCCTTTCTGTCTGACCCAGGAGTTTCCTATCCTCTGGCAAGATGGCTTATTAGCATGTAAGCAAAGGAAGAACCTCTGCTATTCAGTTTTAAACAAAGGCCTACTAATTTACTACTCAATGGAATCCAAAGCTGGCTGGTTGTTAGGTTAAGCCCAGTCCAAATAAAAACCTTATTCTTTACTATATACCTTAATCAATTTGCTTAAATTACTGGCGAGAGAGTCACATAAGCCACAACAAACTTTGTTAAAACTCTTTCTCCTCTTCCTTAGGCACACCATAGAGCATCTCCTATCTTCTAAATCTACTAAACCCAAATGATTTCTTTTTTGATGCTCTGCCCTGGCTTTTAAAGCCCATTATCTTCATTGCCAATTCTACAAAATACCATTTTGTCACATTCTGAGACATTTGTGCATGTTTTTGTCCCATCCATGACAAACTGCAAAAAAAGCCCCCTTGAAGCCTGGATTCTATTGGGCTGTTTCGTCTTGTGAGAAAGGTCCTTGGCTGAAGAACACTTTCTCTCTTTGGAGTTGCAAAGTTAGCTACTTCTAAATGCTTTCTTTTATAAGAAGAAGTAAGGAGGCCTTCGCAACTTACTTATTTGTATTTATATTCTCTAAGTAGCTTCACAAAGGGATCTGAACACATCAGTTTATGAGCATCATGCATCTTGAACAATATTACCCTTTGCACCCTTCTTCCAATCTCTCCCAAGCTCATCCATCTCCTTAGGTTACTTGGTTCCATTTTGACCTATGCACATTGATTCATAGGACAGTATTCACCAACTCTCCACTCTCATTTTGTCCCCCTTGTCCTCTGACCTCTTATTCTCCCAACAGGAGATCTGTTTCAAAGACGCCTCCCTTGACATTTTCTTTGTGATGATGATTATTTTTTCTTTTGTCATTCCAGCCGTCTGTGAACAGCTTGTTACCTGAGGATGCCATCAGGAGCCAAATGACAACTGGACCCTGTTTTGATTCTACCTTGGGCTTACTCCCTAGCTCTAGTGATGATTTAAAAAAAAACAAAAAACAGTTACTATTCCCATGGAGTTTATAGAAACTTCCTCAGTTAATTAGCACAGTCACGTCAGCTGTGCTGTCATTGGTTGATGACACCAGTGTAAAACTAGAAATGTTTTGAAATGATAGGCTGTATGCCAGAAGAGCCCTGCTGTCTTTTCTTTTTTGCTCTGTTCTTTTTTTGTGGTGGTTGTTCAAAATATGGGTAATTGTAGCTCTTCTTCCAAAGTACAGATAACACTAGTGATTAGAAAAGAAAAAAAAGACAATTGATGTTATAACAAGCCAGATAGGAGATAATGACTAGCCATTAAGCAAAATTTACTTGCAAAAAGACAATATAGAGTTGCATGGTTTTGAAAGCACAAATGCTGTTATTTTCATCTTGCGTCCAATTCCACATATGGCAGTCATGCTGAGCCCTGTGACCAGGCAAAGTTGAGGGACTTGTTATAGTGACTTTATTAGCTGCAATGGGACTTGGTTGCATTTAATTTGTGCCAGGAGCCAACAATATGCAAATCACTCACAGGGTACTGAGTTGGTAACGAAGTCACAGAACACAGTAGGGAGAGCTTTTCTCTATGCTACTAGAAACATCTCAGTGGCATCATTTCATCCTATACATTTTGGAGACATTAAAAATTTGTCTACCATACTCTCTTACTGAAAGGAAATTTAGAAAAAAACCCCACATTTTGGTATTTTAGATGAAATTAAAATCTAGTATTCAATGTACTGGGAAATTCTTTGAATGTCCCACCTTGAGAAGCCTCAAAAAGACATTTCTTCTCTATCTATCATCTGTTTTGTACTTGTTAGCTTCGCTATAGTAGACAAGGTATTGTCAACTATCATGTGTGTTTTGGAATGTTCAGTAAGAGTCTTTTTTTAATAGTGATTGATGGCTAGCCATCAGCTTTTGAATGTGGTTTTTTTTTCTGGGCTTTTGAATGTGACATTTGGAAAAAGTGAGCAGGCAGAGGGGTCACCCAGAAGATGAGAGACATACACAGAAAATGAAGCAACAGAAGCTATGAGTGAAAAATACAATGAGATAAAAGCAATGCATAAGAGAGGAGTGAAGGGTACTTGGCTAGCCATATTAAAAGCCATGTTCATCAGGCCACTGTCCGTGTATTTTGCTGAGGAGTTTGCTATTGTGACTTCTAATTTTCTCCTTTTGATGAAGTTTCCTGAGAAGTTTCTCCTCTTTTTTTTCCCCTCTCTATCAGTATAGTCATACTAAAAAAAAATAAGTAAAGTAAAAGCCAGGAACTCTGGTGCTTAATGACGTTTTTGACTTAGTAATTTAAGAGTGCCAGGTGATCACAGTCATGTCTTTCAGACCACTAACTTCAGTCTCAGCTCTATTGTAATGATGATCATTTGGATGATTTGGTGTAATCACAGAAGTGAGAGACCTCATCCACTAAAAAAAAAGGTCTCACATCTGAGACTCAAGAAGGATGCAGGGACATTATATCCAATTAAATAGTCACTTTACAACAGGACCTCTATTTTCCTATGACCTCCAGTTTTCTGCGAGTGTTTGGTCACATTTCCATGTTCTGACCAATATTTCTTGGAATAATTGAAATATACATGATGAGGCTTTCCTAGACCCAGCCAGTCACTCTTAGTCAACAGCCACTGGTCTGATATCTGCAAGTCCAGTCAACTGAAGATTGTCCTTGCCAGTTCTTTCTGTACTGTTTGTTTATATTCAGGTAGCACTCATGTCTTCAAAGGACTATGGTTGAAGAAAATGTTACTTCTAATCTATTTGAGAAACATGCAACTTCCATTCTCATTATTTTCTCTGTCTTACAAAAAGAAAGGAAAGTGTGCTTTAATGTAAAAGACCCTTAATGATTTTAAGAGGTCAACTAAAACGATCTGGCCTGAATGGGGCTGGGAAAGCTGAGAAAATGGGAAGAATCCTGGTAAATACGTGTGTGTGTTGGGGGGGGGGGGCGGTAAGTTCACATTTTGCCGGTCAAATGGAATTTTTGCAGAGCCAGTGAGCTTTGAAAACTGTAAAGGTTTTTTAATGGCCTCATGCGAACTTTTACTTATCGTAACTGTTCAGTCAACTACAGCTGAGTTCACAGAATACTCAAAATGTGGATTATTTATTTGCCTCAGTATGGCATTCATTTTCAGCTTAATGGTAGCTTAATGTTCAATTAATTACTTAAAATTCTAAACTTAAAAAAATGTGGTCATGGTCTGACAACCTAGACTCCTGACTTGCTTTAAAAAACTTAAGACATTACAGACACGTGCCTCCTGGTATTACAAACATCCTACGTCCTACAGGTCCACCTGCTTGTTTAATTGTATTTTTTTTTAATGAGATAAAGAATACGATGATAGGTCTGATACCACACAATTGAATACAGACTAAGTGTCAGGTCCCATGCTTACCATCTTGTCAACTAAAACTTTAACTAGAAGAAAATCTGTGTATCTGTGCACAGACAGAGCAGTTTGATTCTCTGTGTGTTAGTTATCCATGGTTTGGTGAGAAAGCATTGCCCCACCCCACGTCTTGTCACCCAGCTACTGTTTTGTGTCATCGGTATGGAAGGAGGGCCAATGGAAAATGACTCAGAGCCAGTCCTAGACCTCATGGAGCTTTTATTGTATTTTCTCAGTAACAATAAGCACACTGTAACATTGATGATATGGGTGACTCACAGCTTGCTAGAAAAGTGATCTTATTGCCTAAGCAGATGAGGAAAATAATACAATGTGGAACACAGAAGACCTCTTTGATATGAGCCTCTCTTTGTTTGGCCAAGAAAACAATGGAAACTGCTCCTTTTTCCTAGTACCTACAGGTCATCTTGAGTCAGAGCTTTCCAGACCTCTTGCCTTCAGAACAAAGGGGTGGAGTCAATGGCTCAAAGATGACTTGGGACTTGTGGTATGGGGTAAGGGGAAATGGAGGTCCTGGAGGAGAGAGTGGGAGACTGCACTTATACTGCTTAATGTATATATGTGAAAATGGACCTAGAAAATTGAAGGGACGGGTGAGGTTGAGAGAGATGGGGAGAGCCGTGGAAGTAGAGACACTAATTAAGAGGCATTACGCTCATGAGCTGACATATTGACTTGAATTCCCTTCGTACAACTGAAGATAATACACACAGTAAATCAAAGAATGTGTGCGCATTATTGCCACCGCCAAGGACATTATACATCATTCATGTTTGTGTAACGCCAAACTTGGGGGGTCCATTTCTTGTGAAACCTTTTTGAGAAAATGTTAAATTGACACGATTTTGCACACTTGGGGAATTGATTTAAATTAAATTTAGGAGGCCACCATCTTTTTAGAAGAGAAGTAAAAGGGTGCTACATCATAAACTTTCGAAAGATTGTTCTTCTACTTTGATGCGTGGGGAAAGTCGGTACTCATTCACAATTGGACAGAGAGCCCTATGGACATTTATTTGTGCAAGAGAATATATATGCTTTAAAAAAATCAAGTTTCCCAGAGGATACAATTCTCAAAGAAAGGCTAAAGCAGCCCTGCCTTTACCTGTGGACTTTAGAGAAGAATTTTGTTTGCAGAAACACATGGATTCATATAGCGTTTTATGAGAAGTGGCTGCTCCACAAATATTGACTGACCGAATGAAAGCGCTGCCTAGAAGTAATTACCGAGGCTTTGCACTTTAGAAAGTACATTTCCTCCTGTGAACCTAAACTCTTCCACAACGTGACAGGTAATTTGGCCTTAAAACTAACTAACTGGCGGATCTGTCTGAAGACTAGAAGGAGAGGCTGTGGACTAACTAGTTTATTACCAAACGGGTGAATACAACTCACTCCATCTGTGGATACGACAGATACCCGTCTCCTGACATTGCAAAGTCCTGCTTCAACCGCATTGACTTCCCTGCTTGTCTGTTTACTTACATTTTCAGAACTGAGGCATACAATTGCTGGGATGATACTGTGGGGTCAAATGACCAACCGTGAAAGGAAGCAAAAAGTGCTTTTGAGGAAGACAGGAGCACATGATTCAGTGGTCTCAGTGACTCTGTCTTGCATGGCTTACCACCTTCTCTCTCTCTCTCTCTCTCTCTCTCTCTGGAGCCGCCTCTCCCGACCTTCTGCCTCACCTCTGTCTCACTCTCCTTTTTTTTTCCTGTTTCCCTGGCTGAACCCCAGCTTCCCTCTTCCCCTGTTAGCATTCTGCCTGGGCCTCACATTATAGGAAAGCTACAGCCTGGTAAATGGCCTGAGGGAGGGACAGGCTCACATTTCATTTGCCTGGAATTTAGAATTACAAATGAATCTACAGGAAACAATTGCTTGAACGATTTAAAACTGTGATGGCAGCAGTGGCACACAAGCCCTTCCTGGGACCCAGGCAGCAGAGGGGGGGGGGCGGGGAGGGTCTGGAGCTGGTATCCAGCCCCAGCCTCAGTTCACCTCTCCAAGCACATTCTCTTGTTAGCTTCCTTGAAGACCCCAGTGACATAATTGAAAATGTGTATGGCATTCTGCTTCTCCTAGAGCTATATTCATTTTCGGCGTGATGAAATTATCAGCTACTTAGCAGCCTTTTGGGTTGTTTTGACTGCAATGTGCTCATTTATGAGAATGTGGGCATGCCAAATGTAGAATTCTGCCCTTAGTGGGGGATGGAGTAGTGAGAAGGAGCTTGGTGTGATGTGTGTAAGGCTTGCTCCCAGAAGATATGTGCTAAAGTGTGTGTGTGTGTGTGTGTGTGTGTGTGTGTGTGTGTGTGTACCAGGACTAAGTACTATAACATTTTCCTTCCTTCATCCCTCCTTCCTTCCTTCCTTCCTTCCTTCCTTCCTTCCTTCTTCCTCGTTTGTTTTTGTAAAATATATGGTATGTTTGTAAAATATATTGTTTGCTTGAATACACACACTCATTTAAAACCCAATATATTTTCAGTTGAAAGAAACAGTATTGGGTACCAGCTAAGGAACATTTGTGTAAAACTTACAGTTTATTCTGTTTTATTCCATGTGGTATTGCAGCGACATTTAAAGAAATGATATGAAGTAGTGATCTTGTCAAAACCAGTTTTCTCCGTTTTGAACTCCTTTGAAATTTAGTCACAGGTTCCCTTCAAAGCTTCATGAGAGTGTCCCTGGAGGGCAGGCCAACGGTAGGTACAGTTGACTCAAAATTGTACATTATAAGAATTGATTATACAGCCAACATATCAGAAATGCTGTATGTTAATAGTTGACATTATTGCATTACTAGCATCGTTATTTTCTGTAATGATTGGCCTCTGTGGCTCCTCTTCCCATTCCATTATATTACTTAGTTTAACGCATGGTTGCAAATTCCAGCATGATGCAGAAGCAACCCACTGAACGTTGTAGGTGACGGATGAAGAATCCGCTCTCAAGGAACATAATGTCTCACGTGGGAAACACTCATTCATTGGCTCAACTGAAATCCCTCGAGGGTCCGAACATAAATGACGCTGGCCTGCAGCCTTGGAACCCAAGTAGGTCGACTCGTGTCACCGACACATCCCAAAGAAAGAACTAACGGAGCAGTAGAAATACTAAAAGAGTATACAGGAAGAGGAGTTCGAGGAGTGTGAAAACACCGAGGGAGGAAAGTAGAAAAGCCTGCTTGCTGCAGAAGGACCAGGAGAATGTCTGGCACTACCCCAGAGGAGACCGGAGGAGCCAGTTGGACAACCTGGGCGGGAAGGAGAAAGACACAGCAAGAGCGAGTGAGGGGGAGGATGACATTTGAGGGTTCCATGAAGAGTATCTGTTGGGGTTGTTGGAAGCCTATAATACCAGGTAGACAGAGGGAGGGCTGGAACAAGATCGAGGAAATTAAAAATCGTTCCCCAGTGAAGAGTGAATGTTGGGCGTGAGTGTGTCATGTCATTCCAACAAACTCCCATTTCTCACCCCGGAAATATTAAAAGTGGAGGGAAAGGTTAAGAGAGCACAATAACTAGGGTACAGCCATTAGTCCTCTATTTGTTAAGACCATACCATCTCAACCAAAGGAAAGCAGAGCATCGCGTTGCTATGAGTTCTAGACCTTGTAGTGTTAAATTTGTTCTTTTGGGGAGTGGAGACATGGCAAAATGCACCTCCTTTTCTGCCTCCTTTCTTCCTCTTACCACTTTTCATTCTCCTTAGGTACATGGTGTGATGATAGTATCTGTTTGAATCCAGTTCCAATTCTCTTATACCTAAAGATGCTCTTATAGAAATGAGACAAGAGAACAGCCCAACTTCACTATCACCAAACAGCTTTTTGTTAAAGAGTTATTTTTGCTTAGCTCTGTAGGAATTCTGGGAATTCTGGTCTTCAGTGTAAGAACAGATATGAACAGATGGACACTCAAGCTTTTGAGCAACTTGTAATATTATTAAGTGTCTCTGGTAGGAGATGAATGGCCCCAACCTTATTTTCTAATGGAATCGGAAGCTTGGAGCACTCATTAACTAGCCCCTTTAATGACTGAAGCTTACCAAAGACTCCCAGGGATTTTAGTTTTAAGTCCAAAGCTGTGTTTCAAAATAGCAACAAAATATTTGTCGAATTGCCTCGCTTATCTTCAATCACCAATAAATCTCACCAGAAATATTCTTGCTTTTTCTGTCAGGGATCTGCTGACAAATTCCTTGCTACCTATTTGTTTTCGATGGACAATTAACCAATACATTTAGTCCCTTCTCTCTGGGGAGAACATAAAACATAACATGACTTTTATACAGTAGTTTTTATTTATAAAATTGACCTTTTGCTTGAGTGGACACTTTCCTTCCTTATATTTGATGCATTCACCTGAGAATATAATCAAAAGATTCCTATTGATTATTCTCAAGCAATTTAGTTCTGGTCATGGTTGTACTGGGTTTGCAATTATATTGAGGAGAGGTATTATTGACCAGGACTGGTAATTACCACACTGACATCAGATTCAGCTAGAGGTGCAAGTAACTGGTGTCTCCATGTTGGTGTTCCTGTTATAAAAGATTTGCACTGATTCTTCGTATCTAAGGAATGAACACCATATGTTGATATATTTTAGTCAAAGCAATTTATTTGGCCATGTAGTTCATTTGCTTTTGAGTATAAGGAAGTGTAGGAACTAACTTAAGAAATGTATACACTGAAGAAGTTCATTACCGACCCACACCACGTAGACTTTTGTCTAACAAAACAAATAGCTCTCATTTTGTATTAAAACGATGGTTTCCAGGCAGGTATTATAAGAAAGTAGATTACTCTTTCATATATTTAATCAGAGTGAATGTAGCCTGGTAAATAGGGAATATACTTTTAATGTAAACTTGAATCTCTTAGGTTATATGAAATATTTATATATTGTCTCACGGTAATGACTACTCTGAGAAAACACAGATGTTTATGCACACTGAACACAGTATAGTTTCTTTTTCGCATAACTTCCCTGGAACATGTGTGTAAGTAAGTTATATGGAACAAGAATTCTTTAACTTATGATATGTCTGAACATACAGGAAAAATGTGCTGGTATAACAACTCCCTGGCCCTTCAGAGGGGAAGCTTGGGTTAATTACAGTCTGCAATGTTTGCTCACAGACCAGTGACAAATACTTTGCTCCTTATTTGGCCTATGATACACAAACACACAAGTGATTTGTACAAAGTGACTCATTAAATATGCACATTTGTTTAGTGTTTTTCATAATATACTAACTTCAAATTTCTACTTGAACTTTCTATAGTGGTAGAATATTTGAACTGAGAAGCTACATGTTTCAAACATGTGCATTTCCCTATTCTCTGTTGATGCACTAGGCCAGGATGTTTTTGAAAATTCAAGTCTTTATGACTATAATTAGGATTATAATTTGAAAATTAACAGGAAATCATCCTAAGCTTATGAAGAACAATATGGCACTTAATTGATAAAATTCGGGCTTATTCTGTTCTGTTCATCTTTTATCAACTCATTTTATTTCTATCAGGGATGATTTGTTTCAGCACAGATCGAATTTAGAATATGAAAGACTGTTCTGTTTTTATTGTCTCATGAGTTATGGTAAGTATAAGATCAATACATCCAGAAAAGGATTATATTTGTATGTTTCTAGATGAGGCAATCCTTATTACAGAGGGCAGGATACTCCTTCAATGCAAGAACCGGTTACCAACTGAGAAATTTTTCATAGAGTGTCTTATTTCTGTGGCATTTCTGATTTCATCTAGTCAGCCACAGAAGCACCAATTTAAAAACAAGCCTGTTGTAAAGGTTGTAGCCCATCTTGGATCCCTCAAATTCTCAGCTAAGCCAGGTTGTTGAGAAATCTGCCTTCTCCACCTACCAGAACAATTAGCCAGAAGCAATGCTTCCTACTATGATTGACTGTGTTCCAGTGAAGACAAGGAAAATAAGGCACCCTATGTGGTCACAGGAGGCACACTAACCGCTCCAGAGTCATCTACCCACATGCCTTGGTCTCCCACAGGGCCTTCTAACAGAGTACAGACATCCCAGCACAAACCCACCACCCCACCCAGAGGAGCCCTGTGAATCACCAGAGACATCAAAAGCATCAGCCTGCTATCCTAAAGGGAAAGAAGCAGGAGCGGGAGAGCCACGGGGAGAGGAAGGGAGGCCATCTCTACTGGCAGGCAGAGAGCACTGAGGCCCCAATATAAACTATTTAGAAAACGTGTGCAAAAGCAATTGGAAGGCTTACACTGAGAAAATACAGAATCAATTCCTCACTTTGCTTCTGTAGAAAAGGGTGGGTTTGTTCACTCAGGGAGCAGAGGTACAAGTCTAACCCATTTAAGAATGAAGCTTAGCCGAGCACCGGTGGCTCACACCCGTCAGCCTAGCTACTCAGGAGGCTGAGATCTGAGGAT
The DNA here is from genome assembly GCF_000151885.1 of Dipodomys ordii. Taxonomy (NCBI): domain Eukaryota; kingdom Metazoa; phylum Chordata; class Mammalia; order Rodentia; family Heteromyidae; genus Dipodomys; species Dipodomys ordii. Next base: position 12,865,256 of record NW_012267243.1, on the reverse strand, counting down.
CGAGGTTCAAAACCAGCCCAGGCAGGAAAGTCCGTGAAACTCTTATCTCCAATAAACCACCAGAAAACCGGAAGTGGTGCTGTAGCTCAAGTGGTAGAGCGCTAGCCTTGAGCTGAAGAGCTGAGGGACAGCGCCCAGGCCCAGAGTTCAAGCCCCCATGACTGACAAAAAAGAAAAAAGAATGAAGCTTGAAGAGATTTGCTACCATTTCCAAAGGGTCACATCACATAGAGAAATGTGGGAAATAGAAGACCCTGTCTCATTAGGTGGATTCTAAACTCCTAGTGTTTATGGATGATCATGTTTCCATTCATTCTACACCAAACGTGTGACAGAGCCTGTAGACCAACCTACACACGTCTGCAATAGAATCACTGAATAATCACATTTACTAAATGCTGTTATTTTGCAGTAGAGCATTTCAACTCCTTTATATATGTCTTAAGAACAACAACACAAATGCTGGCTGGGTGCTGGTGGCTCGTGCTTGTAATTCTACCTATTTAGGAGGCTGAGATCTGAGGATTTAGGTTCAAAGCTTGCCCCAGCTGGAGATTCCCTGAGACTCTGATCTCCAACTAACTACCCCAAAACCAGAAGTAGAGCTGTGACACAAGTAGTAGAGTACCAGTCTTGAACAAAAACATCAAGTGAAAGCATAAAGCCCTGAGTTTAAGCCTCAGTACCAACACAAAAGCAAAGCCAAACAAAACAACAACAACCACCTGTTATCCAAAATTACAAGTTACAACAAGACAAAAGTCTGAACAGAGTAAAAAATATCCAAATGAACTGAAGAGACAATATTGTAGTCAAAATAACAGGTGTTGGGTAATTAAAAAAAACACACCAAAAACTGAAGCAGCAAAGGAAAATGAGGCAATTTCTTCCCCATTGTATCTAGGTATCTTTGATATGTGTGCACAGCTTACCAGAATCAGTGATATAAACAATTTTCTTTGCATTTGTGTGTGTATGTATGTGTGCATACAGATATTATATATCACTATACATAATCTTAAGATGATCTTTCTGCAAACAATATTGTGGATCACTCCATGCATTGTGCCCTTTTCCTGGTCATTTAAAACATTAAGCTTTAATCTGGAATCAGAGAACAAAGAGCAATGTAAACACAGAGACTGAAAACTACTGACTAAAACTCCTTTGCAGGAAAAGGTTTGCATTCCTAGTATATAGAGAGTCAAGTACAGCATGAGTCTCTCTGTCTGTCTTTCTCTCTCTTTTTCTCTCTCTGTCATTCACATTTATGTTTTGTAGATGCCAGGTTCTATTTTAAATATCCAGTTATTTGGCTGTCTAAAACTACCAGGCTTCTTAATCATATTTTGCTAGCTTTAGGAAATGATCAACCCTTCCATTTGTAAAATTGAGTTAGAATGTTCCATACCATGGGATATGAGGTCGAACCAGAAGAACCTTTTCTTGACAAATTAGGTGTTTGGGAAAATGTTGAATAATGTGGGAGAGACCCTCTGCGCATGCTTGCTGTGTGCACAGGTGGGCAGACGGCTCCCACCGCACCGGGCACAAACGGCCCCCATCTTCCTGCCGCTGTTGCTTTCCATATTTAGTTACTGAAATGAGGACCAGGCAGGCTGAGGAATGCTGAACCGAACTGTTGCTCATGTCATTAAAAACTCAACTAGGCAGAAAGCTAGGAATGGAGCAGTTGACAATGATAAAGCCGAGAGCTCTGTGGCTTATCCTTAATTAGGTGTTGGCATTGGTTCTTGTCAAACAAGGGGAGAGAGAGAGAGAGAGAGTGCTACAGCCACTGATGCACGCAGACAGCCCTAGTCACAGATGGAGAGAACACAAAGTGTATTCAAGCTGGCACTGAAAGAGATTTAGATAAGTACTCGAGGTAACAAAAATCGAAAAGAGAGGATGATAGCAATGGAAGCTTTAGATGAATTGCAACTGAGTGCACCTTTATTATAGCTTATCAGTCTCCAGACAGCTACAAGCCAGCCTTCCTGGTGCATGGCTCTCTGTGTTCTTCTGGATTAAAGGTCAAAATAGCTCAAATTTATACGTTCTGTCGTGCTGTCTCTCTTATTGCTCACATCTATGCACCACATAGCTCAAGGATCTGGTGTCTCAGACATGAAGCTTCTACCCCTTGAATAAAGCAGAAAGCCTTTCCTCATGGAAGAGATTTGATTTCTTTCGAATCATTATCTCGTGGGAAGAGGTTGGAAATAAAGCAATTTTCAAAGGTCACCCAAATGCTGCTGGCATAAATAACACTCCTGGCATAGTGCCAGCTTCAATCGTTTTTGTTCACAGTGTAATCATGGTTCTCTTTTTTTTTTTGCATTCTTCTGATGTATTCAGATAGCTAATATTCGGATCTATTAGAACACTGCCTATATGTGTTTTCAACATACACAAAAGCTGTGTGTTTTGCTAATGTGTATAAGCACTTCAGAAAGTAATCTGTGTGCACATTGCTGGAAGCAGATGGTAGCTCTTATCACAGATAAAAGCACATATATATGTTTCTGTAACTACACCCTCAGAGAGAACGGATAAGAGAGGAAATCTCTCCCCATCACAGCTTACATTACCCATCTACTTAGGCAGCAAACAGCATATGTTTTACCGTTTTGGAAAGGCATTACTTGAGAGGAAAATATGATTGAAATAAACTTAGATAAAACCTGATGTATAAAATACAAGAACTATGTAATTTGGAAGTTAATTGTGTGTGTGTGTGTGTGTGTGTGTGTGTGTGTGTGTGTGAAAACCAGAGAAAGAGCTGGGAACATTCTACATCACAAAGTATGATGGTAAAATATACTTCTCTAGCATTGCCAGATAAAAATCAGCTTTCAGATTGTAGACATAAAGGAATGATATTTTATGAAAACGTGTTCCGATTTCGCATGTCTCATTTCCCATGCAATATAGAGGACCTTTTGATACTAAATATCACACATATATGTATCTGATACTATCTCGTGCATAATACTGGATCCTTAAATATCATTATCTGAAACCCAAATTTGAGTCATATATGTATAAATATATATGTATAGGGGCTGGGAAGGTGGCTCAGTGGTAGAGCGCTTGCCTTGCATGCCTGAGGCCCTGGGTTCGATTCCTCAGCACCACATAAGCAAAAAGAAAAAAGCCGGAAGTGGCGCTGTGGCTCAAGTGGTAGAGCGCTAGCCTTGAGCTGAAGAGCTGAGGGACAGCGCCCAGGCCCAGAGTTCAGGCCCCACGACCGGACCCCCCAAAAAATATATATGTATATGTATAAAATAAAATATGTATTTTTTTCTAGATGCCAAATTCAGTGTTGTTAAAATGTATAACCAAGGCTCCTAGTATTTCAGGTAAAAAGAAAGCTGTTAACATGCAAGTCTGTTTTGAAAGTAGATGCTCCAAGCTGCTTTCTGTGCATAGAAAGACAATGAGGATTTTGAACATAGAACTGAATGGGTCTGTCAACAGCAGAACCAGTATAGATACTTCAGGCTATAGATCCCCCTTCTCCAGCATGTGAGATTCTGGTCTGGAACTATCTGAAGATAGTTTCATGATGGCTATATAAGCTCAGCTTCTTTTTTTTATTTATGAATTTTGCTTATTATTTCAGACTAGGATCTATTTGCACTCCTGATAAAGGGACAAAGGTTAAACACTGCATGCACACATTTGTATTTGTATAGTGAGTTCTGCATTCAACAGAAAGGTTAAATGGAGTTCAGATAATTTCTTTCTTTCTCTCTCTCTTTCTTTCCATCCTTCTTTTTTTCCTTTCCTTTTAAAATGCTTTGCTCTGGCTTTTGTCTAATGTCTTTCAGCAAAACTGTAATAAAGATGTCTTTGTTTTACACTAAAAGATCCAATTACTTTTCGAATGCTGGGTAAACATCTGCAGATGAACCTTTTTTTTTTTTTTAACAAATGTATTTTGATTCTCCAGGAACTCCAGTGACATTTTTGTTTTGTCTCTTCAGGAGTGGAGAATGGATGCAAGCGTGCTTTTCTGAGCTGGAACTCCAGCTGCCCCTTGTCAGGCAGTCCTGGCAGGCCGCCAGCCAATCTCTGTTGTCCAATGAAACTGATTCCATCTGCTCCAGCAGTTCAGCGTATTCCACTTCAGGTCAAAAGCAGGGAGCAGGCAGTATCAACGTTACACTAATCTGTGAAGACATTTTCACTGGGTTAGATAGGCTAATGTTACACAGGCTTTCAGACCTTCAGGGGAACGAACAGCAGAAACTGTCAGGGGCAGACAGAGACGGCAGCGACTCAGGCTTGTTGAGAATAGTCCAATGTAGGCAAGGTGGATGAATGTAAAGAATGAGAAAAGAATAAGCTATTATTTATTTAGTCTATTCTTTTTCCTTTTGGTACTAGAGATCAAACCCAGAGTACTGCATTTGCTATGCAAGCACTTTGCCACTGAGCTATACCCCAGCCCAGAAATACCTTGTAAAAGAGACAAATCATCTGCAATCTTAAGTGGGTATTTGAAACAAGAGCCTTAGTTCATGTTTTGCAAGTACAAACTCAATCATCCTTTTTTCCCCCCTGTTTTCTGCTATTCCTCAGACTTCAGCATATACATTTGCAACATGTTGACATATACACAAAGGGCTTCAAGGCTTGATAAATTATATAATTACGATCTCCATTAAAAAATAGAACTAGATCAAGATGCATTGTACTTAGACTAGTCGAGTTGAAACCTCTTTGTACAACTACCTAAAGATAATTGTAAAATATAAAACTAGAAATTGTAATAGATTTTTAGTTCGAACTTAGTGTTAAAACTTAACTGGAAATAGACTGCTTAGTTGAACTTAGTGTTAGAATATCAGAATTATCCCCAAAGCCTTTATTTAAAAAAAAAACACACAAAAAACAAAGAAAACCGGAAGTGAGCATATAGCTAAACAATTCCTCCCCTTCCTTTTCATCCCGTTTGGTATTTTGTTTGCAGAAAACATGCTCAGTTTGGAGTACACGGCTTTATAATCGATTGTTCTTTAAACATAACCTACTATGAACTTTATTATAGGCCTACTAAGGAAAATATCCAGAATGAAACCTGCCTGAAAGCAGATTATTTATACAGTGGAAATTTAATACCAGGAACATTCAGAAGAGTCTTTTTTATTTTCCTAGCTCTCTCATTGGGGGAGAGAAAAAGGTAGTTTAAGATTCATACCTTTAGGCATATCAGGAACCATTAAGAACTACATTTCAGGAAATTGTAATGTATAAAAATTCAATTTAGACTGCTTGACTTTCTTTTATCAGAAGAGGTAAAATGTTTGGCTGGGAATGAACTCTGAAAATCCTCACAATTAGAAAGCACAGAGTTTGACTTTGCTATAACTTGAAGTTATGTCCAGTTGACTTGGAACTATATTTTTGTCCTAGAATAGATCTCTTCTAGATTGAAATATGCTAACTCAATAAATAGTAGCAAAATCTGTGCCTAATTCCAATAGCCTTTCTTTATAAGGTAAGTGAAAATAAAAGATTCTATATTTAAAAGGACTCACCTTTTTTTATAACTAAAATATGACTTCTGGTTGAAAAAGAGTAATTATCATCAAAAATTTCAGACTCAGGACAATTTTAAAAAATGGCGAATATGTTATTGGACTGATTTAACGTTGCCACTTTATACTCCTCGTGATAAAAAAATAGTTATTAAAAAAAAACTAAACGTATAGACTAGAAAGGACCCACTCTGCTATTCTGTCCTCTCTCTGTCTCTGTCTCTGTCTGTCTGTCTCTCTCTCTCTGTCTCTTTCTCTGTCTCTCTCTCTCCACCCCTCTCTCTCTTCCCTTTCGTCTGCCCCTGTCTAAATGGAAAAGCCACACCGGACCCAGATGAATGAATATGCATGAGCTTCCACGCACTGATATACATACGATTTCTCATCTACAAAGAACGGTTTGGAAGACTTGTTATCTGACCAGAAAAGCCTGTAGTAAGTTGAGATAAAAGAGACTGACTCCAATCCCTTCAGCCTTTGCAATTGCTTTATATTCTAATCACTGCACTAAGCATCTGTCCCCGGCAGGCAGCTTGTCCAATCTAGCAGATAACGAATGCAAGCCCAGGGTGGCTGCGGGCCCGTCCACGTGTGAGTGAGGAGCCCGCGTTCCATGCTTCTGATTACACAGGCGGCAGGAAAGCGTTCTCAGAGCTGTGATTGCCTGCGTTATGAAACATCTTCACCTGTTAGCCAAAGCTAAGTTGAATCACAGCAGAAATTATTAACGGTGGCTGTTTTCAAGCCGCCTTAATTTGAGCTGATGTTGCTGTTCACTTAACACAGATGAATCGGTGTGCAGGACCAGAGTCTAAGTGGAGATGACACCCCAATGAATATTTGCTCGCAGCCCTGCTGCGGGGAGCTGGCTTACCCAACAGACAATTGTTCAAAGCTAGTAGGGGCGGGGAGACCGGAGTACTGGACGGATCCCACTCTTCGCAGGCTTTCTCTGTGCTCATGAGCACTTCCTGATTCAAGGCAGCCTTTGACAGCCACATCATTTTTTCAATTAGTTTCCACCAACGTTGGCACACACAAACTGTTTGTGTGGGGGGGGGGCGGTGTGGGGTACACAATGGCTCCACCCTGGACTGAAACACTCTTTTTCAGAGCCGAACACGCATTAACATTTAATGGTCTGCTTTCATTTTCTCTGCAGTGTGCTTCACCATGATTATAAATTACAGCGTTCTGCTTACTTTTGATGGAATAAGTCATCTATCAGCATTTGATTTAGAAGACGTGTGGGCCTGACATATGAAACACATCTTGCAGATACGATGTATCACAGAGTTTTCTCTCTCTCTCTTTTTAATTGCTTCAGGGTGGAGGGGGGTCACTGTGTGAGACTGTGTGAGAGCCCTCTTCACAGCACAGGGTTTGGTTGTAGCATTAGAGGTTAGATGCCTATGTACCTGAACAAAGAGGAATCATGGTGTTTGTCCTCCAAATTCCAACATTATGCCTAAATACCTCATTAGATAATGGCACATGGAGAAGCAAGGTGTTACTGGCTGCGGGAGCAGCTTTCCAAAGGTCACTGGAATTACCACATGGCAAGACACCCTTCCATAATCCCAGGGAATTTGGATGGTTGTTGCTCTGTTGGGTCTCTAATGGAATTTAATTGGCCCATGAAGGAGCTTGAAAACAGATGGGAGGTTCTTCCTCTGAATGGGTATGGAACTTGAGGCATGGCATAGAAAAAGAGTGCCCAATTATTGTGCTCATTTCTCTGATTCTGAGGTTGAAAGCATTGTGGAACAGAACACCAGTAATTTACCGTCGACATCAGTACCTCTCAACCAGTAACTTCAAAACTCTAGCCAAAACAGTGGGGTACAAACCATACTGGTTGTTAAACAGTTTGGGCCACCAATTGGCCATGTTTTATTTATTAAGTCTGACTAATAGCTATACCAGTGCTGCAAAAACGCCACAGATGATTTCAAATGCACGCTTCACGGCACAGGATATTTAACAGTGCAGTTCCTTACTTTGTCTGTTCGTCTGTTTTGATGAAGTCAGAGTCTCGTGTCCCGACATCTCTGGTTATCAACCACTCCAGTTAGTTACTCATTGTCTCCTCTGCATGACAGTTCCTTTCAGTGTTTGTGATACTGTCTATGATTATCTATGACCTTTTCCTCCCATTCATTGGCTTATATGGCCCAGTTCACAATCATTTTCTCTCCTCAATGCTTTGCATATCGCCTGGAACACACCAGGTCTTCAATAACATTTCTGGGTGAATTAGTGAAGAATGAATATTGAAAGAAATAATCATTTCAGGTCAAAGAAAGAAGTTATCCTGTACAGTAAAGCTGGTAATAGTCCTTCATATCAGTTTACACACACGTGGGTATATGTGAGTGGATGTGGATGTTTGTACAGTTCTAGGGCTTGCACGCAGGGCCTCAAGCTCTTGCTTGGCTCTTCCACTTGAATCACACTTCCACGTCTAGCTTTTTGCTGGTTAACTGAAGGTAAGTTTCTTTAGGTTTTGTTTGTGGAGGCTGACCTCAAACTATGATCTTCTTATTTTATAGTCATGAGCCATGAGGGATTGGCTGTTTATACTTTTTGTATGACAAAAGAAAGCCCAGGTTTCAGTTAAATCTATGGCTACCTGGAATATTCTATTTCACAGGCTGCCTTGAAGTAGGTAGAGCCATTTTCTAGATCCGGTGCAGAGAACATAGGTTGTAAGGATACATTATTTAAGGCAGTGTTCTTGATAATAACTGGAAAGAAGCTGCCCTGACTGGAGCTCTAAAGCTCATTTTTGCTGCAGAGTACTCTCAGTTATGAAAACGCTTAGAACAGAGCAGGAAGATACAAAGAATTGGGCAGGTGGAAACTCTATTATCAAAGAGATCAGACCAGCCCTGGACTGACTATCTCTCACTTTCCTGAATGAGAGAAGCTTATAATAATAATAATATATGAAGTCCTACCAGTACAACTTCCCACATACTTTGTAGGTGGAAAATAAAGTGTTTCTATAAAAAAAAAAAACAACTCATACAAATTGTCAAGCTAGCAGCTATGTGGTAAAGTCTCATACCTACATATGCAAAAAACTGAGCTCTAAAGATCCCTGGTAGGAAACTATTATCTCCAGCCAACATGCAAAAGTGGACAAAGAAGTGTGGCCCCAGCAGCCTCAGGAAAACAACCGAGTCAGTGCCTGAGGCCCTGAGTTCTCCTCCACAGTATTGGGAAAAAAAATAAAGACAAAAAGAATGGGGCTGGGAAGGTGGCTCAGTGGTAGAGCGCTTGCCTTGCATGCATGAGGCCCTGGGTTCAATTCTTCAGCACCACATAAGCAAAAAGAAAAAAGCTGGAAGTGGCGCTGTGGCTCAAGTGGTAGAGTGCTAGCCTTGAGCTGAAGAGCTGAGGGACAGCACCCAGGCCCAGAGTTCACGCCCCACGATCAGACCCCCCCCAATAAAAAAGACAAAAAGAAAGAAGAAATCAAGCCAGCAGTTACAGAGGTTAAATCTAAGAGGTATTTGGTGAACTCATTTTTACCTTGGAAACTTGAATTTGTTTTTTCCTTTTTAAAATGCATGCTTTATTGTTCCCATAAAGGTGATTTTCAGAGGGCTTACTATTACATGAGTCAGATAAAGAGTACATTTCTTTTGGGATAATGTCACCCTTTCCTTCAGTCTCTCCCAGTTTTTCCCTCCCGTCCCCATCCACAAGCTGTCTAGTTTGTTTTGGACATAGTGTCTGTCTGGTGGGCACCACTGCTACATTTGCTCACCCTTTGTCCCTCCATTTCTGTGCCCCGCCCCACACAAAGACAGACAAACAAAACAAGAAAAAAGGGAAAGAAAATAGAAACAGCAACAAAACAAAAACCCCTCTTATTTCCATTTCCTGGAGTTCATATGTGATCAGATACACATAGGTGTTGCACCTTTGTATTGTTCTCCTCAGAATATCTTCCTTTGGTCTGACTGTGTACAAATGCCTAGAGACCTGTATAATTTATCATATCCTTCCCCACTCCCCCCAAATACACCACATATGTTTTTTCCCCCAGAATACTAATTTGCAATTTATGAAGGTGAGGGCTTTTTCTTACAGCTAGCTCCATGCCCAAGGTTTACATAAATGGTGCTGCATGGGGACACCTATGTAAATGAGAGCAAAGACAGAGCATCTTTCCACACAGGCCACGCCCAGTGTCTCAGACACTGGATGACTGTGATCATATCAAGCCCATGCTATCGCACTACCCAAATCGAGACGAACTGTGCTAAATTAACTCCGATTCACTGACTGACAGCATGAGAAAAAAATATACCTGATGAATTACCTAAAAAAAGTCTCTAGATGCCTGAGAATTGTTTTTATGTTGAAATCTAATATAGTTTTGTTAGAATATAATATTTGAATTTATAATTTTAAATAGTGTGGAGTATATGAATTAAGCATAATATTGACTATAATAAAGAATATAAAATCAATTTTATTTATTTCCTTTCACCTGAAAAATACAGCTGCTAAATGATTTAAATCACATCTTTGGTTTACATTACATTTTTGTTAGACAGTACTATACTATAGTTAAAGGAGCCAGGTGTCCTTGGCTCATGCCATAATCCTAGTTACTTAGGATGGAGGTTCAAAGCCAGCTCCAGCAGAAAAGAACTTGAGACTCTTAGGTCTAATTAAGCAGCAAAAAGCCAGAAATGGTGTGGTGGCTCAGTGGTAGAGTGCCAGTCTTGAGTGAAAACGCTAAGGGACAGCACCCAGCTTGGCAAACGTCACTGTCAACACAGATGCCACGATGAGTCGGTTTTTCTATTATGAAGCCATGCCTCTCTAAGGTTATTTATTTAAAGCCCTTTATGGACATAGCCCTGAGCACTATTTTTAACCTGTAAATTATCTTCAATAAGCATTCTTGCTCTACAGGAAAGCACCAAGGAGAATTTCATTTTCAAGTTCATTCCAAGTTCTTTTGTTCATGAGCTCATTAGCTTTTGGAGGAAGTTTGTCATTGGCTTTGCCAGAGATAACACATCAACATAGAGAGAGCAACGAAGCACATACATTAATCTGAGTTGGTAGAAATGGCTTGGTAGCTCCATGAGTGAAGAATGTAATTCCACTGTGAGAAGAGGCAGATGTCATCTGTATCTTTCTTTACACTTGCTCGTTTGTCTAAAGAGCACAGGCTGCTGATGTGGACATTGGGGACTGGGAAGAACTCAGGTCTGTCTGCCTTCTGTTTATTGTTTGTGTAGAAATACTCTAGACCTGGTGTTAAAATCCTGAGGCTGTACTCTGCTTCTTTCTGAAAGATGCTTTTGATGAATGTAAAGCAGAGATGTGAAAGCAGGACCACCGAGTGGAGTTAGACCCAGGAACAAGGCAAAGTCTGGCCCAGAGTGAGACTTAGCAGGACAGGAAGTATCTAAAGCAAAGGTCTCAGTCTTCTGGGAAGAAATCTCTTTAGAATGATTGTTGAGGACAAAGTCCACGTCATTGCCATTACCCCCTCTGTGGCATTTATGGCGGAATGTGACTCATGTTTTCCTTGGAAGCCTGCTGTCCTGAAGGTGTTTACATGTTGGATAAACTTGACATGAGATCCTAATGGCTAAGTTCTCAGACACTGATAGATGATAACAAGCTGTCATTTCTAAAATGTGTCTTGAGCCAGGCATCTGTGTCTCCCCCTGTCATTCTAGCTCCTCAGGAGGCTGAGATGTGAGCGTAGAGCTGCAAGGCCAGTCCAGGCAGGGAAGTCTCCCAGGCTCTTGTTACCAATTAACTAGCAAAAAAGCTGGTATGGAAACATGGCTCAAGTGGTAGAGTACTGGCCTTGAGCAAAAAAACTAAGGAGAGCCCTGACCCTGAGTTCAAGCCCCAGTACTGGCATATACACAGAAAGTTGTGCCTTGATTTATAAGCTTTTTACTTTGTACCTCATGTTTTAAACAGGAGAGAAAATGTTTTGATATACCATATAGTAATAGCTTAAACTATTTACCTAGCTTCCCTGGCAGCCTAGTAACTCTCTCCTTGAAACTCCCCTAACATGGTCTTCTTGGCATGAGGACTAACACAAGCAATGTGTTAGAATTTTATAAGAAAATCATTTCCCGGTTATTTCCAAGGAGAAAGAAATGGAGCGGAAACATTTAGAAAACCTCATTCTCTTGAGTTTTTCTAGGCGACTGCAACATTTACTGTTGAAATCGGGCAAAAAAATACTCAAATACAAATAAAACTTAAGATTAAAGAAATGCTTAAGTGCATGTATCTCTGGAGTTGATCCTTGTGATAAAAGAGAACTCGCTGGCATCTCCTAGTTGTGGTTGTTTTACTGAAAAGACTATTGGACCTGCTCCAGGAGGTAGGATTCTGGGACATAGGTACTACTAAATAAAGAGTAGGGCCAGTGTCGTGTTTATTTCAAAGGAGAGATGAGTACTAGGGTGAGAGGGCAAATCCAGATTGTGTGTGTGTGTGTGTGTGTGTGCGTGTGTGTGTGTGTGTGTGCGTGTGTGTGTGCGTATGTGTGTGTGTGTGCGTGTGTGTGTGCGCGTATGCGTGTGTGTGTGCGTGTGTGTGTGCATATGCATGTGTGTGTGTGCGTATGCATGTGTGTGTATAAGGGTGTACATATATTGTATATATCTTTGTACATATATAACATATATATTTATATATAATAGGATGTCCATAGCCAATAGGATCACAGTTCTGTTGGAGATTTCTGTGCAATATGTAAAGTATCTATCTCAATGGAGTGAAATTCTGTTCTTAAAACTAGGAGCCATTTTCAAGAGAAACTTTCCTCCAAAGCAAGTCTTCCTTTAATCATAATTTGCTTCAGTTTGGGCATTTGGGGACTTCCTTGCCTATCTGATGGATCGGCCCAGAAACAGCAATGAAACAGGACACAACACTCGAGTCCTTTACGCCGCTGGCTTGGGAGGATGATTGCATGAGCTGTGGAGGATCCCGTGCTGTCCGCCAGAGAGCAGACATTTTGCATAAGGGCCCTTATTTAGGATTAGTTTGGCCTCTGCTCCCTTTCTGGCCTCTTGTCTCCTCTTTGCCAGCACAATTTGCTTCTAGTCTCTGCTTCATTACTCTTGTTTAAAGGCTCTTCCTGGAGATCCCTGTAATGAGCTCCCTCCTTCTACTACATCTGTTCAAATGCTGTCTACCCCGTGGGCCTGTGATGCACGGATCTCCTCAGCCCCTGGCATGACTTATTGCCCCCCTGGTATTCATCCTTGGTATCTGACATCTACTCGATTACCTGCCTCCTTTCACCCTGCAGGAGAGTAAAAACCTTGTGTTTTAGCTCCTGTTGCAGTCTTAATCATTTCAAATGTTCCTTGGAAAATTGAAACCACACAAGAAACTTGTTTTGAATAAATGCTGCTTTCCACTGACATTTTCTTTTGCCATCTCATGTGTGTGTGTGTGTGTGTGTGTGTGTGTGTGTGTGTGTCACTGGGGTTTGAACTCAAATCCACATGCTTTTGCTTAGCTTACTTGCCTGGCTGTACCTCTACCACCCATCACACAGTTTGCTGGGTATTTTAAAGATGGAGTCTACCCAACATTTGGTCCTCACTAATCTCAATCTTGTGGAGTTCAGCCCTCTAAGTGGCTCACTGGCCCTTGGCTTATATTGTCTATCCTATCTAATGTGGCTTGTGCATCATGCATGATCTGGCACCCTTCTATGATATCAATTCTACTTCCTACCGTTCTTCCTCACATGTTTCCATCCTCCTTACTGGCTTGTTTCTTTTCCAAATGCACTATTTGTGTGCTGTAAGTCAGAGAGTTTGGACGCCATGCAGAATACTTCCTTTCATGCTGTGCTTCAAGTACAAATCCTTGCATCCTGCCACAGACCTCCACTTCTGAGGTCTAACAAGGGGCTAGTGCAAACAAACTTCATGAACTTCACTTGGGGCTCATCATTTTAATCAGAAGCAGCAAAAATGGAATTTTTGTGATTATCTTTGGTCAGAAAATCAGGCCTGATGTTTTTGCCTGGATGTATCTGGTTGTAGGAGTTAAAAATCTTTTCTGTCAGAATGTTTGCTTGACATAAGCACTGTCGTCTTACAAAAATCTGTTTGGTTAAGTCACATTCTGTTATGATCAGAATGTGTTTTCCAAACACATTCCTGCTTTGGCCAGGCAGCCTGGTCTCAGTGGATGGCTTGGATGAGCTTTTAACTCTTTTCAGGTGAGTCAATCACACAAGATTGTGAACCTAAATTCTGACAATCAAAATGAGGGGTAATAAAGCATTAGGGATAAAACCTAGGCTGACTGCGTATCTAGTGCATTTGCACACGACTTCTCAAAAGCAGCATGCCCTTACATAGAAGTAAAATATTACCTTGTTGAGTTCCTCTTGAGTTGGCATCCTCATTTCTATGTGGCACCCTAATATTCTGAGAGAGAAAGTATAGAACCAGAACACTGGAATGAGCATAAGACATGTTTGGCATGGCTTTCCTACTTGAAGTTTCAAAGAACTACACAGTCTTGTTTCCATGTGTTCTTACCTACCATGGCAAGAATAAAGAGAAGTAGAATTATTAGTATCTACAAAGGTCCACATAGTTCCCGAATTTTAAAAGCAGCTCAGACTTCCTGAGGCATCTGGCAGCCCGGCTGCACCTGGGCACCTTTACTGTGAGGGTTGTGAGCAGAGGATCCTTGTCTGGTGCAAAGCACTTGCTCTATTCCATCCACTCCTCTCGCCTACCAACCCTTCCACATTCTTCCTGTGGCCAGTGCAGCACCTTGCACTCTGTAGGCATTTCATAGTCATTCTTTCATTAATGAACAAATCTTACGTTTAGCTCTATTTATACTGTAGATGAGGATGAGCAGAGGGACTATTGATGCATGACTTCTCTAGATCTGTACACTATTGATGCATGACTTCTCTAGGTCTGTACACTGGCAAAGAATCTTAACCCACCCAAGTCAGTTGTCTTGACAAATATTGGGAAAGGCATGTGAACATTTCAACTTGGGGTCAACTACTGCTATAGTAATGTTAATAATAATTGGGAGATGGTAAAGTTTTAAACAATGACTACTTCTTTAGTGTATATCATTTGTGGGTACTTTATATGTACCTACTTATTACCAAATAATATTTTCCTAGGAATTACTTCCCTAAGAAGTCTGTACTTTTTCTAATTTTCAGACATGAGTTACTGATGACATTCTACAGGCCAAGGGTAGGTGGTTTGACCATCCCAATATGTATGATGGGATTGGCAAAACTCTGGAGGTGGCTTTGCTGGGAAATCTCTGAAGTGTTGTATAGTCAAAGCCCAGGCTGCTTTGGGCTATCACTGGATGAAATGGGAGAAAGACACAAGATAGGCTGGGACAATGTGTGTGGGAGCAGCTCTTGTCACCAAGAAGACCTATTCCCTGAGAACATGTTGGTAACACACAGCAGCTTTGGAAGACTAAAGCTTGGCCTGGGGTAGAAGGGATAATGAGAGAGCTTTCTGCTCATATGGCAAAAGTCATGGTGGATTTCTCAATTTATGGGCCAAATTCTTGAAGTTTGCTCTTTAACTTTTTTTTCTTGCTCTTGTTTTGACAGTTTTTTGATTTTATTTCTAGTGCTGTGAGAACCAACTATTCAAAGAAACCTACAAGGGAGAGCTATGCTTTGATTTAGCACCTGGAACCTCATCTACATATGACTAAGGATTTTTTCCTGAACTCAGAGCCTGGGCTCTGTTCTTGAGCTTTTTCACTCAAGGCTAGTGCTCTACTATGTAACCCACAGCTCCACTCCCATCATTTCTGCTGGTTAATTGGAGATAAGAGTCTTATGGACTTTCATGCCTAGGCTTGTCTTTGAACTTGGATCCTCAGATTTCAGGCTCCTGAGTGGCTAGAGTTACAAATTGTGAGCCACCAGTGCCTGGCAGGATTGAGTTTTTATCAGAATGGATAGATAGCTTTCTGTCACACTCAGATCCTTTCCCCAATTAAATATGACTAGAAGCAGAATAAAAGTCAAAGAATAAAAAATGTTTTCAAACCCTGGAGATAAAAGAGTGAATTTACAGATTAGGAACCCTGGAGATCAAGAGGTGTCCAGGAAACATGGTGACACACTGATGTAAGGGGACCTGGTGACTCAACAGATAAGCTTAGGCTTTGAATTTTTTTTCTTATTCTTTGCACAATCACTTGTTCATTCTCATTGTCATATACCTGGTGGATAAGAAAAAATAAATAGAGAATATAGATCACTGTAGGTTAAGGGGGAAAAGAGAAAGGAACATAGTACTAACTTGGGGTTGAATAAAGGCTCATGGGCAGGGTTTTATGTTTGCTTGTTCATTTTTAGATGGTCTCAGGTGACGAAGCATAGGCCAAAGATGGGCTAAAAGTCAATACCTAGACAGAGAAGTTGGCTTTAAGAATATGTATTTCGTCGATGCAGAAAAAGTAACTGCTGTTTAAAGCTTTGAGGAGTGTTCCCAAGAGTTCTAAGCTCTGTTGCGCATTAAATCATCTAAACAATAAGTAGCTTTAGGTACAGTCATGGATCGTTGATAGAATATTTTGTTAGGGGGTAGGCTGATGAAAAGTATTTTATTCTTCCAACAGGCTTTCTTTGTGTCCATAACTTGAAGGATAAAGGTGAAGTCGTCCAGTTCTCTGTCTTCTACTGTGATAGTTGTGGTGACAGGTTTGTAAATAGGTCAAGGACATGTGAATGTTGTACACAGCATATGCGGGTGTCTCTCCCTGAGGTGCCACAGCATTTAGGAGTCCTGAAAGCAATGACACCTGAGGTAAGCATATTTAAAAATTTTTCAAAATACTTAAAGAATTACCATGCCTGGATGATGGGCTTATTGTAGAAATATTAAATAAGGAAAGTAAGCAAGCATCCTTTATTTGAAATATAAAATCTCAAAAGAGATACTACTAAACTTACAGCTGAACTTCGCTCTAGAGATTTTTGTGTGTCTCTGACTTCTGACAAAGTTTTTCACCTCTCGGACTATTTCCCCATCTGAAAACTAAGAGGTTATTCTCCCAGGCTGTGTCTACCCCTGATTGTCTTTAAGTCTCTAACTCTAAGTATAAAGGCATGCAATGAAGCGTGCTTTCTCCTTGTGGAAATGTAGCAATTTAAAATAAGAAACCAAAATGGTGTCTGTCTTTAACTCTGACACATGTCTCCCTCATGACAAAGGTCAAGTGTTTCAGTATCCTCTCTCTTGTTTGCTTCATCTCCAAATAAGGTAACATGCCTTTTCTTCATGTCCAGATGAATAAGAACCTTATTTCTATGAAGGAAATGGCTTATATGTGCAAAGTATATCAATTCTTATAGGTCATCCTGTTACCATTTTCTTAATTCTATTCCAACATAATAGCCATGAACTCTTTTCTTTTGGGTTAGATCCTGATTGCAGCCTGGAAAGCAAGGAAAGTCTTGGGAACAAAGATTCTCAGTGCTCCGTTTTCTCTAGATGAGCTATTCATTATTTTTCAAGTGATTTCTCCTTAATATATTATTATGCTCTTCTATAAACAGGTGTTTAATTTCCTTTTACCTATTGTGTATCAGTTGGAAGACATATCACATTCTGGGGAAATTGTGTTCTTTTACAAAAATTGCATTGTGGGGATTGATTCAAACCGGTCCAAAATATCCATGTTGCTACTATCCAGTGTAGGGTCTTTGCATTAAATATACATAATATCATTCAGAAATATTGGCTGGGGACTGGGAAGGTGGCTCAGTGGTAGAGTGCTTGCCTTGCATGCATGAGGCCCTGGGTTCAATTCCTCTGCACCACATAAGCAGAAAAAGCTGTATGTAGTGCTATGTTTCAAGTGGTAGAGAGCTAGCCTTGAGCTAAAGAGCATCCAGGCCCAGAGTTCAGGTCCCCTGACTGACAAAAGAAGAAAAAGAAAAAAGAAATGTTGGCTGGCAACCATCAACAAAGCAGAAAGTGGACCATGTAATTTAATACTTGGAACTTTGATGTTTGCTGGATGGTTGCACAGTGAAGAGCATCAATTTTGTACAAAGTCCCACCATGCCTTGTGTTAGGGTGAGTGCTCTGAAAAGATCCACAACCTAGCAGGACAGAAACATGTACTTTCCACCTAACCCGGATGAACACCTTGTTAGTGGTGCAGAGGGCTGTGGGTATTCAGAGCACAGGCAGCAGTAATGAATAAACAGAGGTCTTCTGGTGGCCTTCACTCAGCTAAAATAAAGCATTCTCAGTGGAGTATGAGGAGACGAAGAGCCCCTTGAATTATCCTCCCACTGATAGAAAGGAGACTTGAACCATCCATGGGAAAATGTACCCACTCGGACCTTTCCAAATAGCGTCCAGTAGTGACACTACCATCAAATAGGACCCAGTATATAGCTTCTGGATTACTGCAGACCAGGTGCTGACTGTCACCGCTTTCTTCCTTCTAGTTTTTAATGCCTCTAATTTATCCCTGTCTGGAGACGGAGAATCAAAGAGGGAAGTAGCAATTTTAAGCCATTTGAGAATAGGGTTCATGGGAAAGAACTTTTTTTTCTTCCTTCTTCTCTCTCTTTGTGGATGGCTTGGTCCATCCTCATGAATGAGGACTGGACAAAGCGCTAGACCTGACCTTTGAAAGTGTGAGAAGATTTTTTTTGGCGGGGGGATGGTTTCTACTAACAAAGCTATTTGAAATTTCTCTCAGCAAAGTGAATAGTTTGTAGGGAGGAATTTAGGTTTCTTTCAAAAGCAATATCACAAACGTTAAATCTACATATTGCATGTGTTTACTCCAAGACTCTCAGTAGGCACTTGTAAACAAAAATAATCAATAATAAAGATTTGCATCACTGTAAACACTTTGCTTTTCTATAGCGCTTTCATGAAATTTTATTTTACTGCTAATTTGCATATGGTTCAATACTGTATATACTCCATTTAAAACTGATTATTACATACAGATATGATAATTTCTTAATCTTAGATACTATAGTAAATACTATACTTTATTAATCATATTTTTTCTCTGGACTACAAACACAATACCTCTTATAATGTATTTATCTCATAATATAGTTCTGTAAGTTAGAAAGAAGAAACTACAAGGTCCAAAGCTTCAATTGAGCTTTAACCAAAATTCCATAATACATTAAAAGTATTCTATACCATAGCTGAGTGACATTGATTCCAGGGATGCACGGATAGTTTCATACATGAAAATAAGCCAGATAACACATCTCATTCAGAGAATAGAGTAAAAACCCATGTGACACAGAAAAACAATTGATAAAATTGAACACATGTTCATGATTAAAAAACAATCAGCAAACAAGGAAAAAGCCCTAAAGAGATGGATCAACCTTGAAACAAAAACAGCTGAAGATCTCATGTTTCCAAATAATGCTTCTATGATTTTAAAATGTATTACAAAGCTACAGTAACCAAAGGAGTATGGGACTGATATATAGGAAACCAAATAGAGAGCCCAGAAATAAAATCTCAAATTTATAGTCAAATGATCGTCAGAAGGATGTACAGTTTGTAAAAGTGTCTGTTTCAATAAATGGTGAGAAGGAAACTGCATATCTGTATATAAAAATAAACTTGGATCCTTACTACGTATACATGAAAATACGAAGACACATTCAAAGGCTTCATTACATTGGATTCAGTGATGATTCCTGGACATGGCCCCTAGAAGCATAGACAAATAAAACCATATCAAACAAAAACATCTTTGTGCAGCACAAGAAACAGCACTATGATAAGGCAATCTATACAACAGAAGAATGTTATCTGCAAACCACGTATCTGAGAAGGACTTATTTCGTACCTGAAAAGAACTCTCACAACTGAACAGCAACAAAAACGTTGTACAAAGAAAAAAATAGCCTGTGACCAGTCAATTTCAACTCATCAGGGACATCAAAAAGCAAAACCAACATGACATGTGAGAACTTTGTTTTGTGGTCTTGCTGACCAAAGCATTATTTCTGATTTGTATTCACCCAAGGATTTAGTCACTGGGTGCTGTACATGTGTGCGTACTTGAGTGTGTCTTTTTGTCAGTACTACAGGGATTAAGAAGAGCTACCCAACAGAGACTGCTCGAGACAATGACCAATGCCAGTTAAAAGTACTTGAAAACCAGCAGGGGCAAGAAGACCAGCAAAACCTTCCTTCTGTTTCTGGAAACAAGATGAGTTTATCATAAGGAAGCTGTCCTCCTGGTATAAGAAAAGTATCAATGAAATCATTAAAGGCAAGAAGCTGCGGCTCAGAGGATCTACGCAACCAAACCCTGTTCAACTACAGCTCGTCTCACTTTTTTACCTAGATTCCCCAGCTCATGTCTCCTCCCATCTGTGACATTTTCATATCTTAGGGTCTTCTGTCTAATTCCACACGCAAGTATTTAATGTTAACTTATGTTTTGGCATCTTTGGATCCTTCGGATGGCTCCCGTGTCACAGTTCATCTAAGTTAATTTGAACCCTTGTTTTCTGTGGATCTGTCATATGTACATTTAATTCTCAGAAATTATGAATAGAGGTAAAAATGTTCCCTCCATTGTGTTCCCAGTTATTGACACTTTAATCGAAAGCCCATGCTTTGTCAAGCGTCTGGTGACTTCTCACACATTCTCACCCAGCAAGCTACTGGCACCAGGAGCTCCGTTGGTTTCCACAGTGGCCACGCCCCGTGCCAGCGTGGACGCCCGGGGAGCATGTTACTATGGGAGTAAGTGATTACCAGCTATGCAGTGCTGACTCTCTTCTCCACATACAGAGGTGTGTGTTTCTGGCTTTGCCTATGAGATGGAAAATGACAGCGGTGAAACCGGGCTCCAGACACCACAACGTTCTCAAACTGTGGTTACTACATGGATGCAATGAAGCTTCCAGACATATTGAGGAGCAATTTGGGCTTGAACATTAGTGACCCTATTAGTAGTCACTTGTATGAATCAAAGACTGGAGGAAACTGCCTTTAAGGGAGGAAAACTTATTTTGATCCCCAATTTCTGAGGTCTCATAATTTGTGATGGTTATGCAAATCACATTCTGGAAGCCAAGAGTCAGAGAAAGATTGTCTTTGCTGGCAGGTTTGCTCCTCCTTTGTTTTTCTTCTAAAATTAGCACACATTCGTTGTACTAGGGGGGTGGTTCATTGTGACGTTTCCACGCATGTTTAAGTGTTTATTCTGCCCATGCCCCCAACATTCTCTCTTACTCCCCGCTTTCTCCCTTCCCCCATCTTCCTAAAATTGTTTTTAATATGCTGAATCCTAGGGCTTGAGCTCAGGGCCTGGGAAGAGTCCCTGAGTTTTTTTTGTTTTGCTCAAGGGTAGAACTCTACCATGTAGGGCAGAGCTTCACTTCTGGCTTTTGTGGGGCTTAAGTGGAGATAAGAGTCTCACAGAGTTTCCTGCCCTGTCTGGCTTTGAACCACAATTCTCAGATCTCAGGCTCCTGAGATGCTAGGATTATAGGTGTGAGCCACTGATGCCCAGCTCCCCTTCTCTCTTCTTAAAACAATTTCAACAGCCTGCATTGTTATAGTTTCATAACGCAAAAAAAAACTACTTGACCATATTCATTCTCATTCCTCTCCTGGTCAGCCCAAGCCCTTCCTACATGAAAATTTTACAGAACACCGAGTCAATTTAATAGCACATTGAATTTCCCCCAAATGGTGCACTTTGTATATTTTCATGTTTCCAGGAAGAGGAACAAAAGGACCTATCTTTTAGGCTCAAGGTCGGTGAAGGAAATAGATATTTCTGTCTTCAGGGGCTTCGCACTGACCTCAGAGCAGTAAAAGAGTCTGAAAAGACTGGAATTCTATGCTGCCATCAGAAAGAATGACACAGCCCCATCTGTAAGGAAACGGAAAGACTTGGGAAAAATCAGAGGAAGTGAAGTAAGCCAGGCCCAAAGAAACATAAGGCCCGTGGGTTCCCTTAATTGCAGTAACTAGTACATGTTTAGGATAATCTTAGCAGATGAGCAGACTAGCTCAATAGCTACATACATATGACCATATAAGATGGTGCGAGGTGAAATGGACTCCAAGGTTTTTCTTGGATGTTGTTGTTTTCATTTTCAAATAAAAGAGTCTGATAGGGCAACCAGGCCCCTCCCACAGGGGCGGGCCATCATCCCTGGCAGGCCCTGAGGCTTCACAAAGGTGGGACTCTAGGCATTAAGTCGTGGCTTACTGCACCTGGAAGATTTAGGTGCAAACAATAGACAGATTTGACCTGACACCAGAATGGACGTCCATTGTAAAGGGCTAAGGGATGCACAGAGGGCTCCTGCAGGCTGCATGGGGCCTCTGATTGGGTCTGAGGACTGATCTGGCCAGTGGGCTGTCCAGTTATCTGGAGAGTCACGTAGCTCTCTCCTGGAGAGACACCTGCACTCAGCACACCCTAGGCGGCCCCCAGTGAGAGCTCTGCCTAGCATTTACTTCCATAACTCCTGGCCATTTCACTTCATCCTTTGTGCCAGCGGACTCATTCTTCAAGACCACCGAGCCAAAGTAATGGATCCAGGTGTTGCGGTGTTCAGGTATCATAGTTTTCTACAGTTTGGTAGACCACACTCGATTCCCTATCCTGATGAGGTTATCCTCAATTTATTATCTTACTCACAGGTTTTCATGTGTGAAGTGTGTAATGATATTTCCGTCTTCTGCCACCTTAATGCAAAACAGAGAAGCATTTAAGATTCCCAAAGCACTGGAAGTCACCTCTCAAATGGGCCTCTCCCTAGGTTGTCAGGGCCCTGGTCTCTCCCTTGAGTCAGGTCTCCTAAGGCTTCTATGATACTTAACTCTTTCACTTCACTAAAGACAGACTAGAAGGAGACACTATTGACATAGAATTCTCATGTCAACAGCCAGTGTCTGACAGCTTGATGAGTCTTTTTTTCCCCCAGCACCTAATGTGTTAAGTGATATGATAAAACCTTTCATCTTTAGTCTAACCAACTACTCTTCAAGTACACCTGTCTGTTCCATGCCTCTTGGGTGAAGTAGGTACAATGAAGTCCGCGTCAGCCCCTTCAGATGGGAGACGTCGAAGGGAGTTTGGAGATGAGTCCGAAGCACAGCTCAGTCATGCTGGGACTCTGGCCTGCCAACACAGCTCCTTATCCAAGTATACTTCTGCCTGTGAGGCTGAATGTCCTAGGTCACTGTCCGGGGTATCCTAGGCTGAGAGTTTCATGCCTTGGAAGATCATTTCGGATTTTTGTACAAGTTGGGCAAGGGGTGGAGGGAGTAGTTGTGGAGGTGAGGATGGAAGGGATGGTAGGGGAAAAACAAAGGAGGAGGCAATGACACTCAATGGAAAATATACTCTCTGCCTTGCTCATGTAACGGTAACCCCTCTGTACAGTATTTTTACAATTAAAAACCTATTAAAAATGAATATTACTTATTATTCATTCATTTATTATTTATTTACTTATGCTAGTCAGTGCTTGACTTCAGGGTCTTCTATCTACTGGACTTGCTTGTTTAGTTGCTGCTCTAACTACTTGACCCATACCTCCAGTCCAGCCTTTTACTAGTTGTTCTGCAGATCGAGTCTTCTGGATTTTCTGTATGGGCTGGCTTCCAGCTGAAATCCTTCCAGATCTCAGCCTCTTGAGTAGGAAGGATGACAGCTTTCAGCCAGTAGCAATAGGCTTAAAAATTAATTTTATTGGAAATGCCTACAATACCACATGGATCCTGTGTGTGGGTGTGTGGGTGTCAAGGCTGGGACTTGAACTCAGGGTGCTGTTCTTGAGCATTTTTTTTTCTAGCGCTCTACCATTTGTGCCCCAGCTCCACTTCCAGCTTTTTGATGGTTAATTGGAAATAAGAGTCTCACGGACTTTCCTGCCCAGGCTGGCTTCAAACCTTGGTCCTCAGATCTCAGCCTTCTGAATAGCTAGGATTCTAGGCATGAAGCCAGCAGCACTGATCTTCTTTAGGTTCTTATTTTACTGCTAGACTGTATCCCCTTCACATAGTAGGTGAAAAGTACTGACATCCCTCTTTCAAACTCAGTGTGAAATGTTTTCAAATTCAGAATTTCCTTGGAGGGATATAGTGATTGCTCCATTTTTCGAAAGCATGCTCCCAGTGATAGGCTTCACCGACGTCTAAGGTAATGTGAACAGACTCTGGAAATCCTGGCTGAAGGCGGCACTTGTAGTAGATATTAATTTATTGCCACATCTTCAGTATTCGAGAACATTGCTTTCCTTGATCTTTTTCACATCCACTTACAGTAAACAACAACCCTGCAGCGCCCTGCCTGGTCAGGAAGGCCAGGAAAGCTGGTGTCAGGTCCTGTTGGCGCTCTAAATCAGTCTTGTGAGCTAAATTAGTCTGCTCTAATTTTATGCGTTAAATTAGTCTGCAGTGGAATTTCTCAACCTTGACTCATCGGGGTGGAAATTGTGCTGTTGTAGGAGCTTTGCTGAGTGATGTGCAATGGTCAGCCATGCCATCTCTGGCCTCTACACACTGGCCTTTACCCTCTGGACTCTGGCCCAAAGCAAATGTCCCAGCAGCTGTGACAATCAAAACATCTCAGACCTTGTTAAGTAGCTAGCTGCATCATCTGCAAAGCCCAGGACAAAAATGAAAACATTGAACCTTAAAAGTACTTTATTGTTTACAAAACAATAGAGTCATAGTGGTATTTGGGTAACAAAAATAACTTTAAAGGTTACAAACTTAACAGATAGGAACCAAATACAAATTGGAATCAAAATTGTACATAACACAGTAAATGAAACGCGATTCCTATGATATCTGCACTTAATACTTTTCTGGTTCACTTTCCTTTTTTCAAACTCATTCAGAAGATTAAACATCTTGACATTTTTATCCCTTGTGTTTTCAATGGATAGGACTGAAAATCATGGCAGTTGCTTTTACAAAGTGGAAGATTGTAAATGATTTAAAAAAAATTTATTTTGAGAAAGAGTTTTGGAGTGATTTAGTAGGCACTAAATCTGTATTTTGTAGGTGATGACAATGAGATTAATGTCTGGCAAATTATTTTTAAATATATATTTTGGTAAAACTTGAACTGGTGATTCTTTTGTAATAAATGTTCTAAATGTTGGTAGACATGTGATAGATATGTGTATATATGCATACATATGTGTGTATGTATATATAGATACATATCCATGTTTTCATAGGGAACAAGTGTTATTTAGAAAAATAAAGCAAAGTGTGTGCAGATAACATGTCTGGCTAGGAATTATCACCTGATGGAGAGAGATTGAATGTATCATATATCAGAGATGACATTCAAGTTGAGCTCTGGGTTGGGAGGGAGAGAGAAAGGGAAGATGCTTAGTGGGCAGATCTTTCTGCAGGCAGAGGCTGTGGATGAAGTGTACTCAGTCTCTATTGAGGGAGGACAGGGCCCATTGGGTCTCAGTAAAGAGGAGAGGGAAGGGAGGAGGAGGAGGCTGGAGAGATGAGAATGGCCTCTAGGTCATTCTAGCACTGTTGATATCTGGGAAGGTTGATGAGGCTCTGCAGGTTTGAGCAAAACAAGGTGGCCGGAGACCATTGTTAAAAGGATCCTCTGGCTGCTTTCTCAATAAATCATCCCGCCACAGAAGCCTTTAAATGCCTTTTAACACCACTGTGCTGGCACTGGCTACCCTTTGGGAGCTTTTTCTGGGTTGATTTGGGGGCAAATAGATAACAAGAATGAGATCCAGCTGGTACTGGGTGGTGGAGAAGTTCTTGCTCTATTACTGAGAGAGACACTTCAGGTCTCTAGAAATCCCTTAGCTACCACGAGCCTCTCAGAGTACAAAATGCAACTTCTGAAAGCCATCCTAAATCCTTCGACCACCTTCATAAAAACCAACTTGTGGGAAGTGTGAACAGCACACTCTTCTGTTTTAAAGCACGATTCTTCCATTTCTGGCAGCAAGGGGCCGCTTTTACTGTGGCCTAGCCACAGTAGCTGTGGCTGTGGCAGCTGTAGCCGCCTTGGATGGAGATAGGAGTTGACGGGCACGTCCCGGGGTAGATGACACCGCTGTGGTAAACAGCTGGGAAGTTGTCCATGAAGTCTTGAGAGGTTCGTCCTTTCCCATTTCTCTCCAAGATGAAATCTTACAAGTCAATTTGGAAAAGACACCGCCCTTGCTGTAGGCCAGCTTTATTCTGTAGCATAGTTTCTGACTGTGAAGATGGTCATGGATGGTCCATTCTTTCCCAGAGGTCAATGTGTTACAGGGGACCATCACCAAACTTGGCAGTCCTGCTTGAACTCATGTCACCACTCCCGTTCTTTGCTCCAATGCTCAGAACGGTATCATGGACCTACAGTGTAGATGTAAGACTTCCCACTCCCGTTCCTTGCTCAAATGCTCAGAACGGTATCATGGACCTACAGTGTAGATGTAAGACTTCCTGCTCATAAAAACAGAAAAGCAAAAACCAGTGAACTTGTACAGACTTCCATTTCTTGTAAGAGTACTGATATTCCTGCTGACTCCCTTCTAAATCAGGTGCTGATATAATAATACACACCTTACAGATGGAGGTGAAAGAATTCGTAGTGTGGTTCACAATAGCTCAACATCTATGTATCTATGACCTACAAAATGATGCTAATTGAAATGAACAGGAGGGTTCTTTTTAGTATACTGTGTGAAGTTATTTCTTTTTTTCCTTTCTTTTGTTTTCCTTTGGTTTATCTCTTATTGTCAGTTTTTTATTATGGTACCCTGTGTCTTATATATAAGTTTATCTGATTTGGGGAAGGGAAGGGGAATAGCAAAATGGTGAGACAAAGAACCAATGCAACAGTGATACTCACAAGACACTATGTTGGAAATGATCTTTACAATTTTGAGGGGAGCAGAATGGGGACGGAGAGAGTGGGAGAAATTGTGGGAGAGGTAACAATGGTCGACAAGAAATATACTCATTACCTTACTTATGTAACTCTAACCCCTCTGTGCATGATCTTTACAATAAAATAAGTATTAACCACAAAAAAAACGTAGTGTGCTCTTCTGCAGTGCATACACAGCTTTCCAGCACCCCAACAGCTCTGCACAGAAGAGCTAAACAGAAAGAGTTGACAGATGTCAGACCTTTAACATGGGAAGCACCCTGACAAACTAACAGGAGCCAAAAACAAATCAACAACACTTGTTACTGCTATCATTTTACCAAGGGCAGGTTCTGTGTTTTTGTTTTGTTTTGTTTTTTTCTTTTCTTTTTTTTTTGGAGCTGGTTGTTTTGCAAGCTTGCCATTATGGAAGAAAAATAGAATGTCAATAAATCCAACGCTGAGCATTCAATGAATTATTTCCTAGTAGGAGGGCAAAAAATTGAACCAGGCTGGGCAGTCTAGAGGGAAAGCGTGTAAATGACTTGTAACTAAGAGGATCTGACCCTCTGCATAATTCATAATCATTAGTCTAAGTGACACTCTAGCAGTCACTCTACCAGGGTGCTCTTAATATGCCAAGGCAGAGGTCTAAACAGGCCACTCAGCAGTGGTCTCAGTGTGATCAGGTTTCTCTGGAACACAACTCCCCAGAAGGCTGTATTTGGCCCATAGGTTTTTTTTCTTTTCTTTTCTTTTCTTTCTCGCTTTTTATTTATTTTTTTTTAAGCACAAGATGCTGGCTCAGCTTCATCATGTGTGCAATTTAAAGGTTGCTCAAGTGATTCTTTAAAACTGCATAAAAGCAATTCTACCCTGCCTGGGAGACAGTATTACTATAATGTTCTGTGCATACATCTGCATGATTTCTCAGAGCTAATTCAAATTTAATGCATTGGTAATTCCTTTTCCGCTGAAGCCACCCCACAGTAATCTGAAGGTTACAGAATGATCTTCCAGCTCAAATAACACTTTGAGACTAGCATAAATGGAGAGGCAGGAACATAATGGGCAGAATTA
This sequence comes from Dipodomys ordii, assembly GCF_000151885.1. Taxonomy (NCBI): domain Eukaryota; kingdom Metazoa; phylum Chordata; class Mammalia; order Rodentia; family Heteromyidae; genus Dipodomys; species Dipodomys ordii. The sequence goes on along the minus strand of NW_012267243.1, from coordinate 12,837,702 downwards.
GGCTTGCAATGATACAGCCCACCCTCATTACCACTCAGAGTGAGGCTGACCAGAGTTTAGAGTGTTTTCAGATGGATAATCATAATGGAGTTTTAATAAAACCAGGAGTCAAGCTATAGGAGTCTTTTATCAGGCTTTGTAACATCACCAAACTGACAGTTTATGAACAATTCAGAACATTTTCTCCAACCATCAAAAAGACCATTCTCAGGGTTAAACTAAGTTTTGATTAAAACACTTAGAGGAATCTGTAAGACATCACAAATCCATAAGATTAACAATTTAGCTCAGATGTCATAAAAATAGTGGGCAAATAATTGTAAGATTAAACAGGGCAGGGCATTTAAAATATTTTTGCCAGTGCTGGAACTTGAACTCTGGACCTAGGTGCTGTCCCTGAACACATTTTACTCAAGTTTAATGCTCTACCACTTGTAGCTTTTTCTGTGATTAATTGGAGATAAGAGTTTCATGGACTTTCCTAGTCAGGCTGGCTTTGAATTGTGATTCTCAGATCTCAGCCTCCTGAGTAGCTAGGATTACAGGCATGAGCCCCCAGTCTCCAGGTTAAAATACTTTTAATAAACTTTTTATTTTATATTAAGTTTAGATTTTACATAAAGTATGAAAATGGTAGAGTTCTTGTAGGTTTTATGAAAAGTTTCCCAGCTATTAATGATTTGCAATACTCTGGTACATTTGTCTTAATGGATGAACTAATACTGATGCATTCTATGAATGAAAGTTCAAATTCATTGAGGATTCAGATTCCCTGAGTTTTCCGCCCTTAGTCCAGGACCCCTCCCAGAGATCACATGTTGTCAATGTCTTCTTAAACCTCTCTAGCCTGTGAGGATTTCTCAGACCTTTGTTTTTGATGACTGTTACGTTTTGAGTACTGCTAATCCAATGTTTTGTAGGCTGTTCCTCAGTTGCATTTGTCAGATGTGCTGCATGATAAAGATTGGCGTTTTGGCTTCAGGAAGACTGAGGCTGACAAGGTGCTATCTTCAATGCATTATCTCAAACGTTCTTGTTATCACCACACTTATGCTGGTGTTAAACTTGCCCGCCTGAATCATGTTTTCCAGGTTACATTGTTCCCCCATCCCATACTGTATTCGTTGGAGAAAGGTCAAATTGTCTGCCCACACTTACAGAGTAATGGGTAACGATCCAGTCTTGTGAAGGCAGAAAATCTGCCTATCTACCTGAATGACTTGGCATTGTTTAACTTGGGTTGTTGTCTTAGTGTCCTTCATTCATCTCTCTGTCTCTGTCTCTCTCTCTTTCTCTCTCTCCCTCCTTCTCTCCCTCTCTTGCTCTCTCACACATTCACACATTTCCAAACATTTCTCCTATTCTTTGGGTTACAATGCCATACCATTTTGTTGATACTGAAGAACTGCAACAACATGTGAATCAGGTCCATTGTCTTGAAGGCCGCGAAGAACAAGTCCAAGGACAAAGAGGAAGAAATAAAATGGCAAAGATTTATGGAAGAAAACGATAGGCAGAGCTCCTGCTAGACAGGAGCGGTCCCAAGGGTAGGTGTTGCCTGGATTGCATTGTGCAGAGGTTCATGAGTTGTCTCCAGGAGAGGAGAGAGCTACATGGCTCTCAAGGTCATTAAACAGCCCCAGCCCCACACAGCCTGTGCAAGGCCCTCTGACTAGGTGCCTGTTCCAGCTCATGCCTGAGGTCCAATCTGTTCGCTGTTCACATGAAAGCTTCCAGGGACAATGGACCTAGATGTGATGTGTGGGGCCCACATGTGTGAATGCTCAAGGCTGCAGTAATGACATGTCTAGGAGTCTGCATGCAGGATGTCCAGAGGCCAGGGTAAGGGATACAGGACCTCTGTGGTGGGGGGAGGTTTTTGCCCTGATTACTTAGCCAGACTCCTTTTTTCTCTCACGACTGCTCAAATTATTACAGATTTACTCTTTGGAACTTTTTTTCCAGTTGGTCATTGTATCCCCCTGAGACAAGCCTGTTTGTGGGTTTTTGTTGTCATTTGCCACTTTCTTGCTCTCTAAGATGCTTTGGCTTGCTGTGTATGTTTATTTCCCAGTCCCAGGATCAGTCATTTTTCTTCCCCCAAGGAGCCCTAGGGTTCTTTATTGGTGACTATATTTCAAAGACAAATTCTGGGTGGTAGGGTGCTGATGACCACTGGAATGCCATTGCTTCTGTGTTTGCTCAGCTGATAGAGGGAGGGAATACATGTGTGCACAATCTAAACATATCTAAAAATATTTGTATACGTAGCCATCTGTCTCTACATCAAGCTGAACATGAGTTCATACAGAGGCCTCTAAATCTAATCCTATTGGACTTGGCTTATCTGACAGCTCCCACTGCAACAGTGAGAAATTTGGCTAGGGAGTATATTCAATATTTCTTTTGAGATCTAGATAACGTGGCTCACAGCTCCGTGTGATTCCCAGTTGAGTGGCGCAGAAAGTCTTTCTGCTTCCTTCTCTGAAAGGCTGACGTCACCCAGAAGTCAATTAGTTCATTGATGAATTCTGAAGGGACTCCTAATCTAGCTCTAAATGAGAACATTCTCATCTGTAAATACGATTCTCTGAAGACTTAAAAAATTGTGAAAAAGTTTGCACAACCCTTTCTTGCTCTAAAGTTGTTAAATAAAAGCATTTGGCTTCAAGTGTTTGCAGCCTAGTAAACTTCATAGGAATAAAATCACTAAAAGCTGTTCTTCCCTAGAGCCGAGTAGTGCTCATGGCAGATGTTATCTGTTAGTAAAAGGATTGCAACCAGTCAATTCTGGGGATCAAGGTCCTACTTAATACAAAACCTGACATCGTTTGTGTCACTTACAAATCTGGTATTAATTATTTGATAAGCTTGAAGCTGATTGTGTAACACAGACATTTTGTCGTATGAATGGTGAATGTCAAGGATGACTTATTACCCTGCACACACTTAAAAGGAAGGCTAATATGATTTCTTCTAGGAAAGACTCAATGGCAGCTACGCCACAGAGTCAATTACAGTGTTGTGTGTGCTGCTCAGACTTATTTTTCAAAGCCAAAGAAAAGGAAGACAAAGGCAAATGGCTATCAACATAGTAATGATGTTTTTCCTTCTCTGATGTTTGGATTACAGATCTATGGACAAGGAAAGCAAAGAGAAAAGGAAGGATTCTTGCTTAGCGATGCAAAAGTGAGACCTTTCCATCTCCATGATGAATTAATGAGGTGATTTTCAAAGTTCACAAAGTAACCCTTTCATAGAACATCTGGTTGGGAGGCCCAGGGGAGCTATATCAACATTGCTGACATTTACTACAGCTGGATTTTCTATCCTATACTATACTAACAGTATATAGAGAAGACCTCAGAATAGAAAGTTGTTTAATGCTTTGTTGTTTTTGCGAATATATGGTATGTTGAATGTGGCTCACGATTGAAAAACAAAAACCCAAATTAAATTGAGATTAATCATATAATATGCTACACACACAAAAATCTTCTCTTAAATTCTACATTAACTTGGGGGTATTTATCCCAAAGGACAGAATGATTTTTGAATTAAACACAAGATAAGCTGAAGGTAAACAGAAATCCCTGCTTAACTAACTGCAAAGGCAGCGATTTATTGAAGGAAATGGTGTCTCCAATGTCAACGATCCTTTTCAGCTCCTGATTGATTTGTTCTCTGAAAACACCCAATTGTCTGTATACCAGGCTGACAATTTGCTGACAGTGCTGTTGTTAAAAGTGTAGTTTGGTTTCTTGTAGAGTCTCATATTTTATAGACAATTGGAACACTTGTTTTTGAACATGGATCCATGTTTCTTAATGGCATAGAGGTTAGCAAAACTGAATGTTAATTGAACATGCGCAAATACTTTATAAAATATGTAAGAGTTCAGTCTGCCTCTGAAACTGGCATTAGAAATGCAGATTGAATCATATGTAAGATTATAACTTGGCAGACAAGGCACAGGGCCTGCCCTGGATTTTATTGTAACAGGAGTGCAATGGACCACTCAGGTACACACTCAGTAGTGTGTGTGTGTGTGTGTGTGTGTGTGTGTGTGTGTGCGCGCTTTGTGGCGGTGGTCTGAGGTTTGAACTCAGGTTCTCACCTTGGCCAGGCAGGTATGAAAACTAAGTAGTTGGCTTAGCTCTACTACTAAGCCACTCTCACAGCTACATGCACTCGTGACTTGGAAAACACTGGAAACCCAGAAAAGTTAACCACTCCTTGTGTAAATGTATGTGTACGTGTACCAGTATAGAAATGTGAACTCAGGGCCTTAACTCTGGCTTAGCATTTTTGTTCACTTTCCTTTGAGTTCCTCAACAGTGTCTCGTGGTGTTAATTTCTTTCCTAAAATGCTAGAAGTATCGTGGCACCATTTCCATACATGCTGCTACATCCTGAACTCTAAGAGATGTCTGGTTTTTTTTTTTTATAAAAACAAATCTCCTACCCAGTTATTTTAGAAAATAACTTTCTATGAGTGAGGTGGTTGAAGATAGTAGCTTTGGCTTATGTGATGAATTTGATGTTTTAAAACTTAAAGACATGTAATAGCAGTGAAAGATAAACAACACCTATGTAGCTAGTACCCCTAGTACCCCACAGGGCCAGGAGCACCGTACCTCAAATTCTCAGCACACCCTCCCCCATGTGAAGTGTCAATCCTTGGTTCTAATGGACCTTGCATACACCAGTAAGAACTGAGGGTTTGTTTCTCGGTCTGCTGCAGGGGAGAGCGGGGACAGCAGTGCACTGCGTGGGCACTGGCATTCTTGTCCTAGAGTAGATCGGTTGACTTGCCCTGTCCTCCAGCCCTTCCCCTGACAATCGCCTTCACACTTAGCTGCACTTCATAGCTTATTTACCATGTTTGCACTGCTGTTGACTCCCTACGTTTATGTGATGCTGGCCATTTGAAAACATTACCATCTAAATTGGTTCCTGTCACTAATGAGCATATGTTTCCTAGGTGTTGCATGAAATTGAACCAGTGGAAGGATCTGTGAGTGGGAGCGAACTGGTTTTTGTAGGTAGCTATGTTGAGCATCGTCCAGTGCCAAGTTTTCACCCTTGTGAAGAAGAAGAGACCTCCGCTGGCATGCGATCATGTATAGAACTTTATAAGGAAGCCAACAATGAGTTCCTTATAAGCTGAGTTAAGAGAAAATGTGTGTGTGTAAAGGGCTTAAAACTTGCCTTGGGATGTTTCAGATCTATGGAATGAAATAATTATTCCCTTTAGACCTGCTGGAAAGAGATCACAGCCTGGGACTGCTGCAGTGGGTCCCACTGCAGGAACGCGTGCAGAAGGTACCCTCGCTAATGATGACACGGAGGGTGATGCTTGGTACCAAAACGACACTGATTTGCATCTCCTCTTTAACTTTGAGAACATGAAACAACCCTACTGAAATCAAAGCAGAAAGAGGAGAGTGATGAGGAATGAGATGTGGAATCTGAAATGAAATGCTGTTGAAACAGAAAATCAGCCATTTGGCATGAATTCAATGCTTTCTTGGATGTATACCTTTTATCTTCCTGGGGGAAAGACAGTCTCCCTGTAGCTCAGCTCAGGGTTTGGGATAAGGTTGACTTCTGCCACAATCAGAGGTGACCAGGTAAGGAAGACCTGGCCAATCAGATGGCTATATGTTCTTAGCTTCAGTTACTGGCTCAAGATGGAATGTGACCTAGTCAGAGACCATGTGTGATATTTGATAGGAACTGCGGGGGGGGGGGAGCAGTCATTTTGTTTAGCATCTAGTCTTGTATTGTGTATCTTTGAGAGCCAACAGGGACAAGAGTTGTCCCAAGATCTAGACAAGGGAAGGATGACACTGATCAAGACGCATTGCACTCATAAAATGACATGTTCGACCAAACAATTACTTAAAGATAGCAAAACGTAAAGTAAGTCAATACTGAATTTACAAAAAAATCCACACAAGGACTAGATCCTATGGCATTTTATTTCAAAGTCCAAGTTTAAGCCGCAGGTGACAGCTAGCTAGGTCTTTTAAGGATTTTGTTTTTTAGCAGCATGATTCAATAGCTTGCAACTTGGCTTAAATTTTTAGGTTGAGCTATTTACAATCTAATGAAATCATTAGATCATTTCATTTAAAAATGTATATAGTTGAAGTTTTACAGTCTTCATAGCATTAAACCAGATACTTACTAAGGTTCTTTTCTTAATAAAGTTAAAATAAATTTATTATATGTAATACATTTATTATATATTATAATTTACAAGTAAATTATAATATATAAACATAAATATTATATATAAATTTATTATATATAGATAAATAAATTTAAATCCAACTTTTCTCCAATAATATCAATTAACTACAAAGAAAGAGGTTGGAGTTTATTTGGGACCAATATGGCGGCTCCCACCCAGCTTTCTCGTTAGCCTTTTTACAGCTGTGGATGCTATTTGCACTACTTTTTCATGTGTCCTTTTTTAATGGTACTTGAATTTCTTTGGCAATCGAAAGTTACCTATCCTAGTATATTGCAACTTAGTAATTATTGTCTACATTAAAATGACATTGGTGAGTACTAGTTTGGGAATGGATTCAGAAATAGCTTCTAAATGACTCACACAGGATCGGTGATGACATTGAAAGGAGACATAAACAGTTATGCTTAGAAGACTGATATCACATGTAAATGAAACAACTTGAATAAGCATTACTAAGAGAACAGGTAGTGTCGGACTAATAAAAGAAATATTGTATTGCTATAAAACACATATACAGCTGTATTTAACAAGAATAAGCCTATGACAATGGAGATTAAAGTCAATAAAAACTTTGTAAGATGTAGAAAGTTTGTGATACTAGATCTAGAAAGCTCAAAGAAAAAAAATGAAGTAATACAGTATTTGCAGATGCTCACGTATGTGTTAAAAGTATTTTTCAAAAGCAAGGGAACACTAAAGCCAGGTTCAGGATGGTAGACCCCTCCTTTGGGGCAGGAAGTTGGAGAAGGCATGTTGACAGGGTGTGTAGCTAGCTATGCATAGCACCAGGGCTGTTGTATGTCTTACTTCTTTGTTGCTGTGCCCAAAAGTCCATTTAAAGGAGACTATGCTTACTCATGGTTTGGGGGGTAACAATTTCTTGGTTGCCTGGCTCCAGTTGTCCTTAATCCATGGTGAGGTGGAGCATTATGGTGGATGGGCAAAGTGGTGGCAGAGACCTTTACCTAATGGCAGCCAGGAAACAGGGAGAAAGCAAGAAACAGCAAGAAGAGTTTGGGGTGTGTATGTATGGCACCCAGAGGTTCCTGGGCTGTGGAGGCTTGGTCTCCATCCAGTGTGGTAACATTGTAGCTGTTAGAACTAGATGAAAGACATAATGGGAGGTCTTTAGGTTATTACGCACATTGCTTCCAAGGAATGAGGGAAACTTTTGGGGTGTGCCTGAGCTTCCATAAGAGCAAATTCTAACAGCCGATCCTCAATTGTTCTATGGCTTCCTGTTTTCTTTTTTGTTTTGCTGTGATCTTTCTGTGTCTCTTGTCAGGATGTTTAAATCTTTCTAGCAGCTGAAACCGGTGGAGCCTTCTGATCTTGGACTTCAACCTACATAAACTGTGAGCTGTATAAACTTCGTTTCTTTAGAAAGTTAGCATGCCTGAGATATTTTATCCTAGTAATGAAAAATAGACTGATACACAGTGGATACGTGCCAGCAGATTTGACTGTCTAAGTCTGATAACAGGTATTGTCTATGGACATGCATACAATTGGGTACATTGAAATGTATAGGCAAAATGTATTCCTGTCTTCAAAATACACTCTAAGATTCTATTTGGATAGGAAGTAGGTAGGTTTTCAATGTCAGAAATGTCTCTAGCCTCTCACAAGTTTCCCCTACACACTATTTTGCAGGGCTGTGAGTGTGACCCAGAGTCCTCACAAGCTAGGCAAGTGCTCTACAGCTCCACTACAATTCCAGTCTCAACTTCCCATTTCATTTTTTTTTAACACACATCAAACTATTTGTAAAAAAAAAATAGAATATTGAAAAGGTATGAGAATGTTTGGTAGCCACTTTTTCTCGCTAAATTTTGCCTTAAAGTTTGAATCTATACTTAGCAAGTTCTTATGTTTGAATGTATATTTAGCAAGTTCTTATGTTTGAATGCGTATTTAGCAAGTTCTTATGTTTGAATGCATATTTAGCAAGTTCTTATGTTTGAATGCATATTTAGCAAGTTCTTACGTGCTGGGTAGAGTCTTTCCTCCTCTTTTCTTAGGAAAGGAACTTTAAAGAATCATACTAGGTGGGTTAAATACAAATCCAAATTAGCTTCCCAAGGTTCCAATAAATTCTGTGTGGCTGTTAGTGGTGTTGTTTTGTGGCAAGTTACTGAACCTCTTTCAATTTTACTCTTTTCATCTGTAAACTAAGAATAATAGTCCCTTCCTTGCTGAGTTGTGAAGATTAAATGAAACAAATGCTTGTAATAAAAACAAATGTCTATAACAAACTTGGTCACAGGCCCGGCAGCTAGCAAACATTTAGTAGATGTTAATTATTGTAATTATTATGTCAGCAAGCATACAGAAGTAAAAGCTGGTAAAACATATTCTTAAATATCAATAAGGAAAAAACTCAATTGATCACTCTAGGTTACAACCTTGGTGTATGTTTTTCAGTTCTAGAAAATACTACAAGAAAGCCAAATACCAGTATTGCAACATTTTCTAGATCAGCTTGTACCACTATTCCATTTTAAGTTAATGGTTGCTTAATGAAGAAAGAGAAAGACACTTAACAACTTTAATAACAAAGCTATTTACATTTCTTTTTTATGATTCAGGACATATGGCAAGTTAAACAAGCAAATAATTGGTAACAATAGAGCTCTATGGTACTAGGAAATTCAGGCTAACCCTTAGAATCTACTATATGAAACTATTATAAAAGAAAATGTCAACAGTGTAAACCCAGCATATATGAGTTTGTGTGTGTGTGTGTGTGTGTGTGTGTGTGTGTGTGTGTGCTTCTTGCATTGTGTCCACTCCATTATCAACTTCAATTAATAGCTCATAAATAGAGTATTGAAACAATTTGGTGTCAGGCAATAGCAGCGCACTAATATAATAATGACCTTGGTCATGAAGAAAGATAAATCTCAATGATTTAACAATATTTCATAATTGAAGAAAGAATGCATTCCTAATTGGGGCATCACACTAAATAGAAAGACATGCAAAATACTGCCTGGTCATTTTATTTCACCCTTGAAAATACTCAAACATAAATCCAATTTATTAATATTTGTAAAACATTATCACTTTTGTTATCAAATGTAGATAGTTTCTCTGTGCTTTAAATACATTGTGATTTCCAATGGGTAAATTTGCCTCAGGGAAAAATGTAATCACTGAATACAAAACAGTTGTAATCTTTTTCTTCTAGCTTCAAACATGACGCTTCTATGGACTTGAAAGTCAGGATTTAAAATTTTAAAAATAATTCAATGCATAGTCATACACAATACTTTCATATTTGGAAATATGCTTATTTCTTAAATTCATCAAACTGCATTGGGGACTTTACAGCATTGTAATAAAATCAGTGCATGGGACAGATGGTGGAGAAGATTCTTCACTTCAGCATCTCATCATCAAGTGTTATAAGTGACCACATACATTCTCCTTCCAAAGCTTTACAAGGACTGGCCTTCCTCCTAACTCAGCACTCGATGAAGAGCCTCCTGATTGCCTCTGCTAGCTGGTTTCTGTTTAAGACTAGAGATTCATCCTATTATCTTTATCTCAAACACACAGCAAATACCTAGCAGGGGCCAGCAAATATGTGTTGCTTTATAAGCAACAGACAGCAATAAAAACAAAACAATGTTAGGGATTTTCAGACTTACTTTATACAGGAAGCAGTTTTATGCAGATACTTAAAAGCAGGAAATGGGCATTGCACTGTAGGTAATCTGGATAAAGGCTGCCTTCCATCCAAGCATGTTTATCGTGTGCCTGTTGCCCTCTGGCTAGTGTGGAACTAGTTACACACACAGGCACATCATGTCCAAATTATACGCATGTGGGGTTTGCTTGGTGCTGCAAAGACCTATTTGTAGTTTTGACAGAGCAGCAAAACAAAAAATTTATTTGATCCTCTCTCCTAAGGGCAATTTAGAAAGGAAACTGCCATACTTCTGGGATTCAGGAACATTTTCACTCAGCTTTCCTTTGTTTGCTGCACTTCCTGTTTCCTTATGACCTTTCTGAGTTCATGAGAGTTTTGTTCCAAGTAGATTCCCTAGGCAACAAGACGGTCTTCATCCTCATTTCAATCTGGATAAATCAGGGAGTGGAGTGTCGTTTGGAAAGGCAGACTTCAGAGTGATTTATGGCGTGAAATCTTCCTCAAGATGGATCGTGAATGGAGAGCTATGCAGGGATTGATTCCGAATTGTATTGTGGTGAGTATGATATATGGACATCTGAAGTACCATAGGGAAACCCCTTGGTACAATGAATATACACTAAAAGCAAAAAGGAATGTCAGGAAGTAAAACAGGCTCTAATAGGAGGGTGGGTACCACCGGGAGAGGGTAGGGCTAAAAACATGGTAAGTGAGGATGAATATTTGCATGGGTGAAAATAGAACAGTGAATTCTTTTGAAATTGTTTAATGAAGTGGTGTAGGAGGTGTTTTCGTGTTGAGGTTTCTATCAGACATCAATTTGTCTTTCGCATTTTCACAAGCTACACGAAAGTCTGGTCTCCTGATTATAGGCACACTGGCAACATGTGTGCCTGGCTCTCTGTGCTCAGATCTGATCTGGCATTTTGAGCTGTAGTTATAGATTAGCCCATCAACTTGAGAAGCATCTCAAGAAAACTCTGTGTGTGTGTGTTCATATACATGTGCAAGCAGATGGACAGTCTAAGTAGGTAAGAATTATACTATTTGGTATTTGGTTTTCACTCTCTAAATCCCATTCAAGACAACGGAGAAACACTCACTAATGTGAAAGTCATAGATCACCACTCTCTAGGCCACTTTGAGTTATTTGAGGTCTTAATTAATCAACAGCATGGCATCTATTTGGCTAGGGAATCAGAGCTACCTAGCATTGGAAGCCATTTTGATGAGACCCACATTGACCTAATGAAGTTTTTCTGTTTGTTTTCCTGTAGGATAAAATTGAGTGGAAAGGATTGTTTATGACCAGTATAGCTTGTTTTTCCTCTCCAGTCCAACTCATCCAACTCCAATTTCTATTCCCTTCCCCTAAATAGGAGATCTAGGAAGATCTACTCACTGACCTATCTTGGCCATTACTCTTTCATTTAAGATGTCAGGATACTTTGAGGGCAGTATCTTCACATTGTGATATTTAAACTGGAATCCTAATAAGCTTCACACAACTGAGCCTAAGTAAAATGACTGAAATGCAAATCAGTAACGTATTTCCATCAGTGTTAGAAATGAAGTCAGTGATGGTACATTTTCAAGACAAGGCAAATGACTGAGTGGAAAATTACCAGTACCTTGCTTACAGAACTACTTGCAGGAGTGACCATGTTCATGCATTTAAAAGTCTATAGACAGTGCTAATCTGAAGGAGACCAGTTAGAAGTAGGAAGAATGGACTTCATTAAAATGAGTAAATGAAAACGTGTGTATGTCCCAGAAAGCACACATCCAGAAGATTCTTCCAACCATCAAAGAACAAAAAGGAATGGAGACAGACATAAGTCTACTTCCAAAATTCAACAAACACTGAGTGGCATGCATTCAAATTACCCAATTGAAAATAAGGTAACTTACATTAATGTGCAGGGAAGTATGTAAACCCCATAGTGCTTAGACAAATGAGGAATTAGAGGAGGTAGAACCAGACACTAAGGGAAAAAAGACTTGTGAGAGCCTGCCCATTAGACACTTGATCTTACAAGACATTAAAGTTTTACTTTTGCTGCACTTGAGCTGGAATAGGTGAGAGTGTTTCTCATAATGAGGGAGGCCACCATTACAAGTATTAAGATCGCAATAGCGCAATAGCTACGTACATAAGACCACATAAGTGATGCCATGTGAATAAACTCCAAGATGTCGAAAGAGGTTCTTCCTTGTTGTTGTTTTTAATGTTCTGTGTGAAGTTATTGCTTTTTTACTTTCATGTTTGTCTTATGATTCTTTTGTCTTTCTTTTCTTGTCTTATGACTTATCCCTTATTGTCACTGTATTTGATTTTGGCACCCTGTGTCTTGTATAGAAGTTTATCTGAATTAGGGAAGGGAAAGGGAACAACAAAATGGTGAAAAGACAAGCCGATGCAACAGTGATATTCACAGGACAATATTATTGAAAATGAACTTTCCAACTTCAGGGGGGAGGAAATGTGGGAGAAAACAAGGGAAGGGGTAACCATGTTTGACAAGTAATGTAATCACTACCTTACATATTACAAATACATATGTAATTGTAACCCCTCTGTACATCACTTTAACAATCAAATTAAATTAAAAAAATAAAAAATGTATGTAAGTGTACAAATGAGCATTTAGTGACTTTCTGCCTGCTACATTATGGGTAGATTATGCAGCAGGTTCACATGAATTCCTAGAGGACTTCTATGACATAACCACACTGTAAGTGTCCAGTTACCTTGCTGTGATGAATCTGTTCAGATCTTGTCTGGGGTTAGCTGCACAGTAACCCAGAAAAAACAAATTTGGATTCCATCACAGTTGAAGTTATGGAGATAGATAATGTACTTCTTCACAATTAGGGTTTTTCTTGCTCTGAAGTGTCTGTGAACATTTTTTCTGTGCAGGGAATTCTTAAAATTTCCTGTTATATCCATGTGAATTATCTAAGAACCCAAAGGCTGTATGTGAAGGCATGAGATCTGACTGGCATGTTATATCCACAACTGCATTTGTTGCTTCTTTGAACCCTCAGAACAAACAGCTCAGATACGAGCTTTCTCGTATCTGTGCAGCTCTAAGTAGAATTCACATTGGATCCTGAGCTGTTTCTTCTACTTCTCCATCTCTGCTAGAATTCACTACAGAATTCCTATCCTTCATTATCCCATGTTTGATCATTTTTCTTAACTACGGTAGTAAATAAAGCCCCATATCTGCTAGCATTCCTCATTAACTTACGCAAGTTGTATTTCAATGCATACATTTAAAAAATATGATTGAAGTAATTCATATGTATGTATGAAAATAGAATATTCTATTAATGAAATCCATTAAAATTGTTTTGGGGCTGAAGGCATGGTTCAAGTGGTAGAATACCTGCCTAGCAAGTGCATAATTCTGAGTACCATCAAAAAATAGTTCCTAAGGCAGAAAGGAGGAAAAGAAACAGTAACAGAAGGGGTAAAGTTGATCAAAGGACTTTACATGTATATATGGAAATACCACAACAAAACGGCTTCGTACAATTGATGCAGGGTAATATAATGTATGCTAATAATGTGTGCTAATTTTTAGCCACTAAATGTTTACTTTAATATTTCGTTAATAAGTTTACTATGTTTAATCACAGGGTCCAAATACCAAAATGATATTCAAAAGAGGCTTGTTGAGAGAGCCTGTCCCATGTTTGTCCTGGTCTAGAATTTTTTTTTTATTGTGAAAATACAGAGGGGTTACAATTACATAGGTAAGGTAATGAGTACATTTCTTATCAAGCATTGTTGCCTCCTCCTTTGTTTCCCCTTCCCATTCCCCTCACCCCCGCCAAAGTTGTAAAGTTCCTTTTTTGACATAACATCTTGTACATCTCATTATTGCAATGGGTCAATCTGTATCCCTAAACAATTTGTTTTCTTTCCCTTCCCCTCCACAAATTATACCAACATCAAGAATTTTTTTTATTTTGCCTACTTAGGTCATATATAATTTTACTTTTATTAGGTTCTTACTTTTATGCTCTTGTTAATGAATAAATATATAATCTCTGTATATGAGTATACAGACATCATTTATATGTATGTACATATTTACAATTGATTGAATTATATATTTATTGATAAACACTATAAATACATTTTTACACCAAAGCTTTAAGCTAGCATTTTTACAAGGATATTAATTCATTGACACAAAATAGCATTGATATGTGCTTTTTCTGAAGATCTACATACTATATGTATGTAGAATAAAAGAATTTTCAGAAGTGAAATTACTGACATAATAATTTGTAATAGAGAAGAGTCTGACAAATAGTTCTCTAAGTGGGCACAATAATATTAAGATGTCTATATCATAACTTTTGGATGGAACCTGTGAATATCAACCAGCACAATAAAGACACTTTGGAGAGACAGAAATAATTTTTGAAATGACCCTGAGCACTGTGTATAAATACCCACCCACCCCATACATGAGTAAATGGTGAGCAGAATTCAAGCAAATGACCTTATTGAAAGCATATGCTCAAAGATTTCAATCACAGCCCTCTTGAATCAGCCATATTTTGAAGGTGTGATGGAAAAGGTATCTGGAATTATCTGGGACAATCAGAACATTAATTAGTGTGTTAAACAGGAAGAGGAAGGCAGAAGACTTGTTGGCAGTGTTATGGTAAAGGAAGAGCTTGACCTGCCATGGGTGTCTTTGAAGGTGGAGGACAGAAATGCAGAGAGTCTTGAGAAACTGACACTGGCTCTCAGCTGACAAGCATAAAAACTCAATTCTGTCAACAACCTGTAGGGAGGAAAGAGCGATTTCAGTCCTTTAACTTGGAAGAAATGGATTCTTCGGGTTTCTAGAAAAGAATCTAGTCCTATCAATTCTTTAACTTCACCTACTGATACCTGACTTACAAAACTATAAGATACTGAGTTTGCTTAAAGCGTCAGCAGTTAAGATCATTTGTTACAGCAGTAATAAAAAGTTAATACGCCATGCACAAGGTCAGGGTGTTTTGTACTCTAGTCATCAGTAGATGACATTATTTTCCTGCCTCTTTACATGCATAACTGCATGTGAAGCCAGACTTTGAGATTTTTCTGACAATCTGAGCAGTGAGAAATTGCGCTTCAGTGTGATTTCACTTTGCATTTCTCTTGTTGTAGATGAGACTGGACAGCTTTACATTTATGTTTATTTCTATTAATTATGCCCGGTTCATTTGTGTTTGCTCTTATTTCTATTCGAGTATTGTTGCTTTTGAATAAATTTAAAGATTTTATACACTCACACACACACACACACACACACACACACACACACACACATAGAAGATGGGAACCTTACATGTGATAGGAACAGCAACTATTTTTCCCATTCATTTTTTCCAGGTGGTACAATTTAATCTCTTTGTTACTTTATGAATTTTTAAAACAAGTTTGCTTTGGTTAGAATATCAACTAGAAAACTAATTTTGTTTTGTGCCACTATTGGGACTTGAAGTTATGGTTTTGCACTCTTGCTTATCTTTACTGCTCTAATCTGGCACTCTACCACTTGAGCTACATCTCTACTTCCTGCTTTCCGATGGTTAATTGGATATAAGAGCGTCATGGATTTTTCTGCCTGGGCTGGCTTTGAGCTTCAGTCTTCCAATATCAGTATCTGGAGGAGCAAGGATTACAGGCTTGAACTACAAGCAACCAATATAAGAAAATGAAATTTTGAGGGTTAAAAATAAGAGGAGGGGGGAATATGAGAGAACAAACAAACAGAAATGAAAGGAAGGAATACAAGAAAGGAAGGAAGACAAGAAAGGAAGAAGACAAGGAAGGAAGGAACGAAGGAAGGAAGGAAGGGTGGGAGGGAGGAAGGAAGAAAAGAAGGAACAGAAAAGACAAAAGAGGTCATGTGAAGAAATAGTGAGACTGAGTTGAAGGTAAGAAGGTAGAGAAATCCAAGAATTTACTTAGCGTTTTTTTTTCCTCTGTGTCTTTATTTCTGTCTTAGAAATGACAATATAGAATGAACTTTATTTTCAAGCTCATAAAGTTTTCATGGTGTTACAGGATCATTGTTTATTCTAGGTCACATGTTCATGTGACCGTGTGCTTATCCGTGCCTGAGTTATTTTACTATACGTAAGTATAGTAAAATAAGTTTTAGGTTTTTCTTCATGCTGCTAACATGATTCAGTAGCATTTGCTTCACTCCATGAAATTTTAACATGAAAGCAAAATCATGCCATTGGATAGAATTAGCCTTTGAAAGCCCTTATGAAATAAGACTGTGCATTTATATGTGAACATTCACACATACATACATGATGAAGAAATGGAGAGCAAATGGAGTGAGGTAGTTTTCAAGAAAACTACCTTGGTAAGAACAGATGCTTGAAGATTTCAAGCACAGCCCTCTTGGACTAGCAGTACAGTTTGTTCCTCCAAAAATTAAAAAAAAATATAAATGAATTCATTCTCAGTTATGCACATAGTGGAAACGGCCTTCATCTCAAGCCTGGGGTAAGCTCCTGATCCTGGTACCAAGAGGGCAAAAACAAACGAGCAAACAAAATCTGCCCCGCGTTATGATGCCAAGGTCATCACAGGTAGAAGGTTTTGTAGCGCCTTCTTTAATTAAAACTTCTATGCTTACACTGAAAGCTCTCTGAGAAGCCATGTGCTAACCCTTGGCACTGCTTGTCAGCAGAGGCCCGGGGATTTTTATTTGCAGCGAGATGCTGACAGGCCTGCTCTTCAGTGACACCAGCTAGCTCAGGTTATAATGACTCCAGTTCTATCATGGCTTCCTCCTTCCCCCCACCCCCACCCCACCCCATAGGCACAGCATGCCAGCTCTTGCCTAGGAGACAGATTTGTGTTTATAGCCCAAGAGTTGTTCCTTTTTAATTCAAACCAGGTTTGCTGATAGTGAGGGAGGATGGGGGGAGGGAGTGAGGAAGAAAAACTGTTATAATTAGAGTATCATGAAGAGAAACAATAAACACTTAACGATGAGGTGATCATCATCCCGGCTGAAAACAAGATCAGGGTTTAAAGCCAGGCATTTCTGACAAGGATATCAGTACTAGGTTCATTAACTGCCCTTCGTGCTTTCAGAATATTTTAAATGTGGCAATTTACATTAAAATGGATTTAGTGACACCATCTTCTCATTACTGTCAGTTTACATTTGGGTTCATAAACTATAATTGTAAATAAAATATGCTTTTCATTACAATGTCTATTTAGTAGAATATGGTAGGAAATTAGAGGCATAATCATGATTTAAATTATTAATTCAGTGATATTTTTCAGGTGCCATCTGTAGATACTTCACGGTGCTTAATGAATCTGTGCGCAGTGGGTAATTGAGGGCTCGGACTGGGGGCCAGTCTCCCATTCTCTTTCTCTCTTCGCTTTGCTTTTGTCTTTTCACCTTTTCACAATGGGCCATGGTTAAAGAAGGGCTCTCACCCTGCTACTATTATGCTATTATTTTAATTTCATTTTTCTTATTGCATTTCAAAGGATCTCTGAATACATGACATCCCTTTTCCTTTTCCATCTTCTGAGTATGCTAGGGAATAAAAAGGAACAAAGACGAGGAGATCAAAATATCGGCCTTAATTTGCAGGGTGCACCAGTCTGCAGGGCATATGGGGGAATTGTGAGATTTCTGGCTTGTTTTTATCACAATTGCTCTTGCGGGCTAAACAATCTTCCCCTCTGCCACCGCCCCCACACACCCAAAGATATCAGATCCAGACTTCTGCAAACTGTGTATTACCCCTGGTGAAGTCTTTACAAATGTGATTAAGTTAAAGATATTAAGATCAGAAAAAAATTTCTGGATTAGCAAAAGGGGACCTTAAACATCTTTAGAATGGAGACTTTGCTCACCGGTAGAACTATCCTAGGAAGAAACCTGCAAATGGAGATCGCACGGATGAGGGAAAGGCAAGGTATCACAGAGGCACCATGGGAAATGATGCGGCCCCACAAGCCAAGGAATGCCAGAAGCTGCTGGAAGCCGGAAGAAGCTGAAAGAAGCTACTCCAACTCCTCCAGAGCCTCCTGAGAAGCATGACCTTGTGGACACCTTGATTTCATCCCAGTGAAACTGAACTTTCGTGTCAGGCCTGCAGAACAGAGGAGGAAGGCGCTACTTTTGTTTCCAGCAACTAAACCAAAGGCAACTTATGACTATAACCAACTGTGGTTCTGATAAGGGCAACGGCTCTGAAGGGGAACCCCTGGTGCGGATATTCATGCTCAGGTTTTGCTTCCCAATGTACCAGTAAGACGGCCACTTTTGGGGGCGGAGTGATTATAAGGCAGGTGGGCCCAGCGCATGTCTAGGGAATATTCTTCTTGATGAACTCCCATGACTTCCGTCAGCCTGCGGAAACCTGCGAACTAGAAGAACTGCTTGTGAAAATAATTGTTGGTAAAAAGCAAGGCTGTAATTGAAGGCGACTTCTGTATGGAAGAGCTTTGAAGGCCAAGTTCATGTTAATACAAAAACAAAAGGTACCCTTAAAGTTAAAAGTTACTCGTTTTCTATCTGGGTGCTGGTGGCTCATGTGTGTAATCCTGGCTAATTACTGTTTATGAACTAATTTGTTCCTGTTATTTCTTTAACTAGACCCCAGACTATCCTGAAAAAAAAAAACACAACATTCCTTTTGTTCCCCTAAAATCCAAAGTATTGTCATTATCATGGGCTAGCTCTTTGGACCACCCTGTCAAGATTTTGTTTATGTTCACTCTTCTTCCAAGGATATGAATATGATGCAGTTACGTCCACATCTGTAATTTTGTTTGAGTTTAAAACTGAGTTTTCACTTCTTGGTGTGGCTGAGGTCACAGCTTTGAGTTGAGGGGTAGGGAGAGGAAACTGTGTAGTTTCCCTTTCTTCCCATTACAGCCATCTAGAAAGGGAGGAACGCTTGCCCTGCTTCCTCTCACATCTCCTACTTATTCTTCAGCCTCTGCAATTTGGTTGTCAAGCACCATTCAATTAAAACTGTTCTATTTTTCACACAGCCTGATCTGTTTGATACTGGATCACGAGTTTTCTAAGCTCAGGGATTTTGTTGAATGTCTTATTCTTTTCTATACCTCAGTGGCACACAAAGAGATAGTCCTGTCCATGCATTCGTTATAGGAATGAATGTGTGGCCACAGCTTTGTGACACCACTGACAAAGCTTCTGTCTTCCCTTTCTTGGTATTTTCTTGTGTGTCCTTTTCTTACACTGTCCCTTACGTATCAGATCTCCTTAGGTTTGTATCCTAAGTCTACTTGTTCCTCTGCTGAGAACCATCCCTGCCCACAGATGCCAATACTCTCAGATGCTCTTTAGCATCTCAGACGTTATCAAAATGTCTACTCACTTGTGTGCTCATTTTGATTGGTCTTAAGGATGCAGTCTTTTTGTTGCCTTTGTTGTGGGGTGTCTAGCCACAATACTCTTATTGTGTGGATAAACGTGGGTAAAGTTCGGACACACAGAGAGAGAACATGAGTGTCTGGGCCACCGGCACGTGTGAGCTGCAGAGAGCTGCTAGTTACTGGGATAAAGAATCGAAATTCTTTCCTGAATGCTTTACTAGCTGAAGGGAATGATCACACACCAACAATGCATTATCCTTTCCTTTCAAAGTAAACAACTCGCAAGGATTCTAAAGCAGAGGTAGGTGGCATATGTCTACTGTCTACCTTAGGAAATGGTTAAGTCTAATATCTACCCACTAAACCTCACTCATTACCATATTCATGAAATTATGGGCATTTCCGCACTAAAAGCAGTCATTCATAAGTACCTATTTTATGTCACAAATGCACAACTATTCCTCTAATTCACATATTTGTGTGTTGGTATGTAAAATGGTTTCAAATTTAACTGTTAAGGCGGTATAAAGTAACATAAGAAATTGATTTATTAGAAAAGTTGTTTGTAACCAACATGCTCATAAGCAAATAACAGAGACAAACTGGTAGTTGAAAAATAATGTGGACACTAACCGTGTTTTCCTACGTTCACTCTCTTACGGAGGGCTGGAGAAACACATGTGAAAAAGAAACTGGCTTTGCTCAGTGTGGGATGGATCAGTCAATGGAGTGGAAATTCTGCTGACTGCAACAGTGCTTAAAAACCGCTGGTCTCCATCCCTCTGGAAGTGGCTGCTTGTGATTTCACTGTGGGAGGAGAGGCTGACAGTCATTTGTAGATTAGGAACATATGGGTCTCATTTCAGGGCTAGTGAGACTAAAGAGTTAATTGTGTATACATGTCAGTCATCATCAGTCAGTCAATCAAGCAACTAATACCTTTAGGGGTCATGAATCTAACAAGACTGGAGTTGATGGGTAAGCTGACAGTCCAAGGCTTGCCACCTAGATTACAGGTTGTGTGCACCAAGTCATTGCTTGTCCAGGCAGATGGCGCAGAGGGAACTTAGCTCCTGGGTATTCCGAGCTCCAGAGCTACAGCAGTCTGCTGGAAAGCAGCAAAGCTGTCTTGTATGCACTGCTAGCACTCATTGCTGGCCGCTGCTCAGCCATTTCCCATGGGATCAGAATGCAAATGACTCACCTGCACCAACTCCAGTCTACACCAATCGTATCATGAGTCCTGGGGCAATTGCCACAGCTGGGTGGAGAACTTACATTTCTGACTCACAAGCCTATCTTCTTATATTACATACACTACAGTATGTAGCTTTGTATTTATATCAGGAATTTATGTCTGCTCTCAAACTGAAGAGATTGAGAAGTCTAATTTTACCAAGTAAATTGAATATAGCAATCAGGATTTTAGCATGAAACTTAATGGAGTGGATCTTTTAGAAATATCACCCATGGCAACCTGTGTGTGTGTATGTGTGGGTGTAGCTGAACAGCATTTAATTGGCTCCAGAAATAGTCTTTACGAGTGGATAGCAGAGAATTAAGCAAGAATGAAAAACATTCATAGCAATATCATTTTAAATGAATATATAAATATTAGTGGTATATATTTAAAATAGTATTGCTATGCATATGAATAGATGAATATAAATTATATGTGAACATACAGATATACATATATGCATGTATTTTATATATGTATATATGCACATGTGTGCATATAACATATATATGCATATGTATATATGTTACATATATATTATGTATAGGCTTACTCCATTGGTTCCCCAGCAAGGGTCCACTGAAAGTTTTCTAAAGCACACATGTTGGATCCCCAACACACAAAACCATATAACTGTATCCAAATATCTAGGCTTAGCTACTACATATGTATCTTTTTAAGAAGATCTCCATATGATTTCGGTACATAATTTATGTCAACTCAGTGGAAAATTCTCCTCCTTTACAGACACTGCACAGAGAAATAAAAATGACAATATCCATACTTTAGAAAAATTCCCTTCTCCTACCAGATGTTCAACTACTCCATGCACTTTTACAACTACATTGTATAAAGTGGTCTAATCGTGGCCAGATGCAGACACATGATACAGTAATAGTATGTGTGTGTATATATATATATATATATATATATTAATAGTGTATATATATATACACACTATAGATACTATATATATGGTATATATACATACATATGCATATATACATATATAATAGTTCTTTTTTTACCTTTCTTCCTATTCTTTCCCTCCCTCCCTCCCTCCTTTCTTTCCTTCCTTCCTTCCTTCCTTCTTTTTAATGCTGATCCTGGGGCTTAAACTCAGGGTTTCTTTATTTTTTATTTTTTTTAAATTTTTTGGGGGGGTCCGGTCGTGGGGCCTGAACTCTGGGCCTGGGCACTGTCCCTCAGCTCTTCAGCTCAAGGCTAGCACTCTACCACTTGAGCCACAGCG
>NW_012267243.1:12732692-12813467 GCF_000151885.1 Dipodomys ordii | reverse complement strand
GGGGAGGATTGGGTGGGGGGTGGGGGGAGGCTGGGAAGGGATGGGAAGGGTAAACATAGGAGGAGGCCACAATGCTTGATAAGAAATGCACTCACTATCTTGCCCATGTAATTGTAACCCCTCTGTACAGTATTTTCACAATAAAAAAATTAATTAAAAATAAAAAAGTCTCACTTTCCAAGTGACATTGATCTAGATGCATTATACTTAGAAACTGATTTGTTGACTTGAAAGGATTTTGTACAATTATTTAAAGATAGTAATAATGATAATAAAAGTAAAAGTCCAACCTTCCAAAACAGATTAGGCATTCCCAATCTCAAATCCGAAATCCAAATATTTATTAACACCAAAATGATCCTGTAAGTAAAGCATTCTATGCTTGACCTCATGTGACAATTCTCAGTCAAAACACAGACTCACTAAGAATATTGTACAAAGTTACCTTCAGGCTTATGTGTATTTGAAGCATAATGCATTTCATGCTAAGACTTAGGTCTTGTTCCCTGGATATCTTCATTAAGTATATGCAAATATTTCAAAACCTATAGAAATACATAATCTGGAATATTTCCAAGCTCAAGCATTTTGGGTAAGAGCAACTGAAGCTGTACTGTTATTGTGACAAATGAATTTTAACAATGGTTTTGGAAGAGACATTCAAGCTGTAGCAATCACAAAACTACTTTGGTAAAATCATAAAGATAACAAATTAAAAGGAAGCAGAATAGGAAAACTTCTTAGACATTCATGAAAATAGTCCCCAGAGTATCACTATATTGTGCTAGTTTGGAATGGATGTAATTTCTGATTGGAGGAAATGACAAGTCTCAAGGTGTCACCCACAGGGAAGCCATATTGTCCCTTAAGCAAAGACAGTGTCTTCCTGGCTAATGGAGTTCTGTATGAAATCATACTTTGAAAGGAAGCAAGAGGCCGAAGTGCTTCCAAACAAAGAAGCTGAAAAATCTCACAGGAAGTACTGTGTTTCCTGGCTCATTTTGTAGGAAAAGAACACCACTTTTTCAGTACTCTTGAAATGTCTTTGCACAATAATTTTTTTTTTAAAATCCAAAGCAGTTTTGTTCCATATGACTATGAGGAGCAGGCTTTCACAGAGAAGGAAGATACAGAAGTATGAGGGTTGCATTGCGGTGACAGCTTTACAGAGAAAAGATGAGAAAAATACCATGTGGAAGTATGTGCCTCTACTGATTTTGTAAGAGAGATGAGGAGGAGGGGAAGAGTTTCCACCTCACAAGAACAATGGTTGGAACCAGTGCATGTGCTGTTTTCTAGGGTGGCTCACTCTTTGGCCAAAGGCTTACCCTAATCTTTACATAATCTTTCCATAGTCTCATCAAATTCTTACCTCTTGCCCCCAGTAGAGTGCCTCTGCTCTAGAATGAACAGGGAGAATATATCTTCTGGAACTCATCTCTCATCAGCATCTTAGTTTCCCAAACTTCATCTTACCTTCTCTGAAGAAGAGGTATGGTGCCAGGAAGGCTAGATTTGGGATTTTGAATCCTCTGGGGTTGCTTTCTTGACAAGAGTCCTTGAGAAACACAAATAAGGAAGTGGCGCTGTAGCTCAAGTGGTAGAGAGCTCGCTTTGAGCTGAAGAGCTGAGGGACAGCGCCCAGGCCCAGAGTTCAAGCCCCACGACCGACAAAAAAAAAAAAAAGAGAAACACAAATAAAAACCACTTCACACTCAGCCTGTTTCAACAACTAAGACATGGGGATGTTGTTTACAGTGAGTTATTTTTGATGAAAACTGAAATGATTTAGGAAGAATTCCCCACAATGTATGGAAAGTAATGTAGGTATCTTTCCCTTTTATATATTCTGTAATTCTGGCTTTGTTGTTGTTGTTTGTTTGTTTATTTTTAAATATAAATTTATAGCTAGGCATCGGTGTCTTACACCTATAATTTTAGCTACTCAAGAAGCTGAGATCTGAGGATTGTGGTTCAAAGCCAGACTAGGCAGAAAAGTCCCTGTGAGATTCTTATCTCTAACTAAACCACCCCCAAACTGGAAGTTGAGCTATGACTCAAACTGGTACAGTGCTAGCCATGAGCAAAAAAGCTCATGGACAGTGCCCAGGCCCTGAGTTCAAGCCCCACGAGCGACCAAAAAAAGATGAATGTTTATTTTTTCGGAAGATAGCAATATTGGGGCCAGATTATTGGAAGGGGAGGCAGAGCTTCTCTTTGGAAATTTACTTGTGTTTCCTTTCAAATGATTCTGCTCTTGGATTATAGTACTTTAAGCTGCATGATTGTAAAGTAGAGTCAACCTCTCTTAACCAATAACTTCTAGAAATCTAGACTTTGAGATGGTTTTAAGTTTAGCTTAAGTCTCAGCTTAGATCTCAAGTTTTAGGAATATTCTCTTTTGCTGCTTGGCCAAACAGTCTACTTGTGTCCTTAATGGGAAAATCCATGCTTCAATGATTGTAGGCTCAAAGATCAAGAGCTCTTTCTGGTAAGGGTACTCTTTATTTTTTTCTTTTGTTTCCAAATTTCCATTCATTTAGAAGCACAATTTTCAACATCAGTTCTCTACATAATCATCTGGGCAGACTATAAAGGACTCTAATACTATGGTATTGTGTATATGATGGCATTGTGTATACTTTTCTTTGCTAAACAGAGACTTCTTAGTATTGGAGTCTATAGACCCCATCGAATTCCTCTATAGATCAATGAAATCATAAATTTTCAGGGCTAAATGTAAGGATAGATGCTTTTTAAAGTCCTTTAAGTGACACCAACATACTTCCAACATTGAGAATCAATGACGCTGGAAAGGGACTCTTTGTCCTGCAAGGGACTAAGTGCTCATCTTCAGAATGACCGTGTGAAGTCCAATCTCAAGGTCCAAACTACTCTGGTATGCCCCAAGGGTGTTTTTCCTTTGTCTCAGTGTCATTTTTGTGTGCCTCTGGACCTTAGGCTATCTTTTCAGTTACTTCAGTATACACATATGGAACATGCTATTAATAAATTGTGGCCTGGGGTCAATTCCGGAAAAGCCTAATACTGAGGCTGTGGTGGGGGTGGAGCCCTGGGCTGGTGGGTGGTGATTGAGTCAGGAGGGCTGGGCACAGGAGCAAGATTCCTGAACAAATGTTGGGAAGAGGGTGCTCAGATGTGGAACAGAGTATTCGTTCCTATCACTTGTTGCTTGTGTGTACTTTTAATTGCTTACAATCTAAGTTATATCCAAAGCCTGAATGATCTTATAATAATACAAGGAATTCCTCTGCTGTAAACCTTTAGTAATGTCTCATTCTACCTATCATAAAATCCAAATTCCATTCCACAGACAGGAGCTTCTGCTCATTTCTTTGTCCCCTGCTCCTATTACACCAATTACCTTCTACCCATAGGTGATGTGCGCTTACTCTTGACCCCTGGCATTTACTCTTGTTCTCTGATTGGGAAGGTATTTCACTAGTCAGAGGAGCTTATTCTGAGCTCCAACTCAAAGCTGCCTCTGCTCTCTATTTCCCTCTCTTCTATATTTTTGGTGCCATTGTCATTTTCTAAAATCATCATTTTGATTCTCTCCCTGACTGACAGGCTTCCTTCCCTCTTCTGTCTGGCTTGCATATGACTGTATCTGCAGCGTATGTAGAGCATTCAGGCCCCACAGTTGGCCCATGATGTCCCACCAGTTCCCCTGGTGACCGCCCCCGGCCCCCCCCACCTTCTCCTCAGGCCACAGTTCCATGAGCTTCTCTGAGAGATTTAGAAACGTGCTCTTGAGCTCTTCTACATCGATGCACATCTCCATCCAGGTGTGCAGGCAAACAGTGGGTTCCATTTTAGCCCTTGCTTGCTCAAAACACTGGTGTGTGTGTGTGTGTGTGTCCAAAGTGCTCAGTAAATATTAGTTTTCTAAGTGAATTGGAGGGTTCAGTGTGGCCACTTTCATCTACAGTCTCTCCCAAGTCTAGGTGCAGCCCAGTCCCAGAGCAAGGGTGTGCTGGGTGTGCCAACCGGGTTACAACCAGATCTCCACCGCACAGCAACAGCATCCTGATCTTCAGTGGTTGTCATGCTGCAAGCTATGAACACGATGTCAATGTCTTGCACATTCCTGGAAGTACTTCTTGCCTCTTGGGAGCACACTGGGCCATGCTGTACTCAAGGGCTGAGCTCTGGGTACGTCAGACACCGGGTCAGAGAAAATGACTATGGGGTTTCCACAGAGCAGAGGCAGAGTTTGTTGATGCACTCTGTGCGGCAGTTTCATGGGTGTGAGGACCAGGAAATAGCTCATCATCCAAGGGGACCAGTGAACACCTTGAGGGGGTCTAGAAAGTACACAGATAACAAAGTGAAGCTGACACTTAACCCGTTGTCTATGAAATAAACAATTTGGACTAAATATCCTCTACATCAACCCAGCAAACTAGTGTTCTATTATGATGCGTAGAATAATGTATAGAAAGAGAAGAAGGAAAGAGGCAGAGAGTTCAGTGTATAAATGAGTTTGTATATACATGTGAGCAATCCATTTAATATTTTAAATTTGCTCCTTTTTCTTGCATCAGGATTTGGATTCAGGGCCTTGAATTTATTCTCTCCTCTTCCTTGCTCAGCTGGGACTCTTATCACTTATATCGACAGTCCCATTCCCCCTCCCTTACCACCCCTCCACCTCACTATTTTGGAGATGGAGTCTCTTGGACTTTTCTACCTAGGCTGGCTTTGAAACTTGATCCTCTGGCTGGGAAGGTGGCTCAGTGGCAGAGCGCTTGCCTTGCATGCCTGAGGCCCTGGGTTCGATTCCTCAGCACCACATAAGCAAAAAGAAAAAAGCCAGAAGTGGCGCTGTGGCTCAAGTGGTAGAGCACTAGCCTTGAGCTGAAGAGCTGAGGGACAGTGCCCAGGCCCAGAGTTCAGGCCCCACGACCAGACCCCCCGCCCAAAAAAAAGAAGAAGAAACTTGATCCTCTATATCTTAGCCTCCTGAGTAATGAGAATTACAGGTAAAAGCCACTGGCTCCTGGTTCTTCTTTTCTTTTTCTAGTAAATAAAATTACTTAGACTAAAATTCACCTTGAATCTGAGTTTTTTCATTATATGTGTGCATATGCTGGTACTGGAGTTAGAATTCAAGGATTTATGCTCTCATTTAGTTTTTTCACTCAAATCTGATATTCTACTACTTGAGTCATACTTCCACTTCCAGTTCTTTGCTGATTAATTGGAGATAAGATTTGTCTACCTGGGCAGGCTCAGAATGTGATCCTCAGATCTCAGCCACATGAGTAGCTAGGTGTGTGCTACCAGTGTCCAGTCACCTCAGTGCTTAAGGGCTTCTCCACAGAAAAGTACACTATTACAACATTAACAAGAATGTGATTCTTGTCATATTTTTCTTTCAATCAGAGTTTGTATGCTGATTTTCCTCATCTCTTCATACTCCATTTCATATTCTTTTGTTCGATTCTGAATTTAAGAAAAGTTAAACACCTGCCCAAAAACCCATGAAATACAAATCTAAACCATCAAACCGGAGCAATATAAAGCACCGTTATCAGGGGCTCAGTTGCAGCTTTCAGAGTTAGATAGGTGTTGGACTATCAAATACCAGTGTTGAAATATACCACCCCTCTCCGCCCTCAAACCACCCAAACAGACATCAGCTCTCCAGAGAAATCCATGTGCTTGTGAGTAAGACAGGAGACCTTTGCAGCAGCCTTTAGACAAGAGGCCACCGCGTTCTAATAGAATCTGTCATCCTAACATGCACCACTGAATCATGTTTATATCGAACTCGCATATTAAAAAGCAACAGCCAATGTCAATGGTGTGATATAAAAATATCTTAATAGCCAGTAACTGACTAATGAGTACTACTGTAATAACAGTTTAATTTGAAGAATTCTGACAGCTGGTTGCTTTGATGACAGCGGTTTCCAAGGAGTTCGAGTCCCATGCCTAGAGCATCACCAGCCTGCTGATTTATAGCACTGGTGCAGAACTGTTTAATGCCACCACCTCTCAGCTGAAGTCATAATAAACAGGAATGTTATGGTTCCTTTTTCTGTATGAATTGTTCAGGCGCTGTATGGTAAGTACCAACTCAATAGGGAATAATAGCTGCCATTCCCGTGGGAGCTGTAACCGGAGGTGAGCTTTTATTTATTTTTTTATTTCTCTTTCCTGTGTTTCTTTCCTTGGCTTTTTTTAAAAAAAAAACTAGCACAATTTCTATCTCAGTATGAATATAAAGGTTCTTGAATTTGCGATGGATTTATTTTATTCTTTTACATAACTCTTGTAAATCCCATTCTGCTTAGCAAATGTAATTACTCTGGTTATGATGTAGCTTCCCTACTATTTCAGAACTTCCCAAGGTAGTTGAAAGCAGACAGCGAGGGCATGAAATATATGGTTGTACAACTATCTTAATTATACTGCCTGCCTCTGTGTTTGAAATGGAAGAGCAATGTCTAGGAAGTGAGTTTAATCTCTACAGAGTTAGGAAGATTGCCAAAAAGATTCATTGATTCTTTCTTTCCCCCCAGAAGCACAATCTTTTATTGTATAAATGTCAGAAGCTTCAAATTATTAGGAAATGTGTCATGAAGCTCAAGGTATAATAACATTCTTTAGTGAGCTTGATTCTGAAGACCATGCAATGAAATCTTCTAGGCTCAAACGTGTCTTAGGGTCTCAGAGAATAAAAAGCGGGGACTCATTTTAATTGGCCGTTTTGAGCAAGATGAGACCTGGACACGGGTTCCTTGGAGGTGGAGCCCCACGGGTGACACACAGCTCACCCGGATTGCAGAGTCATCACAGACGTGGAGAAAAACAGATGCGGATGTGAATTCGAAGATTCAGAGCTGAACTATGGGGGGAAAATCACCAGGTTTTGTCCAGGTGAAGAGGCTTGTAAGAGAGAGTCATGAAGAAAATCAGACAATATTACGAGCTATGCTACCTCGCACAGGTAGAACTTCTAGTTCTTCTAAAATCATGGCTCAATTCTTACTATTGGATGATACATTCATTAGGATGACTTTAACTGAAAGTCTATCGGTTACTTTTTCATTCCTCTAGAAGGAGAAAAAACACAACAACAATGTAATGGAGGAAGGATTCACTTTAGCTTCTAGTTTCACAGATTTAAGGTATGGCATAGCAGAGATGCTCACGCGGCAGTATTCAAGAAAGAGGAAGAAAGCGGAAGAAAGCGGAGGGGAAATGGTTGTACACATGGGCTCTCTCCTTTTTCCTTTCATTTAACGATCCCTAATCATTGAGAGAGAAACCCCACATTCTGAATGGGTCACATACTGAATTATTTCTGAAATGCTTGTCTAGACAAGAGGTGTACGTTACTAATCTCCTAGGTACTTCTCCATCAGTTAAGCTTATTAACTATCACTGCAGCAAGTAACAGAAAACATACTCATATTTCTTAAGTAATAAAGACAATATACTGATTTGAAAAATCTAGATACTGGATGTGCCTCAGACCTGTGAGCTTCAGAGGTGATTGACAGTTTGATGATTTGAGCTCCTAATGCTTTTCCTCACTGTGCTCTAAACCTGTTGGGTTTATTCTCAGGATATCTCCTTGGGCCTCAGATCTATTATCTACCTTTCCTTTGCCTAGAACCCTATGGTGAATGCAGAATCAATCGTTCCACTTGTCAGGGAGTTCAAAGTTATTGATCGATTTAGCCATGATCGAATGCTCTATTCATGTCACCTCATGGATACAACCAAAGGATGTCTGGGTCTGGTAGAAGGGTAATGATGGTGAAGAGGCATTCAACAGCAGAGTTTTTCAAGAGACAAGTGTCTTCTTTCTGGAAATATCAAGGTTATCTCACAGGCCAGAAAACATAGTACTGCTACAAACAGTTGCAGCCATTGCAAATCAAGGTCAGCTGAAAATTCTGCCACCAGGCTTGACTGTCCAAACAACAATGGTAAGCTAAGAATTCCAATTCTCCTTCAAGGCTTTATACAATGAACTCAGATGAGGCTTCTCTTTTTCCTCCTCAGTAACTACACGTTTTGATTGAGCTATTCTTGTTTCACTTTTCTGCCTCTGGTCTTAAAAATTCTTCTCCATCCTGCATTCATATTATTTTCTGTCTGACCAATCCATCTGACTTACTCTTGAAGGGGCACAGTATAGTAATAGAGAATGTAGGAATTGGAGCAAGATTATATATTAATTCCCACACAGGTCCAGACTTAGTTTCATTGCTAAGAGGAATCTTGAAAGGTGACCGTACTCTGCTACAATTTCCTTGTAACTGAGTACAAAACTGGAATATGATTGGTCCCTGATTCAAGTGTCCTTCTGGGCATGATAGGAGGCAATATGTCTAAAAAAGCTTAGTGTCTGGCACGTATAAGCAATCCATACATGTCAGCTATAATTTGAAGGCTCTAGAAAAATCATTCCCTGACCATCTTATGTTCATTTCCTTTAAATTACTGTATAGCTTTGGCACAAACCCCTCATTGCACTCTTGATCTACGCTGATTTTATACGGTCCAACTCAGGACTGAAGATTCCAATCAAATTTTTCTTGGTGTATAATTGTTAAGAAGTTAGTTCCTTAGAGCTGGTGAAAAGTTATCCAGTTAATTGTTATCTGTCTCATGAATAAGCAAAGAAAGGGGGCATCAAATATCATGTAGTCATGATATTTGATACATATCCACTGAAATTAGGAAAATTGAGGGGAGGGGTTGGAATGAGACGGATGGAAGAGAGTGAAGGAAAGGGTATCATTAATGAAGATGCATTGTACTTATAAACTATTTTGTTGAATGTTAACCCATTTGTACAACTACTTAAAGATAATAAAAAATATACTAATACAGTTCTATTCTTTACTCAGAATATATTTTTAGAACAACGTTTATCTCACTCTTGGGCATTCTTGGACAATGTATAAGGTACAGAAAATATGATGATGAATAAAACATTCGCAGACACAATGGGGAAAGTAAATATCAAATATCTGCTGGTGGCTCACACCTCTAATGCTAGCTACTCAGAAGGCTGAAATCTGAGGATCTTGGTCCAAAACTAGCCTAAGCTGGAAAGTCCTGAAGATTATTATCTCCAGTTAACCACCAAAAATCCAGAAGTGAAGCTGTGGCTCCAGTGGTAAAGTGACAATCTTGAGCAAAAAAGCTCAGGGAGAGCTTCCAGCCCCTGAGTCCAAGACCCACTACCAAATAAATAAATCAGTAACTGGAAGTGAAGCTGAGACTCAAGTGGTAGAATGCCACTCTTGAGTAAAACACCCAGGCCTAGGTCTAGGCCTTGGCTCTGAGTTCAAGCCTCAGTACGGGTATTCCTTCCCTTCACCTCAAAAGTATGGCTACCTGTAACAGAAAAGCTCAAGTCCTATATGTACTGGTATATATAGGTGAACATTAGTCCTATTTTTACACCTATAGAGGTGGTGTGTACAAATACGCTATATGTAGACCATACATACTTTACAGTTCTATAATGCTACACATATGCATATATTCTATGCTACTTTTGGATTTGTTATTCAACATTATGCTGTAAAGACATTATTTTCTCCCAATGAAAGGCTGGGCAGAATAAGTTCAACGATCTTACTGATTCCAGGTCAGAGACCAGACAAGGACAAAGGCGATAGTGGTTCCCTTCTTTGTTACTTTTCACCTTGTGCCACCTCCCACCTTCCCCTTGGTTAACTTCTGCTCATGTGTACTTGATGAGGAGAAAAGTTAATTCAGTCAATGTGTTTCTCACAACCGCTGTGGCAAAACCTTTTAGAATTCATCAGTTGGACATAAAAAGACAACAGTCTCAATATTCTATGTGGATTTTTTGTTTATTGTTCAGTACAGAGGACATCATTACAAGTTCTTTACCACATTTGGGGAGTCAGGTAACCATGCATGTAACTATGAAGTTTTTGTTCAGTACAGTGCCAAGACCAGAAAAATGTTGCCAGCTTGATATGGGAATATTGATTAAGATGTTTTCCTACCCTGATCTCTCTTCTGTCTTTCATGTGCTAACTCCTGTTCTCCCTTGGAGATGAAGCTTGAGTGTCACCGCTTTCCAGAAGTATTTCAGTAATGCTTTATTCTAAACCCCATTCTCCTCTGCTGCGTGAAGAGCTCACCACTCAGCTCACACATCCCAAGATTTTCTTCTCTGTATTCATAAAGGAATACAAGCTCCTTACAGCAAGATCTATGCCTCACTCACTCATCTATATATCTTCTGTGTTCAGGGTGGTGTCTGGCACACGTGGATTCCTGGAATACTTGTGAGCAAATGCGTGGTGTCTTTTCTTCAAAACTCTGAGTAAAAGAGTAGGTCACTTCACTCCACCCTATCACCTTCTATCTCCAATAACATCTGCTTAAAAAGAACCTAAGGATTAGCAGAAGAGGACCAAGAATGCCCAGGCCAAGTGGGAACACTCTCTCAGTACTTCTCACCATCACATCTACATGAAGGTACAACATGATTCTCCTGCGGTCACCAGGCCAAGAAATGGAAGAATTCCATACAAATGAATCACCAGCATGATTTAGGAGTAAAAAGTGTGATCGACTACTAGAATCAGCTGTAAGTTAAAATGGACAAAACTTATCACACTGATGTTTGGTATAAGATGGTAGGCGCAGAAGGGGGAAATGCAGGCGACAAGCCAATGTATATCCTACAAAATGAAGAAGAATGACGGAAGAGGTGGATAGGGGAAGGATGGGTGAGAATGTTGAAAGGGGTGACATTGATCAAGATATATGGTATTCATAAACTCCTTTGTTAAATGACAACTCCTTATAGAGAGTACAACAACAACAATAAATGCTGGATTGTCTTGCAAAGAGAGGTGAGGAGATGGGGAAATGGAGAAGAGAAAATGTTCTTAAGATCTCTTCTGAACTCAGAGGTAGGCATGGTAACATGGGTCTGCCACCCTAACTACAATGGGAAAGGTTAATAGAAAGAAAAGGGGAAGGAAGGAGAAAAGGAAAGAGAAGGGGCTGGGAAGGTGGCTCAGTGGTAGAGTGCTTGCCTTGCATGCCTGAGGCCCTGGGTTCGATTCCTCAGCACCACATAAGCAAAAAGAAAAAAGCCAGCTTTAATAAAAATGATGAATGAAAGTGCCCATGGTCATAGAAAATAATGCTTATCGAAATGAACCCCAAGAAGTGGAAACAAGAATTTTTTTTATTTTACTTTTTGCTGTTTTCTCCCTTTTGTCCTATTTTTGATTTCTGGACCTTTATCATGTATATACACGATTTGGGTAAGGGAAAAGGGAATCACAGAAACCTTGGGGACAAAGGATAAACCAATTCCCTAGACACCATGTTGGAAATGAACTACAGAGTTTCTGGGGGAGAGCAGCTGGGAGGGAAAATGAGGAAGGGGTGACACTGTTCAAAAAGAAATGCACGCGTTACCTGGCTTATGTAACTGTAACCCATCTGTACCTCACCTTTACAATAAAAAATTTAAAAAAATATATTAAAAGAAAAGAACCTAGCTCCAGTTGCTAGTGTGTGGTTCATACCTGTAACCCTAACTACTCAGGAGGTTGACATATGAAGATCAAGTTTTGAAACCAACTCAGGGAGAAAAGTCTGTGAGACTCTTATCTCCAATGAATCACCAAAATACTAGAAGTAGAGCTGTGGCTCAAGTGGTAGAGTGCCAGCCTTGTACGAAAAAGCTAAAGGAAAGTGCCCAGACGCTGAGTCCAAGCCCACACTTGCTCGCGTGCACGCCCATGCACATACGAAGCTTGCTTTTTACCTGGTTTTGGATGTATTACAAGCTGTTTGTAGTGACTGAGACTTGTGTAGAAGCTCTTATTCTTCCTCCTATAAACAGCGCATTTTAAAAGTCTGACTTTTAACAATTAAGGAGATTAAATGGAGCATGTGTTAGAATTCATCTTTGACAGCCCAGTGGCTTTCAGGGAAACCCCACCACACCACCACTAACCCCACTCTATCACATCACCAGTAGCAACAAATTAGTTGCTATTTCATCTGCCTAATGAGACTCTTCATTGGTCCAATCAGCCATGAAAACCTTGGGGGAAGGAAAATTGCATTATTCTTCTTTGTAAGACACACTGCTGGGCACTGTGGCTCACACCTCTCATCCTAGCAACTTGGGAAGTTTGGGAAGATGGTGGTTCAAGCTTGCCTAGACAAGAACGCATGAGAATTCTCTTCTTAACTGAGAAATGGAATAGTGATGCATATTCTACATCCAGGTATGATCCAAAGCCCAAACCAAGCTCATTGTAGCCCTGGTGTGTACCTGCACAAGAAGTAACATCCTATCTCAGTGTCATAAACAAAACGGGCATAAAAAATGACTATAGATGTAGCTCAGCAGTAAAAATGTCTACCTATAAGCAAGAAGCCCTCAGTTTAAACCCCAGTACTTCAAAGTACCTCAACAGTTGTATATCTATAATTTTTATAATAATTTTATAATTATATGTTACATATAGTTATATATGTACATATATATATATACTTTATATATATATATATATATATACTTTATACACCCAATAATTGAAAGAAAGACAAAACTTGATTAACCACAAAGTGTTTGAATCATAATGGACAGAAAAAGATGTGTGTGTGTGTGTGTGTGTGTGTGTGTGTGTGTGTGTGTTTGCTTGTACTGGGGCTTGAACTCAGGGCTGCCTTTTCTTACTTGGTTTCTTTCCACTCTACTTACGGCTTTTTGCTAGTTAGCTGAGTATGAGATCCTCACAGACTTTTCTGCCTGGGCTTGATTCATACGGAGATCTTCAGATCTCCGCCCTCTGAGTAGTCAGGATTACAAACATGAGCCTGTAGTTGCCTAGGTTAGCAGGAGTGATTATTATTGGTCAATTTGCATCAGATTTCTTTTTTCCCCCTTCTCTGTGAATAGGTGTGTAGGTTTCCATTGTGGGACTCAACCTGTGAAGTCACAGCAAAGCAAGTATACATTGTTTACATTCCACCACCTACAAAACAGCAGGGACTGAAGGCCCCAATTCACATTACTGCCAAAGCAGTTACCTGACAGGGCCGAGATTTCAAGGTCAGAGACGAAATTATACAGACATTATGTTGTATAAGACAATATAGTTTCAGTTATGCTACTGACAAGGAGATTTCAAGGTCAGAGACGAAATTATACAGATGTTATGTTGTATAAGACAATATGGAAAGATCATCTATTCAGCAATAGATAAATTTATATCAAAAGAAATGTTTAGCAGAGAGCAGAAAACATTGAATTTGACTCACAAGAATGGTGTCTGGAGAGCTGTTAGTCTTGTGGCAAACTTTGCAACTATGTGACTCTAGTATCCATCATCTCAAGCTCACATGCCCACTGCCTTTCATTTTCTAGAAGCTATGCATACTGCAGATGGCAACCGCCTTTAGGAAACTTAATAGCGAGTTAGTTATGAGGTGTTTGAAAGAATTACACTGAGACAAACCAGGTTCCAGACAAGTCATCCTACATATTTTTACTTATTGCTAAAAGCCCCACGTCTAGGTTTCCTGACAGAAAGAATCTGTAAGATTTTTGAATGGTTTTCCCAAAGAAAATGTGAATAAAAATCCTTTCTACCTCCCTCAGCCGACTGAGTAAGATTCATAGATAAAACCAAACAACAATGCTAGGCACTGGTGACTTGTGACTACCATTCTAATTACCCAAAAAAAAAAAGATTGGAGATCACAGTTCAAAGATAATGTGGGCAGAAAACTCTTCTAGACTCCATGTCCAATTAACTAACAAAAGCCAGGCTAGAGGCATGGCTCAAGTGGTAGAGTGCCCGCTATGAATAAGCAAACTGGGTGAGAGTACTAGGCCCTGATTTTAAGCCCCTAAACTGGCACACAAATATATACACAAACACCCACCCACACGCACACCCCAATCCAAACAGCAGACACAAGAGGTATCATTACAGGATTCCTGGAACAAGGAAGTTTTCATCCTTTTTGGTTTCTAATTTTTTTTTTAAGTTGTCTGTCTGTCTAGTTGACAGGGCCTGAAGAACTTACCTCTCCCCTCGCTGCCCAATCGTTTTATGTATCCAAAGATGGAATATGAAGGATTGAGTCCCACCCTACTATCTGGGCACATGCAGAGGTCAGGTGCATACAGCCACCTAAGCCTGGTTCTAAACATTCCGTCGTGGGCCCAACTGAAAAGCCCCCCACCTCCCTAGATCTAATGGCTTTCTCATTAACCTCTGACTCCTTGCTCAGACCCCATTGAAGAACCCCCCCAAATCTGCCTCCTCACACAGGCTCCAAGCCTGTGGGAAAATGATGACCCTATTTATTCTTCAATACACAGTCCTTGTGTGTTGAAGATCAAGTCCAGCCTGTTTCTTCCTCTCTCCTCCATTTTCCTAACAGAGCTCACCTTAAATACTTCTTTTTTAACAAAGAAACTACAGCAAAGTTTATGGTTCAGACCCATTCTGAATCTCATTCCATAAGGAATGAGATTAAAATTTCCTGAGGCAATACTTGGATATACTTCTGTAATATCTTCACATATTTCAAACATATGAGAAAAAAAAACAACTATCATCAGGATTCGAGATTTTGTGAAAGTTACTTACCCATTACAGGTACTTTTTTAAAGCGACCCTTTTCTCCTTTGCCCAATATTTTATGACAAAAATTTGAGACATAAAGCGAAATTTAAAGAACATTACAGCAAACATCGACATAACTATTGCCTAAATTCAACCATGGAACTTTACTCATCTTGTCTTATCCTTTCTCCGTCTGTCTATCCATCCTGTAGATATTGATCATGCCATTTTTATTCTTCTGATGCATTTGAATGCACACTGCAGATGTTAGTATATTTTCCCTTAAATATTTCAGCATGCATATCATTAGCTAGAATTGTGTCCATTCAGTCTTACGATGTACAATTGATATACAAAGAAAGGCACATGTCTTTTCCCCTCCAGTATTGAAAATCGAACCCAACAGCTCACTCTATCACTTGATCTACGCCTATAGTCACAAACTGCACGTCTATAGTGTTGTCATCTGCATTTTGTAAGACATGCACATCTGTGTTATCAGAACTCCTTCTGCTATGTCAAGGCCCTAGGGCCTGTTGGCAAAGGCTTAGTTCTCTCCACGATTCAGTTGTGAAATCCTTAAGAGATGGGACCAAATAAGGGAGCAACCTCAGGACATTGGTGTCATGCCTTTGAGTAAGCTAGTGATATTCCAACCGCTTCTTCTCTTTCTTCTTCTGGGTGGGTGGTTTTGCTTTGTGATGTGATTCCCACCGGTTCTTCTATTCCACACAGGCTTCCAACACCCTAAGACTGAATGCTCCTCTACCCTTTTCAGCTCAAGTAAGCTGGGTATTGTTGAGAGTAACAGAATGCAGACTCACATCTAGTAGGACATCAAATCTTACTATCTTTCTAGAATTTCTCAGTGCCTCCCCCAGCTCCCAAAGCACCCTTCTTACTTTTGTCTCTATCCCAGAAGCTGTCTCCGGAATATTATATAACAGCATCATACACAATGCATTCTGTTTCCTTTCAGTGAGCATATTGTCCAGTGCACTAGTCATCCGCTCTATTTTTATTTCAAAGGAACATTCTTCTTTGCGCACTATACCACAGTTTGTCTGCTAATTTATGTGTTTCTGGAAATTGGGTTTATTTTTAATCCTTGAGTGGTCTTGATGCTTCTGTGAACATTCCACTCCAGATCTCCAGATCCTACATTTTATATACAGGTGTTTTCAGTGTCTTCTCCATGAAACGAAGAGTCACTGGGGCTTCTGTGAAGGTCGCTGTACTTCAGGCTACTTCCTAAGTTTCACTTTCCAGCCCTGCTTGGAGTTGATACATTCTGTTGAATAATCTTTTTCCTTTGAGCAGCTGAGCACAGATGTAAAAATTTTGAAAAAGGAAGAAATGACCTTAGGCATATTCTTGAAGTGTGAATACACAGTTTTCTTCAAACAACTTACACATAAAAATATCAGTTTGTATTCCAGAAGGAAAAAAGAAAAAGTTAAAAAAGAATGCTGTGTAATCTCTGTACTTTTTCCATAAAGATTGACTGTGACTTAAAATAGCCTGGAGTTATTAATGCTGTAAATCTTTCAGAAAAAGATTTTAGTGCTTGTTCTGCTTTCTCTCAAAAAAAAATCAGCATTTCATAGATCTCACATAAGTGACACAATTTCAACCTCTATCAATATTAGGCTATTACTAATACTCAGGGAGAAAATGAATTGTAGAATTTAAAAATGTTTGTCCAAATCATGAAACATATCTGTGACAGAGATAGACAAATTTAGATATCCCTCTAAGTGCTCGAACCTTGACTTCTAAAAAACACTATGCAAGGATAAAGCTTGTATCATTCATTTAGATTCGTCAAAAGAATTGGAAAGATCTAATTGTGCATTGTACTAAATTGCCAGAGGAAGTCGGGTAGGTGGGAATTCAAACAGTTTTATATCCAGAGTTTCTATGATAGCATCTAAAACTTTCTTTTCTGGGAACATATGATTGCATAACTCAAAATACCCTATGCATGTCATAGGATGATTCATCTTAACTATGAGACTCTTTTTAATAATAAAGTATATACACAGAGAATTTGTGTTTATTTTATCTACTAAAACAAATCTAGTCATTCTATTTTTTAATGTTAATTCCATTTATTGGAATATGAAGTATTTAACAAAGATTAAGACTAATACCAAAATTAATCACTGATATAATAATAATAATAATATAAATGTGGTATTTCTCATATCTACACACTTTTTCTGACATCAGTGAGGTGTTCCATTATATCAATCAGTTTCACATCAAGTAATTTATTTATAAAACTATTGTTTTGCAGAAAGAATACCAAACCTTGCAATTCAAGATATTTTCACACAGATAAAGTTGGGCTGGAGAGGTGGTTTAGGTGATAAAGCACCTATATAGCAAAGTATGACACCCTGAGTTTGAACCACAGTACAACCAAGAAAGAGAGGGTTGGGGCAGAGTTGTTTTATTTGGCAACTCTGATAACCATGAAGGACTTATCTAATGCATGGGAGGTACAGAATGATAAGAGTCATTCAGCTGAGTGAATAAACATCATAACAACATTTGAAGTGACAGTAGCAGCAGATGATTTCAAATTTTTATTCTTATTACCTTTTCATTGGTAGAAACGGAAAAGCTATCTGGGTCAAGAGAGCCATCTGGCACTCATTTAAACCACTATGAGGAGAGCAACAAATCCTTCACCAATATTCCAATCTATTCACTAATTGTGATGATCAGAACATCTGGTTGGGTTTTCCCTTTACCGGGGTGCTCTTCACAGATTGTATTGGGCACCAAAGTTCCTTCTGAGCTGTGTTGACTCTCCACAAGAGTTTCTCCTGTCTTTCCTCTGCTTGGCGTTAGCTGCGTATGTCATCTTGCCTCTTTCTGTCACTTGGAAGTCCCATGGTCAGAGTCTCTTCTACATTTCCAGCACATCTTCTAAGAAACGACTTCAACTTCTCTTGTTCTTACTATTAATTATCATTTCTATAATTCTGTGCTTGTTCCCAAGTTCTTTGCTTGGACTCTTTTTATCCAGATTCTAGCTTGGAGTCTATTACTGTATTAATCAGAATGCACTGACCAGCAATCTTTCAACTTCCTTAAGATGTCTGCTTTCTGGTTTTTTTTTTTTTTTTGATATCTAGACTTGGGCTTTTGTTTCCTAATACCACTTGATGGGTTTTTGACTGGAACTTACACAGAATGGTATGTATACATCTAGACGCACCCACTCTGATCAATTAAAAATTCCAATCCATTAGAATAAAACTGGATCCAAATATCAAGATATCTTGATTCTAATTTCAACTTACTAATTAGCACTGAAATTTTTTTGAGATTTCTCTATTCATTTACACCACAGAGAAAGTATCTATCCATATTTGCTTCCAGTGCCAGAATTCTATAATTTTATAGATTTCATCACAGTGATTGTAACTATAACCTACTGCATGTTAATAAGTAGGTTCAAAGACATTCAAAGTTTTCCAATTATGATGACCATCCTGAAATAAACAACAATAGAAAATTGTAGCAGTTTTCATTTTGACTACATGTAACATTGAAAGCAATTCTGCAAACTACATTGTCTAGGTCCAATTTGGAGCGATTATATTGTAACCCTGGAAGCAGAACTCATGTATTTTTGTAAACTCCCCTACCTACCTGTGTTTCTAATATGTAGCTAATATTATATGCCGCTGTAGTAGTTGATCTGAGTCATTGAATAGTTGGAAAAATGTTTTAGTGACCATTTCAAGTAGTGAATTTGGTATAATACATCATGTAAGAATAAGATATAAAAATAAATGAGTTATATTTATCAAATTCTCTACTTCACAAATAAATACCTCACAAAGTAAAATGTGCTGCCCTGTTAGACAAATCTCCTTTTAGGAAATATGAAGTATGAATTTTTATCTCATACTTGATGGGAAAATCACTCATTGATCTGTCTAGATGTAATAGAAATGCCTGTCTTTTAGACAATGTTTCATTTCTCCAGTCTCATATAGAATCTGACATAGATCTTTATAAATCAAGATGTTATCAGGGCCCTGATTGTGGGGCTCACATCACAGCTCACAGATAGCACTGACCAAGACTATCATTTGGATTTACTTGGTTGATAATGATGTAATCTGCTTACTGCTCACAAGGAAATGCACAGATATTCACATAAGTATAAAATAGTAAGAGCACAAGACAAAGCCCACGAGTAAGATAAAATGGATAACAGAAGTAGTCACTCTGTATTACTACAGTAAAAATCAATAAAGCAAATATGTTATTCTTTCTAAGTGTCATATTACAATAATGTTTTCCTGAAGACTGTTGTCAGCATCCAATTTAAAAAGGCATCTGCTTGTGTTTGCTTAAAACAAAAGGATGGTTGACTTAATGGATTATTTACAAGCATGCAATATGGCAGCAGTGTCATTATGAACTCTCTTCTAAGATCTCCTCTGGCTACTACTGGCAGGGTGTCAATTTGCTCATTTTTATGGTAGGTGCATGAAATTGTGAAGCTATTCAGAGCAAGGAGATTCTATCATTGACTTAAGAATGTCGGCAAGCCCAGAAAGAAAACCTTGATAACAAGAATCACAAAACCATTTATTTGGTATTAAGAATATGTAATGTGGAGTTCAAGTTAAGACAAGATGATTAGAATTACAAGAAAGCTGAAAGCAGCTGAAAGAAATCAGGATAGGACTCTGTGAAAGAACAGAAACCTTTTTTTTTTCTCCATCATGTATGTTACCCGTCTTCATTTGTTTGGGAAGAGAGTCCTTATATTTCTGCATGACAGTTATGAAGTAGGAGAAATTCCACGAACTTGAGCCTTATAAGAAAGTAGTGTAATAGATTTAAGAAGAAAAATAATGCATCCAAAGTCACATGACATTAAAGTTTATTTTCTTTAGAATCATCCTGCCAATCAAAAATTTACTAAACTTTACATCTTGTCTTGTACTTAGGGAGTATATCCAGCTAGAATCCTTGAATGTAGATGTTCAACGTTTGGAAGCATGTTAGAACCAAAGGAGCCCAGGAATCTGCACAGAGATGGTGAATGGTCCTCAGATCCGAATCTCATGTAACTTGGAACACTGCCTTGGCCTCTCATTACAGATCAGTGACATTGGCTGATGGAGTGATTTGGTTGAACTGAGATTTCAATTTTATAAAAGTGGCCTTGTGTGAAAATTTTGTAGAGGAAATACAGCTTATAACGGCAGGGTAGGAAAGAAAGGGGCTGTGGAGTCAGCAAGTGGGGGCATGCACTGTAAGCTTTGTGGCTTTATTCTTCTAGAACAGTGTGCCGCTTATCTGCTTCCTGTGAAGCCCATACTAGAACTGGGCATGGCCGTGATCACAGTGCTTGGATTGTTTTTGACCTCCACATTCTGGTCTCATGGGAAATTTTCACTTGAAAATACGATAAGCTAGACACTCTGGTGAACTAATATTTTTATCTTAACGTGTTCATTATCACGCTTATCATACTTTAATAGCTTAAAGCTGTCATTTCATATTTTATTTCCAGATAACAAAAGATAAATGTAGGAGATTTTCTTATTAACTCGGTGAAAGGCAAACTCTTCCATATGAATGAGAATGTGAACAAGTGCGAATGAGTCTAATATGTGCTTACTGCTCAGGCTCCACGCTTCCTTGTGATGGTATCACTACATTTTCTGGTGAAAATAGAAGCTCAGAGATTAAAGTAGTCTTCCATAAAACTACAGTGACAGCATCCATCTTCCATTCTGAAGAAGGGGGAAGAATGAAGAACATTATCCCTTCTCTCGCTTCTCACCAATGTAGGTTTGAGGCTCTTGTTCAAGGGAAGTGGGAAACGAACAATCATCAACCCAAGAGTAGCGTTGCTAAGGTCCTCTGGTGCTCTCCCAGACTGAATTCACCAAAGTGTGTTTGTTCTTTGGTAGTTCTCTATAAAACTTTGAAGTTAGGATTACCAAATCTCACGGTCTTTATGGTTCCTATGTTGAAGACAGCAGAAGGAGAAAGGGCTCTGATTTCCAAGGCTCCTGAGAATAGGTACCAGCCCTCGTCATGTGTGAACAGCGAAGCTTCAGGTAAACCATGGAACCTTTCTGAGTCTCTCTGTCTGCTCATTATGAAGTT
The DNA here is from genome assembly GCF_000151885.1 of Dipodomys ordii. Taxonomy (NCBI): domain Eukaryota; kingdom Metazoa; phylum Chordata; class Mammalia; order Rodentia; family Heteromyidae; genus Dipodomys; species Dipodomys ordii. The sequence continues at coordinate 12,792,672 of NW_012267243.1, read as the reverse complement.
GAAAATAGTGATAAGCACTAGCAGCAATGTGTAGGCCAATGGATTGACATGGAACTTAAATAAGATCATTCATGCCAGAGCTCCTCTTCTAATAAGTATAATACAAATTCAAGCCTTTTAGTTGTTTACTGTCGCTATTTTAGTTTTTCTACCAATGACCTTCTTCTGGTCTTCACTGAAATTAGTATGCATTTGTAGTATTGAAGGGTTTTCAGGGTGATATTTCCATACGTGCGCACAGTCTACTTTGAACAAATGTACCTCTTCTTCCATGTTCTCCTGTCTCCCTTCTTCCCTACTTTTTAATGTTTGGTGGGTTTCATTAATGCTGTCTTCTTTCTCTGTAGAGGGTTGTTGTTAAGGCTCAAGGACCTAAAGCAAGGAAGAGAAACTACTGAAATTCTTCCTTCTTTACTTGATAAGACAGAAGATTGCATCGTGAATGAATGAAATACCATCAGCTTCAAGCTCACTGCTAAACCTCCACACAAGTATATGCATCATCCTTACAAGCACGTCTGGCTGTGATGGAGCTTTACACAGGGTCGGCAGTCCTGATCTTCCTTCCGTGAGGCCCAGCATTTGAAAAGTCTCATTTTCCCCACTTCAGTTCTTTTGAAATGTAGCACACAAAGTACATAAAAGAAGGCTAGGGTTTTTCATGTTTCCTTCCCAAGAAGTGCCCCTGGTAAACCAAGCCTGCCAAGAACAACGTGAGAAACATCAATTGACCACGGTGATAACAACGTATCCACGAGGCAGGTTGTCTGACATTAAGTTGCCAAAAAAAGAAATTGCTGTACCTGTGGAGAGCTGAGGAGCTGCACGGAGAAGGCCTATCACCGATAATAACGGCAGCACACGCCGCGGCATGTTCTCCTTTTAACCCAGTGGGAGCTTCCTGAGGCTTCTGAGCCATTTGGCTTTGCTGGGTCACTCCAGGAGAGAAACCAGCCTTGCCCACTAGAACAATGAGCGTTCTATGGAGAGAGCAATCATAGCTAGAGACCTGGCCCTCCTCATGCCTCGCTTTGCATTTCATTCTTCATTCACGATGGAAACCATCTCCTCTCTCCTGATCAGCCATGACTAGACTGCCTTTCTTGAGCAGAAGATAGCAAAAGGCAAGTTCCTAGGAGAGAAGGTAGTTGTTCTCACACTATGGTGGTTTTTTATTGATACCAAGTTGCTTTAACCAAATCTTGTAAACAATGCTTTAGTACACCAGAATGGCCAACCGTGATTTTTAAGTGGTCATCCGAGCATGTGAGCTTGAATATGGCAGAGCTGAGATGCAAATGGATTGTAGAGTCACCTGCGTGGAGCAGAAGGTCGAGGGGCATGTGCCTGGCATCTGTGCCTCTGTTTCTCTCTACACAAAGTACTCTTGTCAGCTGTCTGGGAAAAGCTAGGAGTGGAGAGCTTTGGAGATGGAGTCTAAAGCCCTGAAACAGGTGGTAGAAGGCTGTGAGAGGCCATGTCCATTCTGCAGAGACATGCCAATACTCAGGGTTTGCTTCCCTTTGCTAGTATCTGGGAATCTTCTGGTGAGAGAAGAAATGGAAGTTCAGCGTTGACTTCATAGGTCATCCAGGAGTGCGTGACTCAGGTGAGCTCCCCCTGGCAGATAACCCAAGCCTGGATCCCCTACCTTACTGATTGCTCAGTGTTAATTTTCCCTTCTGGAGAGCTTGTTGCTTCACTCCGGACACGAGAATGTGTCAGGTAGGGTCCTCACTGGATGCACAGTCCACAGCTCGGATGCCTCAAGCAGCGTTTACTAAAGGGTGTGGCCAGAAAGGGGTGGGCAGAAAGAGGAAAGGCCCCCAGGCATGGCACCCCAGAGTAGAAAGTGGGGTTGTTCCCTCTGTATAGTCCCAGAGCCAGCGGATGGGGCAGGAGAGGGGGGAACGGACTCTTCCTGGACCCCGCTCATCTCTCCATTCCTTCAGAGTCCCAGGCCCTTTCCCTCCCTTGCTTTTCTCCCTACATGGGCCTGGTGGGCTGATTCAGTTGGGATGGATCCTGGAGAGACTCATGGAGCTCAGAATGGAATCAAGCATGGCCAACCGTAGATCCGGGAAAAGGGCAGGCTCTCCAGCACAAATACATTCCCTGTCCCTTTCAGTCCACAGAACCTCGCTCACTGGGTCTCCATGACCAGCTGTAGACTGAGAGGGTGCCCTGGGCATCTTCGTGACTTGCCTTCCTTTTCTGTGCGCGCTCACGTTCCTGTTCACCACAGGACAGGAATGCCTCTTGTGTATTTCAGGTAGGTGCCCTCCCAAACACCGACTGCCGAAATGATTTCAAAAAGCATAATTTAACTCAGAGCAGTAGCAGACTCTAAAGCCCAGCTCAAGAGTCCTAAATAAATCTTCCTTCTGTAATTGCCAGGGCCTGGCTGCGTCTTCAATTTTATGAACCAACTCGCGCCTCTGAGTTTACATCCCTCCTGAATCAGTCTTCGGTAAGGAAGTTGCTTCTCTAATGACATGCTTCTCAACATCAGGCTGCTCCCAGAATGACCGGGAAAGCCAGGCTATGTGAACAGCTGGAAGTAGCTGAGGGTAGTAAACACAGATGTGCCTGACAGGACATTATGAACCTGCTTAGCAGGTTGGTGTAACTGACTTCTCCACTTTCAGCGAAGCTTTGTGGTCCCTGCCATGCTGCTGCCTGGGTGTAATGATTACTGGGCTCCCCACCCACTCTTTGGCAAAGGTATTTCTGTGTGGTTGATGCAGTGCTTCCGTTTTGGCGTTAATGATGAGATCAGCTCCAGGCCTGTGATTTACAGGCTGGACGCGGAACACTTGCAATAATTCAGTTCCTGTAAGTCTCTGTTATTGGCTCCCGAATGCACTTGCTGAAGGCAATTAAAAAATAAGCTGAAGAAATTAATTTCTTATGCAAAATTAAATCCGAGATACACACTGCCGATCACACCTTGTCATGTTCATTTCTAGCTCGATTCTTCCTTCTGCTGCTCACTTTTCAGCTTCAGAATTCTCACTTGACACAAATGTTTGGATTCTCAGGGAGACAGAATTGGGCTTTTTTGAAAATGTTTGGCCATGAAACAACTTTAATAAAGTACAAGAAGGAATTTGAATTTTGGTTTGCAACATTGTGATCAGCCAACCTGGCAGATTGACCCTCCGTGGCGGCCATTGAGAATTCTGCGCTGTCCGTGGGACACCGGGCCGAAGAGAGACAGGAAGAACGTGACAGAGAATCCCTGCCTGCAGATGTCAGCCCGACGGACGCATCTGTAGATTGGTGGGGTGGAGAGCGGGATGCTGCAGAGAACACGGGCTCGTCTGGCTTTATAACGCAAAAAATACACACAGAAAACCAAATAGGTCCTATGTTTGTTCACATCCAGTCTCCAGGTGTGACGGAGAGCGATCTTCAGATGTGGGTATCTGGTCACTCTGCCAACCTCTGCCAACTGTCTAACAAAGACATGTTTCACACACACAGTGGAATACTCAAAGACATTGCTGCTCCAACTCGTTTTTGTTTTCTGAATAGCCTTGAATAACTGTCACTAGGAAAAGAGTTTTGCAAAAACTTGGAGAAATTTGAGTTCCCTTTCTATCACAGAATTGCTCATGTCTGGATGGCCAGTAGATAGTATCTTGTGAACTTGGTTGTTCTGGTTTTCATTTGAACCTCTGGAGACTTCTTAGATGCTAGGGATGAAGGATCTAGCTCATTTTATTCTTACTCTTGCATGCTACCGCTTTGTCTCCTCAAAAGCTTTCTAGCTGACCATTTATTCTTTCATTTATTCTGTGATTTTTTCTTAAGGATAGCTTAGTATTGACAATGGCTGTCTGAGTGATTCAGAATAGCACACATGTGTGCCAGTGTTGAGGCTTGAACTCAGAGCCTTGGTGCTACCCCTTAACTTTTCTGATCAAGGCTGGTGCTTGACCACTTGAGCCACATCTCCTTTTCTGGCTTTCTGCTGGTTAAAAGGAGTCCAATGTATTTCCTTGCCCAGATTGGCTTTGAATCTTGATCCTCATATCTCAGCCTCTTGAGTAGTTAGATGTAAGCCACTGGTGCCCAACAACTAAGAATTTCTTCATATTAACATTAGTGCTCCATGGTTCTCATTCCTTAATCATTCTATCTACTTTACACACTTTCTGTACCACCATCTCAGAATAAGTTGGCTTCTGCCATTCTCTCTAACACCTCTTTACAACTCCTGTGACAACTTCCAACCCATTCTCAAAAGGACTAGACATCGCTACTACAAATCGCTACTACATCGCTACTACAAATGAACCAGCTTAGATTCAGACTGTACTTATAAGAATGGTATGAAAATCTCTGATTCCATGTCCCATCTTGGAGAAGCCACATTCTACCCGTTAGGGATACAGGTAGACCCATTGCAACAATCAGATGTACAAGTCGTTATGTCGAAAGCGAACTTTACAACTTTGGTGTGGGGGTGGGGGGGGAGTGGGGAGGATTTGTGGGGGGGGCAGGGGGAGGATGGGAAGGGATAGGAAGGGGAAACAAAGGAGGAGGCTACAATGCTTGATAAGAAATGTACTCATTATCTTGCCCATGTAATTGCAGCCCCTCTGTACAGTATTTTCACAATAAAAAATAAATAAATAAAAAAGAATTAAAGAGAGACTTCTCTGAAGAGGAAATAAGGATGGCCAATAGACACATGAAGAAATGCTCAATTTCTCTAGCCATAAAAGAAATGCAAATCAAAACAACATTGAGATTCTACCTCACTCCAGGTAGAATGGCTATAATCAAGACGTCTAATAACAACAGATGCTGGAGGGGATGTGGCCAGAAGGGAACTCTACTGCATTATTGGTAGGAGTGTAACCTTGTTCAACCCTTTGGAAAGCAGTATGGAGGTTCCTCAACGGACTCCACATAGAACTCCCCTACGACCCAGCAATCCCTCTCGGGGGATTGGAAAGACATGGAAAAAAATATGTTAAGTGAAGTAAGCCAGGCCCAAAGAAACATAGGTCCCAAGGTTTCCCTTATTTGCAATAATTAGAATATGTCTAGGACAAGCAGAAAAGGTCAAAAGCTATGTACATATGACTGCATAAGATGATGCTAAGTGAAATGAACCCCCGATAGGGCCACAAGTGGTTTTATATTCCTTGTTATTGTTTTTAGTGTATTTGTAATGTACCGTGTGATTCTTTTGTTTCTTTTGTCTGTTCTTTCTCCATGTTATAACCCCTGTTTTCACTGTATTTGATTCTGGTGCCCTGCATCTTGTATATACATTTTTCTAATTTGGGGAGGGGAAGGGAAATAACAAAATGCTGAAATAAGATAGAGGTTGACCCATTGTAGCAATGAGATGTACAAGACACTATGTTGAAAACAAACTTTACAACTTTGTGGGGGGTGGGGAGGGAGGAGTTGGGAAGGTGAGAGGAAAGGGAAAGGAAAGGAGGAGGTAACAATGCTCGAAGGAAATGGACTCATGACCTTGCTCTTGGAACTGTGACCCCTCTGTACAGTATCTTTACAAAGAAATATATACAAAAATAACACAGCCAACTGTTTATTATCATTGGTACATATCATTTCCACAACTTGGAAAAAAAATCTTATTGTGCTATACAGTACAGCAGGATTGGTTCTTGATATCCAAGGAATCTGCTTGTTACACAGAGAGTTTCTGCTCCATTCCTTTCCCTGCTCTACAGAATGGGCATGGGAGTGTCCTTAGCAGTGTCATTATCACACAGAGGACATTACGGTGCCAGAGCACATTGTGATGTGAGTTAGACCACAGATGGAATTGTCTGGATGAGCCTCTACACCTCAAGAATTTTGTGTCTGTGGGATGTTACCAGAATCTCTTGCACTCATGAATGTTTGCTTTCTGAACACTGCCTCAAACAAAACAAAATTTCAAAAATAGCTGTCAGTGGTGTTTTATTCACATTTCTCTTTCATCATGCTATTTAGCAGTCCAGTCAGAGTAGCTTTTGAGTTGTGGGTTTAAAATAAAAATGAGATTAGACTTACAAGATTTCAATCTAAGAAAACACCTTCAGAGATAGGCCTTCCTATTGTTTTATTGGAAAGGAACTCTATTGCTTCCTTGATTTCCTTCTAATAGAGGTGGTGATAAAAGTAAAATAGAAATGGCAGATGATGAATGGCCCACAGGTAACTTATTCAATGAAGAAACCTAAGAAATATAAATAGAAATATTAATCACTGCTCTGAGCTTGTTCAGGTGCAGCGCTATGGAGTGTGATATATCCCACAGTTTAGTTATTATTATTATAGACATAGTGGCCCAGGGTACCCCAGGCAATTGCATCAATAAAATCTTTCCCTGAAGTGGGTTCCACACAGGGCTGTGTAACATTTTTGCCAGGAGAACAGCTTTGCATTTATGATAGACTCATGCTAGTATTTCAAACAGTGCATGCTGGATCTTCTCTGCTTTAAATGCACAAAGACACCTGCATTCAGCTCCAACTTGGACTTTAGTTTTATTCTAGCAATGTGCCTGCTCACACCAAAAAGGAATTCAATTGAACTAAGCCATGTGATGCTACATAAAACCAAGCTTGCTACAAAAAGAAATAGACTGAAACAAATGCTTTCATCAGAAACATCACTACTGAACAAGAAATAAAAGAGGTTTTTTTTTCTTTCCTCATGGCTACGTGTAGTGGGTTACAAAGATTTTTTTAAAAGCCTGGTATTAAATTTCAACTATAACTTCTTCAGAGAATTATTATTTGTTTAAGGCATCTAAAGTTCTCTCTTCTAGCAATGAATCTTTAGAAGAAGAACTTATTTTAATATAGTCATAGTTGTGGGGGAAATAAAAGAGCTTTAGGGAAATCATGCCAGAGAGTCTCTTTCCTGCTTGGGTTGTCATACTGTCAACATACCATCACTAAGAACATTATTTTCTCCTATGTTATGAGGTTGTTTCCTTCAACGTTGCTTCCAACAATGATAAAATAAGTGTTCTTAGGTCAAGCAAAGTTTGAAAAGAGAAGAGAAAAATCCAGATTTCAGTCTTCACGAAGATATTCTTTGTACATACACACAATGCGCTCAAATATTTATTTCCCAGAAGTAGAATTTTGGCTGCAATTACCAGTTTGAAAATGCTGACTCAACCAAGAGACAAATTCAAAGCAAAACATTATCTTTCCATTCAGCATTGTTTCTGACTTTCCGCTCAGAATATATTCAAATTTATTCTGAGATACCAAAGCTTTTGATTGGCATCCCTCCGGCTTTTCACCAATCTAGATTTTCTACACTGTGTGTGTTTTCAGCAGATACGATTTTAAAATGATAATATGAAGTGAATTATACACAAAATGAATTCCAAAAAGAAATGCAGTAGGAATCTTGTATGTCAAAGCCCTATCTGTGCAACTTGTAGATATACAGGCATAAAGTAAAAAAAAAAAAAAATTCAACTATCCAGATGTTACCTGTGAAAGAACTTTCACTGTTGAGCTGTTGAGCTGATTTCTGAATATTATGTCAACCAGCCTGGTGCTTTTGAGAATATGGCTCTATGTACTATGTAGACAAAACAGATGGATAACATGACAGCATTATTCATGTTTTAAATCCAAATGTTCTCCATCGTTGACAAAGCCTTTCACAGCCCCTCACAGATTATCTGTAATAAGTATACACATAAATACATATGCATATTGGGGACATGATGGATTTTTAATTTTTCCACATAAATATTGTTAATTGGTTTGTGTATTAATCGTTAGAGGTGATACTAGGCCATATGATTTAATATGTTCACACAATCCGAAATTTCTCTCTGACACAATTTAATCTCAAGCGTCTTTTATGGGGAATCACAAAAAGTATCACATACTCTAGGCTGATTTGAAAGATGTTATTTGTAAAGAGATAAGATCTTCATATAAATCTGAATATTGTAAAGATTTATATCTCAAGAGGTTCTTTTCTTTATCTACAATAATGGCATGAATCACGTACAGCAGGAATTTTAAGCTAAGTTATTCTTGCATTTCTTCGCAAGCTTCAATGTAAAATACTATCAGGATAATAAATAATATCTTTGCTTTACGAAGCCTACATAAAATGGAAGCCATTTGAACATGAAATAAATAAATGCATTGTTCTCTGAGATTAGGTCAGCGTCTGAAATGTACTGTTAGAATGTTAATTGAGTTTGACATAAGCATGGATATAAAATGCATGGTGCCAGTCAACTTACCAGCAGTGAAGCTGATTACCAATTCTAATCATTGTCTGCGTGGTGACAGCATACTGAGATGGAGATGTTGAATATTTTCACTTGTGATATTATCATGGTTGTTTAAAGTACTGACTACGTGTTTTGAAACTAGCAGATGTAATTGGTATGCTTGTTGAAAGTAGCGGGCTGAGCCCATCATTTATTTATAGAGACTTTTGATGTAACACTATGGGGGGAAAGTTAATAAAACATGGCTCAAAGATAAATTTACTCTCACCGCTGTAATATGACATAAAGCACAAATTGTTGCCTTGAACAAAACCTGTTTTCAAGGGAAACATGTTCTTTATTCCTTCTGAAGCTGTGTCACCAAAGCAAGAAGGTAAGAGCCCAGAGGAAAACAAGAGGTACACAACTATTTTTAATTCTTTTACACTTTTCTGAAGCAGCTTGTGATGATTAGAAGCTATGTGTGGACAGAAAATTCTAGAGGCATGGCAGTCCCTAACCCCTTCCTGTTTCCTCCCATAGACGAGGTTGCCATGCTCAAGGGTGGGTTCACTGACGCTGGGAAGGACTGAAGACAACTTTAAGAAGCCAGGACCGAGGCAATGGTTCCTAGGAAAGATGACATGGACAGGGAGCCACTTCTACACACACACTCCTTTGCAGTGGGCACGCTAGGGTAGTGGATCTATTCAAACAGGAAAGCATATGTTATAATAGTATGGACTAAATGTCTAATCGTGGTCAGAGAACTGCTAACTTCAAACTTGACAGCCCCCAACAAGATTTATGCTAACGTGGCTTTTCTGCCAAAAAGATGGCATGAGACTACGCACAGAGGTGGAGCAACAATGCTCTAGGTGGACACTGACTTACGACGTGGTCCCCTGTTCTCCTTTCTCTGGAGAAGGGCATGCAAAAACAATGTTTGGCCTGAAAGTGAACACTGAATTTCAGTGATGTTTACTGAGAGCTATAGGGTCATACACAGGGATTTAACTTCTTCTGAGAATTATTTTCTTTATCTTGGACTGTAGAAGTGCTCCACTTCCTTTAATTCTTTGACTCCATAATGTCTCTTATTAAAAGGAATTTAAGTCTGGGCATCGGTGGCTTCCTTCTGTAATCCTAGTTATTCAGGAAGTTGAGAACTGAGGATCGGGTTAGAAGCCAGCCTGAGCAGGAAAATCCATGAGACTCTTATCTCCAATTAACCATAACAAACAAAACAAAAATTAAAAAAATACAGAAGTTGAGCTGGAAGTCACGTGGTAGGGGGCATGCCTTTAGCAAACAACCTCAGCCCAGCCCCAGAGTTCAAGCCCCAAGTCTAGCCAACAAAAAAATGAAAAGTGTTTTTTCATTTTAATTTTATTGTAAAGGTGTTGTACAGAGGGGTTACAGTTACATAAATAAGGCAATGAGTACATTTCTTGTCGAACACTGTTACCTCTCCCTCATTTTCTCCCACTGTCCCTACCCTCAACTCCCCTTTCCCCCCACCAAGTTGTAAAGTTCATTTCCAACAGTGTCTGGTGAGTATCACTGTTGCATTGCTTCTCCCTTGTCTCCCTTCTCTCCCTTGTCCTTTGTCTCACCATCCCCTTCTTTTCTCTAAATCAGATAAACATATATACAAAACACAGGGTACCAAAATAAAAAAAAAACAGTGACATCAGGGGATAACTCAAAGGAAAAGAAAAACAAACAAATGAAAAAAAGAAATACACTACATTAAAAACAACAACAACAACAAATCCTCTTGTTTCTTAGAGTTCGTTTTGATTAGCATCATTTTGTATGGTCAAATGTACATAGCTATTGAGCTATTGTGATCCTCTGCTAGGGCTATCCTAGACACATATTAATTATTACAAATGAGGGAAACCCATATTTCTTTGGATCTGACTTACTTCACTTAATATGAGTTTTTTCTTAACAATTCTCACTTTATTCTCCTGAGACATTATGCATGATCCATTATAAAACATACAGGTAATACAAAGTCTGAGCATCTATCAATTGGTGTAATAAACACATAGAAATTAGACATGGTACATTATGAAGGAAAAATCACAGTTTCATTTATTTTTATGAGACAGATTATGAGTGCATGACGAAAAAGCTTAGAATTCATCAAACTGTGCCAAGGACATTGCAAGAGATTACACAGAAAAATCTGTACAAATTCATATTCGTAGTACCAGATGGTAGAAAAAAATACTATTTCTTTAAATAGTCTCATTTATATCCAGGAAAACTGATTTGGTAAATGGAACAGGTAGATATCCACCCCCTCTCTTTATGATCAAATAATTCCAATGAAAGAGGTTCTAACAAAAAAACTATGAAAAGAAATCCAAATAAAGGTCAACACTGTCATTAAGATATTCCTTTTTTTTAATATGCCACGAAATATCTTGATTATATATTTTCCAAAGAACATTTCCAGCCACATTTCCAAACTCTTCAATGCATTAAGATGTGTTATATCTTTTTGAAAGCAATATAATACTAATGACTTTTAATGGTAACATATTCTTATTTAATAGAGGGGAAAAAAACTTTTACAAATATTGGAAACCCAGTTTTTTCCAAGTCTTTCCATTTCCTTATGAATGGGGCAATGCCATTCTTTCTAATGGAAGTGTAGAATTCCATTGTGTTTCTACCACATTTTCTTGATATGTTCATCTACTGAGGGGCTTCTGGGTTGGTTTCACATCTTAGCTTTGGTAAATAATGCTGCAGTGAACATGGTTGTGCTGGTAGCTTTAGTGTGGCCTTGTTTGTGATCAGTTGGATAAATGTTCTATGTTTAGTCTTTTGAGGGACCTCCACACTGCTTTCCAGCGTGGTTGAACCAGTTTACATTCCTACCAATAGTGTAGTAGTGTTCCCTTTTGGCCACAACCCCCACCAGCAGCTACAATTATTTGTTTTCTTGATAATGGCCATTCTAACTGGGGTGAGGTGGAATCTCAATGTGGCTTTGATTCACATTTCTTTTATGGCTAGAGATGTTGAACATTTCTTCATGTGTCTATTGTTCATTCTTATTTCCTCTTCAGAGAAGTCTTTTTAATTAAAAAGAAAGTAATTTGAGGAATGTTTAAGAAGTAGAAAAGAAGGCTGGGCTCAAATTGCTCTTACTTAATGTTTTAGCTTCTTAGGAAGCTGGGATCTGTGCATTCCATTTAGGAACCAACCTGGGCCAACAAATACTAGAGACTCTAATTAATTACCTCCAATTGATCAGCAAAAGTTGGAACTGGAGGAATGGCTTAGGTGGTAGAGCACCAGACATGGGAGACACAGCTATGCAAGAGCATAATGCCCTCAGTTCAAGCTCCAGTACCAGAATATACACATATAAAAGAAAATATCCTTTAAGAATTTTGTTAAAAAGGTATTTTTATAAGCAAAGATAGTTTTTCAAAAATCAATTGGAATTTGATATTTTGTTATTATTTTCTAAAACTAAATTACCTTTATTTGAGTATGTGCATCCCAAATGACAGATTTTTATATGTGAATATATTTATTTACTTTCTGCAGAGAGTATTTATTTTGAAAATAAATGCTATTTGTGGAAAATTGGTGAGTTGTGATCAGACTTGGATTAGACACACAGAAATACAGAATTATTTCTATGGCACTATTGCCCATCCCAGCCTAATGAGCCTACCACTCAATCATCCGAAGGATAGTGCTTTACATGCTTTTTTTGGACTCCATTGATCAACGAAATTTGAATATTTGAATATGCTTTGAGGGTTAGAGAATGAACAAGTGATGAAGGTTATGTTCTCTTATTGGTATTCATGTTTGCTAGAAATCCTTTACATTTCTCATTGGTGGATGGAGTCTTTATGAATTTGCAAGAGTGAATGTCAACACAGTCTTGATCCTTATACTGTTTATCTACTGCTACTTGGAAAACCCCCTCACATTGTATTGCAATGATCATTTGTACTGGTCCCAGCTGGGGATGCCTCATCTCTAACTGAAGAGGGGCTGGCTGGGCTAATGCATGCACTTGAGTCTTTAACAGGGCAGCTGGAGAGTGTCTGGTCCCAGATGGCCCGACTCACATGCATGGAGCTATCGGTTGGCGCTATTGTCAGGATAAATCTGTTCTTTTCTACATAGCTTTCTCTAGCAGGCTATCTTGTAGCTCTTCACATGGCCATGAGATTCCAAGGATATACAAGTAGAAATTGTAAGACCTTTGGAGGCCTGAGTTCAAAATTGTTCCATGTCATGATTATGATTCATGGCACACACAAATTAATATGTTGAATGGAAACTCCTTAGAATTAAGACAATTAAAAATTGCACAAAGTCACTTCTTCCACATTCTAGCAACCAAATGATGTCATTTGTGCATCCTATTAGAGTTGGTGGGCAAAGAGGCTCTGTTTCTTTGTGGAATTAGCTTCACTGTAGCCATACCTCTGGTATGGACTCTGCCCACTGAGCTCTAAAGCTGATGCCACATTCTTCAAATATTTCTTTTGGCAAGAGTTACTTCTAGTATCTGTTTCTCAGTTAATGAATCTATTATACTATAAGAACATATACTGAAATGTTGTGGGAGATACAATGTCCATCTATTCTTCTACAACTTACTAACTGGTAGGTAAAAAGCCTAGCTAAGACAACTTCTCTCAGCTCTGTATGGTTGGGATTATGAATACATTTGTGGTCTCCAGTGTAGGTTGGTGTTGGAGCTGTGGATAGCCTTATTCATGTATCCAGCCAGTAGCTTCTCCATGTGATAGATTTCTAAAGTGCAATAATTAAAAAACACAGAGGACTTTCACGTTTTTATACCCAGCTAATGGACATGTCCAGATAATTTTTTAAAGTAATGCCTAGATTTGGGGAAAAATAAGTAGATAGAGTAGATAGAGTATGCATACAGTGAGCTCTGGAAAGGTCAGCAGTTCAGCAATGATGTGTGCTACGTGGATGTTGTTTTCACCATCTAAAATGATTTGTTATCAGAGTTACATTTACATGATCATCTTTCTGCTGTAATTAAATCAAGACTGAAACGTATGACCATATAACTAAAATTTAAATAATACTTTATCAATATTTTTCTTTAACTCCTTGGAAAAAATCTATACTTTTCTTGGGTATTAGTTAATCTTTTGGTGGTTTGTCGAGAGTACTAGTAGGGCATTTTAGATTTTTCAGGCCATGATTTATTTACAGCTTCTCAAATTATTTACTCTGAGGAAAATGCATCCTGTTCAAATAAATAGATAATAAATAACATAAAATGGAAATATTAAGATTTGAATTAGTGTCTAATGTGAACAGCAATTATTTTGTATGTAACAAATTTATTAATCCACCCATGTCAACAGGATTTCTTTCCAAAAGTACTTCATGAATAACCTACACAGGTGTTTCTCAGAATTCCTTGATGGTAAGAATCACATGAGGGATGAGTTATTTGTAAAACAGACAGGTTCTCAGGCATCATCCTAAGACCACAGAGTAATCATTTGATGCCTGCTCAGCCTATTTGCATGTCTCCTAATTGTCTCTGAGAATTCTTATCAGCTGGGGAGTATGGGAAGTTCTGATCTAGACAAGTCTGAGATTCTTGGAGTACAAATCTTCTTATAGTTCATGTGCTTGCCACTATAACCTAGCAGTCTGATAAATATTTCAGGGGTTTTTGAGAACATAGACTATGAAAGACAAGTTAATAATACATTTGGGTATAAGAGAGTAAACACAACTCTACTTCTGTTAAGTGAGGATAATATTGTTCTCCAGGGGAAAACATCAGAAACTTAAACCACTGTAGGATTTTAATTAGTTTGCTTTCCTTAGAAAGAAAAAATATGGCAGAAAGAAAAAAATAAGTTATACAAAAAATTTTCAAAACCACACATCCTCTCGAAGTTTCTATCTCCAGACTGACTTTGTGGGCACGTATCACTCCACTTCACTTACACTGTGCTATATACTTCCATGGAGGCTTAATTTGAGAGACAGAATTTGACTACTTGTATTACATTGAAATTAACTTAGAAAAACTTCATCAAATAAAGATTTTTTCAGAACTAATAATTTAATATAAGAATATTTTATTATTTTAAAGCTATCCAAATATGTTATTAATACCAAGAAGCCAGTAAAAATACAAAAAAGTAAGTGTTAATTTGCTAATCAATCTAATTGACAGGCACTATTAGCTGAATTAAATATGTTGTACATTAGATATGTGTACATAGTTTATGTATGTATGTATGTTTCCAGCTTGTACTGATTAATGGTCTAGATCAGGAGTTGCCAAAGTTTTTTCTGAAAATGGTCAGGCAGTAAAGGTTTTTCTGGCCATATAGTCTCTATCACGACTAGTCAACTCTGTAATTATGAGATGAGAACTGTCAAAGGCAATATGCAAACAAATGGCTGTGTGTGCCAATAAAACTTTATCTACAAAACAGACAGTTCACTCTCCCCTGACAGGGATATAAAGCTATTTCAAGCTATTTAAAAAATAATAGGTAAGCATGCATGATGCCCAGTATTCTGAGATAATTCACCCCTTGTCTGTTTGCACCACTTCTCAGGTAAAAAGGGTTTGTCTGGGTCAATGGATATGCCTGGGTCAATGGCTTCTTCAGGAGAAGTTTTGGGACTTCTGTTCCAAGTTTTAATGGACTGACAGATTAAACTTTCTTCCTTTTGGAACTGGATTGCTATGCTATGAGGAGCCCACATCCTGTAGACAAGCCATGCCCAGAAGAACTGAGGTGCTGTAGATGGCAGAGGAGGCGGAGCTCCCTGATGACAGTCAGAAGCGAATGACAGCCTATTGGACACTCTCCACACGAACCCCCCCCCCCCATGCCACTCAAATCACCCAGAGCAAAAGAAGCACACAGCTGGGCGGGCCACCCTTCGGCCACAGCTCACAAGAGCGCAGTGGTTTGACGTGTCGGGGAGGGTTTGTGATACTTCTCACTACCACTATCGCTGGTGTCCAGTTACTCATGCCCATCAACCATCTATAATCAAAAGTGATGGTGACGATCAGCACCAAGTCGTGGTGTATGTAGTGAATCACTGCCCAACTGTGACTGGCTTTTTATCCTCAGTTTGCTCAGTTTGAGAAATACTGCCCAATGCCCTCTCTGAACAAGCATAATACATTCCCAGGTCATCGTTCAAACGGCATGTGTAACTGGGAGATTTGTCTAAGAAACCAAGACTATGAATGATTGGTAAAGCCATAGGATTTAGGATCTGATGAGCTTGGGTTTCTCCATCGACAGAAGATATGGAAGGTAAGGGAACAATCTAGAAATAGTTCCCTTTCCCGTGTAGCAAGAAACCTATTACATTAATAGAAAGCACTGTTCCTTTAGGAATTCGGTTGTGATTTTTCAAAGCCCCTGTGACATCCATAATGAGCTGCTACGCTCCTTGTTGGGGAAGTTGATAGGCAGTGCTTCCGCTTCCGTAGCGATACCAGGCATGTAGCGCTATGCCTAGCGACCGGTTGAGATGGGGTCCGGAGAGTGTTGACGATTCAGCCTTGAGCCTCCACTCCCTGCTCTTAGACCTGCTCGTGTTGCTAGGATTACAGGCTTGAGCTACCACATCCGGCTTAATGTGCCCCTTCATGATCGACGCAGGTTTACTTCTGTAATCCTAGCTACTCTAGAGACTGAGACTGGGAAGAAAGCTGGAGGTTCAAGCTTACCTAGGGCAGAAAATGTGGTTAGACTCCAGCTCTAATATAATTGGCAAGGAGCAGGGCTGAAGGTGTGGCTCAAGTGGTTGAGCACTGGCTGAGCCAGCCTGCAGAGGAGGAGGCTGTGAGTTCAGACCCTGGTTCTGACCAAAAAAAAGAAAACAAGTTGTGTGGGTGTCAGAATGTCCACTCTTAGCAAAAGCAGAACTAGAAATGAAAACAGGAAACGGCTTGACATGTCCCCTTCCTCCCCGGATCCCTTCGCTCTGCTGGAGCTGTGTTGTTATGTAATGACTCACATCCTAGCACACCAAATGCTCCTACAAGGCCCTGTATATATTTATTCATAACTTTTGTTATGACTTTCTTATCATTACAAAGGCTAGTGTAAAATAAACATCCCTGAAGCCTATGGCTATTGCAAATATAACCAGGTCATGTGCATACTTTATTCAATGATGGATCTTAAGAGGCACAATGAAAATAGTCCTTTTCATCTTCTGGATAGAAATAACATCAGTGTCCATAGAAAGAGAGGCTAGCTATCCGGTCTGGGGGCTGGAGCTCAGGGCCTGGGCACTGCTCTGGAGCTTGATTGCTTAAGTCATGCTCAACCACTTGAGCCACAGTTCTACTTCTAGTTTTTTTGGTAGTTATTTAGAAGATAAGAGTCTCATCAGCTTTCCTGCCTGAGCTGGCCTCAAATCGTGATCCTCAGATCTCAGCCTCCTGAGTATCTAGGATTACACAGGCTAGAGCCACCCTTGTATGACTCCTCTGTGACTTTTATTCCTTCTTCTTGATGCTGAGCCACAAAGCCCTAAAGGGGCACTTTCAGGGTTCCTGATAGGCCTAATATAGGTTCATGTACTTTTAGCCCAGCCTCCAAGTATATGCTGTAGTCCAGAAAGTTTTGGAAGTGTGTTTATGTATTTATTGATCTACTGTTTATCACCAAATGCATAAAATTTAATATATTAGGTAGTAACTTCTGTCAGTTGAAAAAAACTTATGCATAATACTTAACATTCTTTTAGGTAAGAACAAAGGCTTAAAGAAATACATAGTTAAGGAATGCCATTGATCAAGATACATTGTACTCTTTGCAATTTGCCATGTCAAATTGAAACTCCTTTGTACAACTACATACTAAATATATATGTTCATTGATTTAGCAAATGGAAGGTACAAAATATGTCAGTTATTTGAAAGAATTCTGAGTCTTCCAAATTTGAGGAAAGCAACAACATATTGTCAAATGTTGTTGTCAAATGTTTCTTTATCATGTTCATTATTTTCGCCTTCATTTTCCTTGTGCTCATAGTTCATTGACTTTGAAACTTCTTTAAGAAAAGATGGCATGTCATAGAATGAACACATCTACTCCTCCAGTATATGCAGACAGAACGAACTGAAGGAAGCCTGTTTTCCTGTGACATTTCTTCTCCTTCTACTGCTCAGGGCTTCGGAATCAGGGAGTTGTATCTAGGATAGAACATGATAAATGGAAAAACAAACAAAGCAAAACAAAACGCAGACACGTCATTTCAATTGACAGGGAATTTCCTGGTAGATTTAAACCAGTAGGTTGGAAAAATCCATCCCAAACCTTTCTCATAAAAACTGCTCTACATATCAATTTTATACCATATGCCAGATGCTACACTACAGGTTCACATACATATTTCATTCGAAACACAAAAGAACCTTCTGTTTTCCAGACTGAGGGTCCAGACCTATTTATAAAAACAGGTGAGTGGATTATGATTAGTATTAGAAATCAGAACACACTGAAAGCTATTGAATGAAAGGGAAAGAAAGTAAGCTAGGGGGTCAGTCTGCTGCAAGAATTATATATAAGCACAGTGAAACTCTGTGGACAATTAGCATACACTTCAAAAGAATGAATGACAGGAATGTGTTGGTTGTGGGTACTAGTGAACCAATAGCAGAGAGAATGGAGAAGGGAATGTGGTCACAATACGTTAGGTGTGTGAAAATGGAACAATGGAGCCTGTTGAGGTTGGTTTTGGAAGGGAGGGTAGGTTGAGTCTGATCGTAGTATGTCGTACACATGCATGGCTATGTAAAATGAATCCCCCTGCACAAATCATTGAGGTTGATCAAAACTGTCAGGGGAAAAAATTAGATTTAAAATTTAAATTATATGTATACTGATGACAAGTATAGCTTTCCAAATGTGTTTTCATGTTATTATGTCTCTCTCATTGTACATGTAAGTGCTCTTATGCATGGATACTAAACATAATGTAAAATGTTGTCACTTGTGTGTGTGTGTATGTGTGTGTGTATGTGTTGCTACTGGGCCTTAAACTCGGGACCTAGATGCTATTCTTTAGCTTTTTTCACTCAAGGCTGGCACTCTACCACTTGAGCCATACCTCTACTTCTGACTTTTTGCTGCTTAATTGGTGAGAGGAATATCATGAACTTTCCTGCTCAGGCTAGTTTAGAACTGGGATCCTCACCTCAGTCTCCTGAGTAGCTAGGATTACAGGTGTGAGTTATCAGCAACTGGCCTAGGTGCTAGTTTTATTTTCTTTTTCAAATTTTATTTATAAAACTTACAAACAAAACAAAAACAAAATCACAACCCCTAGCTCTGCACGGTAATTTTCAGGGAAAAAGGAAAGGATCCAGTTTTGTAAGTCTGACTTCTAAAGTTCCCAGTTGCCTTAGTTCGTTTGCGTAGAGCTTTGCATGGTGCCTAAGTGTTATTGTTGGCCCTGGCTTGCTGTCTCTCCCCCATGCTTTGCATTTAGCAGCATCAAAGGCGCCGAGCAAGGGGTGATTAAATCTCCTCAGATCAGGCCATCTGTGCCATTGACTAAGTGTGAGGCTTCAAATAAGTGAATGATGAATTCTGTTCCAGACTGTCCCATAAAATTATAATAAAAATAATAATGAAGTGCTCTATAATAAAAAGAAAGTCGTTACAAATACCGTGCTATTGATTTCAAAGGGCAGTAATTTCAGATCAGTTCTTTCATCTGTGTTATAAATCTCGGCAACCAGGGGAGAAAATGTCAGGATTTTAAAAGCAAACAAATAGGAAAAAAATTTTTTTTGCCTCCCTGCTCATCCTTCATGCTGTTTTGAGTAAAACTAAGGTAGCACAAATATTTAAACAGATGGCTCAATGATTTGCTTTTTTTCCCTTTACTAATCATAGTTATTAAAGCCCTCACTTTATTTTTTATTGTGTTTTAAACGGCAGAGAAAATCTGAGTCTGATAATGACCTTTGTACATCATCCTGCAAATTGATTTTGATGACCTTTCACTCTGCGATAATTAGGCTGGCTTCACACACATTCATCTAGCTCTTCCTGTTCAGACTTCACGGTGCAATGTGTTTTCCTGCCGCCCTTCTGCGCCGTCCCCTCCCCCTCTGTCAGGTTGCTCTCCACCATCATCGCTAGATAGAGTTTCCATCTCCTCTCTGAAAGCCATGGATTCTTGAAAAAGAATGAATAGAGGCATTTAGAAGCCATGGAAAACAAAGAATAGTTATTTCACTGATGTTTTCAGTGATCAAATATCTGAACTGTCATGTAATTATGACCATTACAATGATGTCACTGTTGTCATTATTTGGCTATTGTGTACATTATTACCACATTGAATTATAAATGTGGTAATTTAATGAATTTTATAAGGGTGTTTCTTTGTGGCCAACGTGAACAGATGGTAGGAACGGAAACGAAATAAACTGTGCTTCATTTTCCCTTTACATTTTCTTAGTTTATGCATGAAAATTAAGAACATCAGACTTAACACATTTTTATGTGCATATTTTAAAACACAATCTCTAAAAAAAAAGTCATTTTAGCAGTTATCTCCAAAGGCCATATTTCCTATTTTCTTTAGTCTTTTCAAAAATGTATTTTATGGTAAAAATAAATAACATATTTTTTGACCACTTTAATCATTAGGAAATGTGAATTGTTATACATATTATAATAGCATCAGTGTTGTCTGACGTATATTTATATGTGTGTGTATGTAGGAGTGCAAACGACAGAATAAAGAAATGTGCGATAAACTTAGGAACACACTGTTCTCTTTGTCTTCTCACCTTTTTGTTCATGTTACAGTAAAAGCATTTGAAAGATTTAAAAAAAGAGAGAAATACTCTACATCTATCACTAAAGCCATTTCTAGTACATTCCCATCATCCCAAGTCTTGAAACATGTTTCCAACTACCACACTTTTAGTCAATTTTAGAAACCTTTGTCTGTTTTCCGAAGGTGGGTTTTGATAAGTCATGTTCTGTGGTTTATTATCAAAGATTTCCTCAGCACTACAGGACTTAAGGACTGCTTAATGAGATATAGGAACACAGAGGCTTGACAAGTGATAATAGCGGCTAACATTGATGAAGTATTTGTTTTGAGTGGCTAATTATTAGATTTAAGGGGGGAAGGTATAATAATGAGAGGCTGCTTCAAAGAGTCCTTAAACCCCAACACCCACCCCCAAGTCCTTGAAGGCAAAGTTTTCTTTTTTTTTTATTGGTCGTGGGGCCTGAACTCTGGGTCTGGGTGCTGACCCTCAGCTCTTCAGCTCAAGGCTAGTGCTCTACCACTTGAGCCATAGCGCCACTTCCGGCTTTTTTCTTTTGCTTATGTGGTGCTGAGGAATCGAACCCAGGGCCTCATGCATGCAAGGCAAGTGCTCTACCACTGTGCCACCTTGCCAGCCCCTAAGGCAAAGTTATTATTATTATTAAACTGACTTCTCCTCAAACAAGTATCTAGCAATCTCCTTCTCTGTTTCCTGACAGGACAGCTGGCTCTCTTCCACTTCCCATAGATACTAATTCTATCCTGGGTATTCTATCCTGCCAAGGCCCTGATGAGGAGTTCTGGTATTAGTTTATGAATGCCGGGACAATGTAAGAATGACTATGTATCTGCCTTGCTATCTTTTGGACCATTCTGATTGGATAAGCTACTGACAAGGCATGTGATAAGTGAGCCTCTGGATAGCTACTAGGGGCCCTTGCTAACAGCCAGCTTTGCAAGCAAACCTTGAAAAATAGCCCCTTCCAGCCCGGCGCAGGTGGCTCATCCCGTATGCCTAGCTGCTCAAGAGGCTGAGATCTGAGGATGGTGGGTCACTGTCAGCCCTGGCTGGAAAGGCCATGAGTCTCTTATTTCCATCTAAAAAAAAAAAAAAAAGGAAGTGAGCAGTGGCTCAAAGTGGTAGAGCATGAGTCTTGAGCAAGTTCAAGCCCCACAACCAACGACAAGAACAGAACAAACAAACACAAGAAGCAGTGCCTTCAGCTTAATCTGGCCTTTAAAGCATTGTCACTCTGACTGACATGAAGACTGGAACCCCTTCAAAGGTCGCAAGGCGAAATCAGTGCATTCACGGTTTCCAAAACCCTGACTGTAGAGACTCTAGGAATAGCTGTTCAGAGTTCTCAGCACTACATGTGTGGTAATTTTGTTATGCAGCAATAGAAAACATAATGCAATTTAATTTTCTTATAACTAGTTCTTACCATTATATAAATAAAACTTTTCTTTCATTTTTCTTTTTCTTTAGCAGTAAGATGATTTGAACCACTCACTCAGCTTGCTTGCTCTTCACTTGAATCATGCCTCTGGTCCTCATTGCAGGTAATTTTGGAGATGTAGTCTCATGGACTTTTCTGCTCAGGCTGGCTTTGAACCTCCATCCTGCAGTTCTCAGCCACTTGAATAGCTGAGATTACAGGTGTGAGCCACCAGTGCCCACATAAAACTGACTTTTGTATTTTGATTGTATGTCCCATGACCTTACTGAGTTCCTATGTTAGTGCTAGCAGATTGCTTTATGGATTGGTTTGGGTTTTATAAGTGCAAATAGCCATGGCATGTACAAATAAAGAGTTTTACTTTTCCAACCCTTATGCCTTCTATAAAGTTTTTCTTCCTGTCTATGGTGGATAACACTTGCTGTACAATCTTGATTTGATATGGTCTTGAGTGATGTTTTAGCCTCGCTCCTGATTGTGAAGGAGTATCATCTGTCCAATAGCTTGCTGAGATTTTCTACTGTAAAAGAGCAATCAGATTATTGCCTTTTAAAGAAATTATAGGGGCTGGGAAGGTGGCTCAATGGTAGAGCCTTGCATGCTCGAGGCCCTGGGTTTGATTCCTCAGCACCACATAAGCAAAAAGAAAAAAGCCGCAAGTGGCGCTGTGGCTCAAGTAAGTGGTAGAGCGCTAGCCTGGAGCTGAAGAGCTGAGGGACAGCGCCCAGGCCCAGAGTTCAGGCCCCACGACTGGACCCCCCCAAAAAAAGAAATTATAATAAGAAGAAAAGCATATTCCTTTGTGTTTATCCGCAGTGTTGACCCATTTCCAAGAGTCTCCATCATTCCTTCCTTGGCGTCACCTACCTTCATTCAGAAGGGCAAACTTTAACTACTGGCAAGTTGACAACTGGCTTTTTTGTCAGCTTCTCTTTATCTAAGAAATGTCTTTTATGTCACTTAAAAAAGTCTTCTTCAGAGTACTTTACATTATTTATTTCCTCCCATTGGAAGGTGAGCTTTAGGAGAGAAGACGCTTTATCTCCTTTATCTCTTCTCCTTTATCGAGTTATCTCCTTTATCTCTTTGTTTCACCTGGTAATGTGATTATCACGTAGAGTTGGAGATTTTGAAGAGAGAGAGGAAAGAAGAGAGAAAGGAGAGAAAGAAGGAAGGAGGACAAAGGGGAAAAGAAAAACATAAGACCAGAGACCAACAAAAGAAATAAGAAAGGGTAGAATGACAAAGGAAGAAAGGAGGGAAATAAAACAAATTGGCATACCACCCACGGCCTTTGTGAAAATGTTTAAATTGAGTGGTTTTTCTTGAAACATCTGTGGTGTTTATCTGGTGTTTGAGTGCCATGAATTAACTTGTTTAAAATAGCAATTAAAATATTTATCAAGAAAGCAATAAAGAAAAAATTCAGTTAGAATACAAGCCTCCAGAAATTTCTAACACATTTGAAAGTACCAACTAGAAAGTTAGATCAACTGATCTCTGAGGAAGATGTCAGGTTATACCGTGGGAAAGGACATTCTCTTCAATAAATCGTGCTAAGCAAACAGATACCAACATGTGGAAGATTCAAATTGGGCTATCTGACCCCATATACTAAAGTCAACTGAAAATGGGTGAAAAAACCTAATGGCAAGACCTCAAATGTAAATCTACTGGAAGAAAGCACAAGCAAAGCACTTTTTACTACTGGTCTTGACAAAGACTCATTTGCACAGGCAAGTAAAAGCAAATCAGGACAAAGGTGATTTCAGATTACATCAAACCTAAAAACTCCATGCAGCAAGAGAAAACCAAAGAACCAACCTGTGAACAGGAGAAAATATTTGCGTTCTATACATATGATAATACATTTATGTTCAAATATCCAGAGAAGTTAAACAGAGTAAATAACAGAAGCAAAACAAATTCTAAAGCAAAAAATAGCTGTTTAAAAATGTGTAAAAAGTCTGAGTAGACATTTCTCAAAAGAATACATACAAGTGGTGAATGAGAGTAAAAAGCACTCTGTAATACTAATCACCAGAGAGATGAAAACTTAAACCACAGGGAAATATTACTTCACACCTGTAGAAAATGAATTCTATGAAAGATATATAAATGTTGACAATGAAATGTAAAAGGGAGACCCTTGTTTACTTTTGATAGGAATGTGAATTAGTACAGCCATTATGGAATAATGCATGAAGGTTCCTCAAAAAGTTAAAAAGGGAATGCCCTGTTATTCAGAATTATCCTTGTCTATATTCCCAACAGAAATAAAATAGTCCATAAAATAGTTTCCTTTTCATGTTCATTATAACAATCTTTATAAAAACCAACATATTAAATCAACTTGATTTTCCAACAGCATATGATTGAATAGATATAAATGACAGGATTGTAAATATAACAGATGGAATGCTGCTTAGCCTTTGACTCCTCATGAAAAAACTTGGAAAACATGCTAAGAGAAATAAGCAAGAAGTAGAAAGGTAAAGCTGTATGATCTCTCTGACCTGTGGGATCTAAAACAAAAACAGAAACAAGAAACACAAGGTAGAATATATATATATATATATATATATATATATATATATGTAGTGTATGGAATATATTCCATATTTCATATGGCTTGTGACATATTAATTGAAATGATGTAAATACGAAAGAAATAATTATTTGTGTCATGAAAACTTAATACTAATACATACCATCGTACATAAAATAAGAGATAAATACTATTTGTACTTTTTCAGAATACTCTCACTTTGCTTTTGTACCTAGTGACAAAACAATATGTATATAGCTTTGAGTAAAAATAGGTGAAAGAAAGAAAGGCTAAAGATGACTGGCTTCCTATAAAAGGCAAGCAAAATAATAGATTTCCAAAATACAGTCAATTTATGGCATTTTTGAGAGGAAATATTTTGCAAATACATACAATTGTTAGCAACTACTTCGTTCTGACAATGATTTATCTTTCAACTTATGAAAGAAAAACAACTTGGATATAATATACAATTGTTATAATGTTGAGTATAAATCAGCCAAGATTGCTTTAGAACTTGAATGGACCAGAAAAATTATTTATGCTTAAGAACAATAAAATAATTCCTTAAAAAGGAGAGCTGTGAAATTCAAATTATGACATTAATGGAATAATAACTTATTTTGAGGAACAACTTTCTTAGAGAAAACTGGGAATATAGAGATTTGGGCCATATTAGATAATGCCAGGTAAAAAAGTACCGAATGAGCTGTGTGGCTAAACTCCGGATGGAGTGTGAGTCTCGTGAGCTAACAGAGCTTATCCTTTGATGTTTACTTTGTTGTTGATGGTCTTATCAACATTTTTTGTTGGGTCACAAGAAGGTATGAAAGGGAAATATTCGTACTTTATGTAAGGTAATTGATGTTAGAATGCTGGCTTGGAGACAGACAGACGTGGTTTAAGTATGGAATGATCTTCCTTCTGCACTTGCCACGTCAAAGCTGGTTTACAATGTTCACTTTCAGAAATGTTCCAATTTGTTCAGTAAGTCATGTGTCACCTCATTTGAATATCCAGTTAGTATTATAAATCATGCACATCTGTGCACTGTTTTCCTCGTTTAATTTGAGTTGATTTCTGGGTGAAGACTATTGGATGAAGTATACTTTGGCTCATTATTGTCTTATTTATTTATTTATTTTTGGGGAGGTCTGGTCGTGGGGCCTGACTTCTGGGCCTGGGTGCTGTCCCTCAGCTCTTCAGCTCAAGGCTAGTGCTCTACCACTTGAGCCACAGCACCACTTCTGGCTTTTTTTTCTGCTTATGTGGCGCTGAGGAATCGAACCCAGGGCCTCATGTCTGCAAGGCAAGCACTCTACCACTGAGCCGCCTTCCTAGCCCCTCTTATTTATTTTCTTAAACACGTATTTACTTTTATTAAGTAGTTGTACAAAAGAGTTTCATTCTAGAATTCGGCTTATGAGTACTGCAATGCATCTAATCAATTGACCCTTTTAATTTGTCTCCCTCATCCTGACTTTTGAGATATCATTTGGAAAAATAGGTCTGTCTGGACTTGAACTCCTGCTCGTCCTTGTTTAGCTTTGTAGGTGCTGGGGTCCCAGGCTTGCACCCCTTGTCTGTTTGTATGAGTTCGTTTGCTGTTTCAAAGCCCAGTTTATAAGGGTTGTTCCGAATACAACTAGATTTTTGTTCATGATTTTTTTTGTCTATTCATTTGCTAAATGTCTCTTCTGTTCATGCTTTAGGCTTTGCTAAAAAAAATTTTAAGCATTGTCTAAATTTGTCAAAGTTATGGTTTCTGAATTTTGAGTCTGCTTAGAAAGCCCAACCCTACCCTCAGGTTATAAGTAAATTCAGTCACAGTTTCACTCCACACTTTTATGGCTTCATTGTTTACTTTAAATCTTTGATCCATCTGGAGTTTATTTTTATGTAAGTAGTGTTTTGGAGATATTGTATTACTTTTTTCAAATGACTATACAGTTATCACAGATTTATTGAAAAATTCACTTTTATCCCCACTGGTTTGAAATGCAATCTTTATGGTAATGTCCATATGTATTTTGGTCTGTTTCTGAACTTTCTCTTCCACGGATGTCTAACTGTATTCCTGGGCCAGTATTAAAGTGATATGCATTACTGTGATAGCATATGTTTTATTATCTGGTACAACTTTCCTCTTCATCTTGAGAATATTTTAAGCTAGTTTTATGTGTTTATTTTCTAGGCTAATAGAGTAATATGCTATCATTTTCTAGGACTTAGGTTATTTGAAAGGAAAAGATAATATATTCCTAAGAACATAGTCATAATTTATTGAAGGATTTTACTAACAATTCAGTAAAAGATTCTGAGAATGTTGTACTTTATAATGTTTTTATATATTCTTTATAAGCTTTGTTTCTATAATTTTTTTTGTTTGGGACTACAATTGAGATACTATTTTCTTATTATTGTTGATATATGAGAAATTATATGTATTGACTATGCAAGTGTTATACTTCTATTTGTAACATTTCTAGCTTATTCTCTTTAATACATATGTAATAATATTATATGAAAATAATATTCATCTTTTCTTTTTAAATACTTATATTTTCCATTCCAGAATAATCATCAGTAATACTGCTCATTTGGGTTCAAAGTGGAGCGTTACCAAATTAATGATATCTTCGAATTCTTCATTTTCTCATAGTGACTGTAATGGCATTACTCACTTAATAAGGATAATGTAAAGTTCCAGACAGAAATGGGTTTTTTTTGCAATTAGCAAAGTGCTTAGAATATGATAAGAATTCAAAATTATAATGATTATTATCTTGGCAACATTTATTGCTAGTCTTTTGTTAGTACCAGTAAAATATATTAATAGCAATTTTAAGTAGCTTTCATTGTTCATGTGTAGATTGGCCTGATGATTTCATATGTGTGTGTGTATGTATACATGCAGATTATAGTAAACATATGTGCTAGGTCTCATTGCATTACATTATCAGGCAATTGCACTTAGTGGTCAAAAAAATAATGCAAGTGCTGGTGCCTCAGGATCATAGTTCAAAGCCAGCTAGGGGAAGAAAAGTCTGTGAACCTCTTATCTCCAATTACCAAGCAAAAAGCTAGAAGTAGACCTGTAGCTTAAGTACTCATATACCAGCCTTGAAGGAAAAAGCTAAAGGACAGAGTTCAGTTCCTAAGTTCAAGTCCCAGTATCATTATACACAGACAAAAAGAATGATATAGCACCAAGTCTTGAATTAATGATTAATTCTTAATTTTAGTACCATTACTTACCACTTTTCTATTTGTATTATGCATATTTGTTTCCATTTTCTTCTTTGCTGATACCATCTTGATAGACTTGCTTGTACCATCAGTTTATAAAACTCACAGAACCTTCTGCAGTGCATTGCTGAAGGGAGCCATTCAACAAATATTCTTCGAGTGAAGGCACAAAGAAATAACTACACTGAAGAATGGATGGACTCAGAGGAATATATTTGGCAGGTTCCATAGGCTTCAAGCATATGTAAAGAAACTGTTATTTTATGCTCACAAGACAAGTAATGGGTGTCACCGTCCTCTCCTCCTACTTCATCCAAGATTTCTAATCAGCAAACACCATGTGCAACACAGAGCAGAGGTCTGAGATTTTATATTCTCTATCATCAAGAAAGAATTGTTTTCCCCTTTAATGCACATGGTGTTAAATCTTCCCCTAATCAGCTGTTTGTTTTGTTTTCACTCATGGTGGAACTCATACATACCTTGTTGCTACTGTAAAAGCTGATTTATGTGCTTTGGCTAAATGCATAGGTTTCATTTATGAATGCTAGTCAGTGATTTATTTCACTGTTTCCCTTATTGGACAAGTTGCAGCAGAAAAAAATATTTTCAAGCAAGATAGTGTTAACCTTTCCTGATTACAAAGTCATTCTCCTACAGTATTAATAATACTCTGTCATTTCTGCCAGTTACTTTATTACATTTGATCAACAAATAAATAGAGCCCCACATATCACAACACTGAAGTGAGTAGTTGGAGGATTCGCCCTTTGACAATTATCTCAAGCAGATTTTGGAGCCTCTGTAATATTTCAAAGAACTGGCTTGATTCCAGTGGATGCTGAGCCTGGGATTTGAGTTAATTGCCAAGGCATTTCCAACAACTGAGCAGGTGCTAGAAGAAAGAACGTTGCCTGTATTTCCTTTGTTATTTATAGTCAGAGCTCTTCCCCACTAAACCCTTGAGCTGGGTTTTTAGAGTCCACTGTATAACAATTTCATTCACTTTCTTGTCAACAAGCTTTGGCTTGATAAATTAAAACAGAAAAATGCTAGCTAAAGCTCTATGACCCTACATGATTCATTTTGCTGAAAGTTCCTGGCAGCTGCCCAAGAGTGACCTGCTATCTTCCCAGTGTCCTTATCATTTTCCCATCTGGAAAGGGCTGAACCTTGCTGTACTCTGGGAGTTAAAGGCCTGCGCTGGCTGCATTCAAAGGCCATTAACGATCATAACTCTAACCATCATCACCCAACCCAGGCAAGCGTAGCAGTAGTCTACAGCTAGACAAGAAGGTTGAGGTTTTACTAATACTGAAACAAAGACAAAGGCAATGTTTTACATGATTTCTTTAATTAAATAGGACTTCTTGCTAACTCAGATCACTACATTGTCAGGCTTTTGATCTTCCTTCAAATTAGCCAAAGGTAATTTTGAGGAGTTGGTCTTAAATTTAAATTTTTCATAGCTTGGTGCTGGTGGCTCACGTCTGTAATCCTAGCTACCCCAGGAGGCTAATACATAAGAATTGAGGTTCAGACAGGAAAGTTGGTGAGACTCTTCTATCCCAATAAATCACCACCATCAAGAAAAGCTAGAAGTGGAGCTGTGACCCAAATGGTAGTGCCAACCCTGAGTAGAAAAGCTAAGGGACAACAGCCTGGCCCTGAGTTCTAGGACCAGTACAGGCCTACACCCACACCCACACGTGCACATGCGTGCATGTGCACACACACACACATGCATACACACAAAAGGACACTTCTTAATTGTTCATTTTCTATTGAACAAAATAATTCATTTATATTTCCTATATAAAATTGGGCTTATTTTAAGAATCTAAGTTAGGTAAGAAGGTTACTGTATTACTACTAACTAAAAAGATGCAAAGGTCACTAAGGAAGAGAGAGTAAATGTTTTTAAAACACAGGAGCAAATTAAGCATGGTCTGTGTAAACTCCATTTGTCTTCAGTAAAGTTTTAAAATTTATAAGCAATGTTTCTTGAGTAAGACCATATGTAAATTAATTAGAGATTATATTAAAAAACTTGCTGATTGAGCATTTATTACCAAAGACTGAATGTCAGACTATGAATTCTAAACGATTATAGTTTTCAAACAATGAAATCTCGATTACTACTAGATATCTAAGCAAGCAATTTAAGTTTGTTGTTGTCATTTTTCTCAGTACTTGGGTTTGAGCTCAGGGCCTCACACTTGTTTGGCTTGCTTGCTTGTTTGGCTGATATTTTACCACTTGAATAAATTTCCAGCCCTGTTTCTTGCTGATTCTTTTGGAGGCAGACTATTCAGGACTTTTCTTCCAGGGCTAACATTGAACAGCAATCTTCCAGATCCGAGTAACTTTGATTACATGCATGAGCCACTCTGCCTGGCTCATTTAAGGGCTTTTATAGCTACCTTCGAATGCATGTAATTGTTAGTCTTGTTTCCAAGGTTAAAGTAGATGGAGAAATTACCAGCCACTATGGCTAAAGTAACAGAGAAGATCTAATAAATACAGCAGATAAAGCTAAGCAAAATGCTCACTCTTTATTTATGTGCTGGTCCTGGGGTTTGAGCCAGGGCCTGAGCACTGTCCCTCACTTTTAAATCTCAAAGCTAGTGCTCTACCACTTGAGCCACAGCTCTACTTCTGGCTTCTTGGGGGTTAAATGAAGATATGTACTTTCCTGCTTGGGCCAGCTTTAAACAGTGATTCTCCTATCTCACTCTACTGAGTAGCTAGGATTATAGGCAGGAGCCACCAGCGTCCAGCGAAACACTCACTCTTTAACCAAGAAGAAGTAATGTGGCCAGTGCCAACTTGACTTTAATTCTATCACCTGATGATTTTCAGAGGCTGCTCGGTGGTTAGATTGTACTTTGCCTATTGTCAGGCAAAGGAAACACTGGGAGCCGGAAGAGCACAGTAAGGAAAGGTAAATACAATTTCAGTCTACAATGCCTGAATTCTGCCTGAGGCAGCCGTTTATTTGGAGTAGGATTGTGAGGGCTGCGGACTAAACCTGCAGCGGGATCTTGTTTAAATCAGGGTAAAGCCGAACTCGAATTCTAGAATGGAAAACGATAGTTAAAATAATAGTGAAAGAGTTTTATGTTCATTGTAGGCAGAAATGAGCTAGTAGGAAAGATAGCATGTTTTATGTGGCCAGTCCAAGAATGACCTCTGCAAGACGAGAGCTATGTGGGGTGTGCCCTCACTCGGGGCCATGAAGAAGACATGCAAAGATCTTCTCAACTAAAAGGAAGATGGCCTGCTTTTCTTAACATGATGCATTCTTCCCAACATGCAAAGCATTTACCCATGTAAACTTGCTACTGCTAAAGTGAGAAATGTATTACATGATGGGATAGCAATCGATGTTCAGAAGGCAGAGGCAAGACTCAGCTTGGCAAGAGCCACCAAAGAAAGATGTGGCATGTTTTGAAGACAATATGAGAAATGCATGTACAGGGGTACTGACGCCTAGCGCTTCTTTTAGACCCATATAGGCCAACAGTGCCTATCAAGTGTCTGTAGGGTGCTCTGAGTGGGGCTAGGATACATTCTTCTACCATCTATACTCCACCCCATCCATAAAAAAGTATTTGGCGGAGTTATATTTTACCCACCCTGGTTTATCTTAAATGTAGCCTACCAGGGACAGACTTGTTTTTATGAGAGAGACTGTTTTTTCTCCCTCTTTGTGGGTCTTTTGCCTATTATTCCTGCTGCTGGCTGAGAAATCAGGAAGAAGTTGACATAGAAATAAATTACATTATAGGAGGGCTATGTTTATAGCCTCCAGAGATGTTATCAAGAGATGTGTTACGTTTCACACTGTAAATTTTATATGATCAATTTAACAGGACCAGGAAACGCAATGTTGTTCACATTTTCTGCATATTCTAGTTATACTCCTATGGTGTCCATCATCAACAAAGCTCTGTAAGGACATTTGAAAGGGTCATCAGGAAGCAAACATCTGCAGACAGGAGAGTGCGTAGTGTATGACTGGAACCAGCACTGAATAAAAGGTATTAGGTAATGACAGAGGCAAGAAGCACAACACCATTTCAATAAAGACAGGTTCAGAATAGCATATTGTTGGAGGTTGGGGGTGGGGAGAATTAAAGTTGTGGCTACTTCTTTTTCTGTATTAGACGAAAGTGACACATTTGACGATAATGGGAAGTAAGAAATAGTCCTGTGGCCTTCTGTCTCTTGAACCCTACTTGGCCTGCTTCATCTTGAAAAATTACAGTGGAAGACGCATTTACATTGGCCCTAACGTCTTTACATGAAATACAATTGTATTTGCATTTTACGTGCTGTGGTAAATAATGAGGTCTTTCCTTCACTGAGGGAAGAGTTGAGTGAAGCGTTAGCCACAGTGAGGATGTCAAGTTGCAAGGTAAATCAGACTTTTCCCTCTCATAAACAAAAAAGAATAAGCTAATATCCTGGATGCTGGTTGCTCACACCTGTAATCCTCGCTACTCAGGAGGCCCAAACCCAGAGGATCATAGTTCAAAGCTAGTCTCCAAAAGAAGAAAATCCACAAGATTCCATCTCCAAAGTAACTAGTAAAAAGCAGGGATGGAGAATTAGCTCAAGAGGTACAGGACCAGCGATGCCAGCAAGTGAAGTGCCCCCAGTAGAGAAAACCCCAGTACGGAAAAAAATTAAATTAAAAAAAGCCAATAGACAGAGCTCACTGAAGAATAAACAAAGTCAATATTACATGAGTGGATTCCGTATTGGTTGAGTTTGACAGTTTCCTGTCTTGAATGCTTTTCTTGCATAACACATTGTGGTAACAGCCCGACAAGATAAAGTTTGTAGCGCCAACCATTGGTTGCACAATTCCGTTTGCCATTCTCTGCACTGGCTTTGCAGTCACATGGCTAACCTTCCTGTTACTAGAATCTCTCCTGCCAATGAGGGAGATAAGACACCATTTGAATTACTTGGCCTTACACCTATTCACCTGGTAAGGAGCTGAGCCAGAGTTTGCAGACCCTTCTTGTAGTAAAATCTGTAATCTTCTCCCACTGAGCTGTGGAGTTAACTTTAGATTAGACAGAAAATGCACTGAAGAGGTAATGTTCTGCAAGCAGTTCTCTGGTTTTCCAATTCTGGTTTTCCGGTAGCTACTGAGTCAATATTATTTGTGTTCTAACCCTCAGATTTCTAAGTGATAAGGATCCTCTCCAACAAAACAAACAGGTAGTGGTTTTGCTACTCAGAATCAGATCCATGGTTATCAGTACTTCACATGAATAAGTGTTTCCTATTGAGCTAGGCTATAGATCAGCTTTTTATTTTTTTCCAGTCCTGAGGCTTGAACTCAGGCCTGAGCTTCTTTGGCTCAAGGCTATCACTCTACCACTTGAGCCACAGCACCACATCTGGCATTTTCTGCTTATGTGGTACTGAGTAATGGAACCCAGGGCCTCATGTGTGCTAGGCAAGCACTCTACCACTGAACCACTTTCCCAGCCCCTAGATCAGCTTTTGTGGTGGCAAATGAGAGTAATTTAAACCAGATTATCTAAGGATGACAACATCCTTCTTTCTCTCTGGACAGAATGACAACTAGCAAATAAAGAGTTTATAAACACCACGGCACTCACACTCTCTGCCCTCTTTGAGCATTGGCACCACCACGCAATAAGCAGTAGTATTTTCCTTAGTAAAAATGACAGAATGCAAACTTAAAATGTAAACATAAGAAATCTTAACCAAATAAGTCACTTGCTTTAATCCACAGTTTAAAAAAATTCTCATAGGAAGGTGTATTAAACATGAAGTATCTTTACTTTTTGATCATAAGATACTACTTGACATGAAGTCATTTTTATGATACATTTTGTTGTTCTTGTAGAGGTGATGTTCAGAGGGGTGACAGTTACATGAGTCAGGTAATGAGTGCATTTCTTTGGGGACCATGTCACCTCTTCCCTCACTGTCTCCAGATTTTTCCATCCTACCCCATCCACAAGTTGTATAGCTCATTTTCCACAGTGTCTAATGAGTTCCACTGCTGTATTTGTTCCCCTTTGTCCCACCTTTTCTGTGTCCCCCCTTACCCTCCCAAAGACAAATTAACTAGCAAAATAGACAAAAGGAAAAGACAATAAAAACAGTAGCAACAACAAAAAGTCTCTTGTTTCCATTCACTGGAATTCATTTCATATTTTAGTCTTTTATATGATCATATACACATAGCTATTGAGTCTCTGTGATCTGCTCCTATGAATATCTTCTTTGGTCTCACTGTATGACTGTCTAGAGACCTGTATAATTTATCAGGTTCCAGTGTGTTTTTTAAACCATTCAGTGTGTTTACTTGTAGACTTATAGGCATATTCTAGTTACCACAAATGAAGGAAACAGTGCAATCTATGTTTCTTTGGGTCTGGCTTATTTTGCTTGATGTAATCTTTTCCAAGTTCTTCCATTTTTTATGAATGGTAGAATATCATTCTTTCTGATGGAAGAGTAAAATTACATTGTGCATATATACCATTTTTCTATTCCTTCATCCTCTAGGGGTTATCTGGGTTGATTCCATATCTTGGCAACACCACACTAAAGTGACCAGCACAACCATGTTCATTGCAGCATTGCGATGAATGGTTGTTCCAGGTGTGTCAGTCTAGCTGCACACTTTCTGTTCAGAGCTGCCTGTAAAGAGAAAATCCCTAATGCAATAGTTGAAAACTTATTGCAGCTGCTCCACAGCCAAACACTGGAGGCATAGATCAATACTATGCAAAAGCAGAAGAGGAATCCATAGAAGCCAGTTGAGAAATCGTCACATTGTCTGGTCTCTTACTTTGATGCAGCTCTGTAATCATTAAAGGTTTTTTTCTCCCTAAAGAAAGCAAACAAAACTTTGAACTTCAAATTAAAAAGAGAAATATCATGCCTTTGCCCATTTGTCCATATTAACAAACACGTCAAAGCCAACACATCCAAATAGCTGTGTGGATGCAGGCTACAGCTCCTTGTATGTGCGTGTGTGTGTGGGGTGCCAGTCCTGGAACTTGAATTTGGGGCCTCTGGGCACTATCCCTGAGCTTCTTTGGCTCAGATTTTTTTCTAAGTAGTTTATTGGTGATAAGAGTCTCACGGACTTTCCTGATGGGGTTGGTTTCAAAATGTGATCTTCAGATCTCAGCTTCCTGAGTAGCTAGGAGCGTGATCCACCAGCGCCCAAGCCCTTTAACTCCATTACAGAGAAAGAATTCTACATTGGAATTATGTCTCAATTTTGCTATAAAAGACTTAAACATCTTGCTTTTTGTGAGGAACTTAAAAATTAAGGCCATCCGTCAAAAGGAACTTTGGTAAAAAGAAGGAGCAATCAGTATACAAACTTCAGACAAAATAGAGACATCATTATCTGTGCTTCAGTGAGATTTATAATTCTTAAATTATGCAAGAAAAACATACTTGTGAAACAGATGAAGAAGACTACAAAACATCCAAAGAGAATGCTGATATTAACATATAAAAGAAATCCAACTGAAGCCTGTTAGAGCTAATGATTTAAAGTCCTACTTATGCTTTAAGTGGCTGACTTTATAACTACACATTTTCTCAAAATTAAAAACAATTATTACAATTTTAAAAGCCCGTTGGAAGCATCATAAAATAGCGCCAAAGGTTACGGGAGTAACACCATGAAGTTAATGTTTTTCATATAATTAAGTACCCAAATTTTAAATATTTAATATTTGAGATGAGCCCCATAGAACCTAAAGCTTAAGAAAGACATACTTGAATTCAAAGAATGAACAGAAAAATTAAGCCAGGGAAGGTGCAAAAAAGCCAGCAAGAAATTAAATATAACAACATAGAAGTGTGCTTCATAAAGCAAACAAAGCTGTTATAGTGTTTGGCAGCTACATAATGGACATTGTTATATTATTTTTGTAAATGAACCATAACTTTTTTAACTCAGCAATGTTTACAATAGTTATGTATAAGAAAATAACTTTAGATACTATATATTGTATGTGAGACCTTACTGAACTTTCAAATGCAATCTTTACTTTTTTTTGGTGGGGGGTAGAGTTGGTCATGGGGCTTGGCATTGTTCCTTAGCTTTTTTGCTTAAGGTTAGGGCTTTATCACTTGAGCCACAGTGCCACTTCCAGTTTTCTGGTCATTAATTGGAGATAAGAGTCCCATAGACTTTCTTACCTAGGCTGGCTTTGAGCCAAGATCCTCAGATCTCAGCCTCCTGAGGAGTCAGGGCTACAGCCATAAGCCACTGGTAACCAGCTTTAAATTCAATCTTAAAGAAGGTAATCCATCAACTTCTGATTATTCTTATGTGGATTCTACCTAATTGTCTAAATTGGCTTTGTGAGAAACTCCTTCAGAGAAGCATATTTCACAGATTTGTAAAAGAAAACAAGCTATGTCTTTCTTATAATCTGCTCTCCTTTCTGATGCTTTAAAGAGTGTATGATTATACAAATGACAGGATAATGAACAGGACACTGTGGAAGCTGGCAATGTATATGGGAAAAGCAGCATCGAGGAACAATGGATGTAAACTGTATATAGGATAGATTTGGCTTCAGGGTTGAATTTCAAGAATGATATAGCTACAAACTATCTTTCTTTGATGTTTATGATTATTTTCCCACCTATCCGAGAGTTGACATTATGATCCAGATGCAGGTAATCAAGATCAGAACTTTTTTTTTTTTTTTACTGTGAACACTACCTTACAGCAGGCAGGCAATGTGTAAGTAACTTATTAACAGATTCAGTTCAAACCCGGGGACTGTACATGTTAACTAGGGAGAATGTGCAAAGGTTGTTTAATAGAAACTAGCAAGGGCTATTAAAATGTAGGAACAGACACAATCAAGCCCTTGATGATGTCATGGGTGAACTGTCATGGAAGAGATCAGCTAGCAAAACCACACAGAATGCAGGCACAGGTGGCTCACGCCTGCAATCCTAGCTCCTGCGAAGGGTGAGAAGTGAGCATCTTGGTTTGAAGCCAGCCGGGGCAGTCAAGTCTCTGAGACTCTTATCTCCAATTAACCACCAGAAAACCAGAAGTGGCACTGTGGCTCAAGTGGTAGAGTGCTAGCCTTGAGCAAGACAAGCTCATGGACAACATCAAGTTCCTGAGTCCAAGCCCATGACAAACTAAAACACAAAACAATGCAAAACAAACAAATGAAAAACAGAAAAAGAAGCTCTTTAACATGATCTTCATTAGGTTGATACAATTCACCCAACAGAACTAGGGAAATAAAGACTTTGATCATACTTTCTCCTTTTTTAAATTTAATTTTATTGTCAAGGTGATTACAGTTACAGAGGGATTACAGTTACATAACTAAGGTAATGAGTACATTTCTTGTCAAACATTGTTACTTTCCCTCATTTTTCCCCCAGCTTTCTCTCACCCCAATTCTCCCTTCATTTCCAACAGTGTCTTGTGAGTATCGCTGCTACATTGGTTCACCCTTTGTCCTTTTTCTCACCATTTTGTTATTCCCCTTCCCTTCCCCAAATCAGATAAAAATATACAAGACACAGGTTACCACAATCAAAAAAAGGGACAACAAGGGATAAACCAAAGGAAAAAGGAAAGAAAAAATAAATAACTTCACACAGTACACTGACAACAACAACGCCAACAACAAAGGAAAACATCTTGTTTCAATATCTTGGAGTTCATTTCGATTAGCATCATTCTATATGGTCATATGTACATAGCTATTGAGCTATTGATCCTTTGCTAGGATTATCCTGGAACTATACTTAGAGCTCAAAAAATTAAATTCCCCAAAAGGAAATCCTCAAAAAAACAACCACCTCATTAACAAGTGGGTGAAAAACTTAGAGAGACTTCTCTGAAGAGGAAATAAGAATGGCCAAAGGACACATGAAGAAAGGCTCAACTTCTCTGGCCATAAAATAAATGCAAATCAAAACAACATTGAGATTCTACCTCACCCAGTTAGAATGGTAATAGTCAAGAAATCTAATAACAACAGATGCTGGAGGGCATGTGGCCAAAAGGGTACCCTACTGCATCGTTGGTGGGAGTGTAAACGTTCAACCACTCTGGATAGCAGAATGGAGGTTCCTCAAAAGACTAACCATAGAGCTCCCTGTGATCATACTTTCAAGATTTTACAACTTCCTTTCTTGCCTTCCACGTGCCAAGCTAAGCCATAGGCCAGAGGGGAAAGTTGTCCACTGATTTCATTGGTAAATGGCTGCTACTTAAACCAGAAAAAGGTGCAACAGCTGGGAAAGTGGATTTGCAGAGGCAAAAGGAAGCTATCCAAACATGCATTACACCTTACTTACTCATTCCCACACCCTAATAAGAAAGACATAATTAACACCTGTGATTTCTAGTTAGGAAAGCCAATTCAGATAGTCAAAGGAACTTACACAACAACAAGAAGGATTAAGGTTGAAATCTAGCTCTCAATCCAGAGCTTTTTGTTGTTGTTGTTCATAATCTACTCTCTGAATCATTTGGGGAGAAATATCAAAGGATTCAGGGAGTGATGATTAGGAATGAAAAGCACAAGGAATATAAGAAAATATTAGGGAAAAGAGCAGTCAGGCATGGGGGTGGGTCCCAAGAATTCTCTATCCAATGTATAGATCAGACACTGTCATCTTGGTCTTACAGAGTAGGAAGCAGAAAGATTTATAGTCCTTAGTAAATCATCTGTAAGCAGTAGAAGACTCCAGGCTTAAATATTTGTAGATTATGTGCATGTACACTTAACAATAAAACTATAGAGAATGTAGAAGAAGAAGAAGAAGAAAATGAAAACCATAACCAAATAGAAGTCTAAATGTTTGGGACAATTGGCCCAAACTCTTAGATGACATCAATACCTTTTCTTCATAGAGTCAGAACACATTTTTTCTTTCTGATTTTTTTCTGTTTTCTTTTTCTATTCCTTTTGGTGTTCATGTTGTAATATTGGTGGTGATGATGGTGACAAGAAGAAGGGAAATAAACTCAGTTCAAGGGAGTTTCTATTTTAAGGGCAGCTATACATATCTGAGAGGCATATTTGAATCTGAGTTTACTATACTCCCTATTA
Organism: Dipodomys ordii; assembly: GCF_000151885.1. Classification (NCBI taxonomy): domain Eukaryota; kingdom Metazoa; phylum Chordata; class Mammalia; order Rodentia; family Heteromyidae; genus Dipodomys; species Dipodomys ordii. The sequence goes on along the minus strand of NW_012267243.1, from coordinate 12,754,236 downwards.
AACACTCTCCTCTTACATGCCTTCTCAGAAAAGGAAACAATTTACTTTCCTTCTTCACCAAAACCCTGTATTATTAACAGTATAAGTAAATATTGTAGCTATTTACTAGAACCCTATTTGAGTTATTTACTTATGTATATATTTATTTATGCCTATATTGAAACTTAAACTCGGGGCTTGGGAGCTGCCTTTTTGGTGCTTTACTACTCAAGACACAGCTCCACTTTTTGTGTTTTGCTGTTAATTAGAAATGAGAATACCATGACATTTCTTGCCTGAACTGGCTTTGCATCAGTCCCTGGTGAGTGATATGTATGCATGTATGCATGCACGTATGTATGTATGTATAGATGTATGTATTTTTGTGCTATGTGTATATGTATGTATGTATTTTTGTGCCTATCCTGGAGCTTGAGTGGGCCTGGGTGCTGTCTCTGAGACTTTGTGCTCAAGCTTTTGTAGAGTCACAGCTTAAATTAATTGAAAATAAAAGTTTCATGGAACCCAGCAATTCCATACCTGGGCACTTATCCAATTGAGCGCAAATAATACCACACTAAAGCAACCAGCACAGCCATGTTTTTGCATGTTTAGCTAAGATATGGAATCAGCCCAAATGCTCCTCAGTAGATGAAAGGATCTGGCAAATGTGGTATATAGATACAATGGAATTCTAAATTCCATCAGAAAGAATGATATTATACCATTTATAAGAAAATGGAAAGACTTGGAAAAAATTCTACTCAGTGAAGTAAGCCAGACCCCCATTTGGGCTAGAATGTGCCTATAAATCTATAAGTGAATATACTTAGTGGTAACCAGGAGGTTACAAATGAATTAATTGAAGGGCAATCTGTTCTATGGAGAGCACAAATACTGTAATTCTTTAAAAAAGATTAAGCCAAAGCCCAACAAAATAAGTATTGGAAGTGGGTGCTTACAAGCAGGTGGGGTGAGGTCAAGGGAGAGGGGTGGTAGATTGAAGGGGCGAAGGAGTTGAGAAAGGGGGGAAGAGTTGAGAAATATAAGGGGCGGGCCCAAGGGGGTGTGTGAAGTTGGTGAAGTGATCACACTGATCAAGCTGCATTGCTCACGTAAACGGTTTTGTTGAAAGGCACAAAAGAAAAAATTAAATGCTTATATACATAAGAAAAGTAAGAGAAGAAGGGCTTGGGAGGGGTGGGTGAGAAAGTTGAAAGGGGTGACTATGATCAAGATGCGCTGTATTTATAAACTGCTTGGTGAATGGCAACTTCTTTGTACAACTACGTTAAGATAATAAAAATATTCAAAAAATGTTTCATGTACTTTTATTCCCAAGCCATAATCCTCAGATCTCAGCCTCTTGAGTAGCTAGGATTACAGGAGTAAGCCACTGGTATCTGGCAAATGATTTATTATAAAATGGCTCTATGTCGTGTTATAAGCACTGTATCCCTCTTTAGAATTGAGATCCTGGAGATGTATAATCCAGCATCCATCACTATACATTTTTCAGCTGCTTTATAGTGTCCAGCAGGCCAGGTATGTAGTATATAGTACCTCAGTAAATACTGTTTAAATGACATGGAAATCAGGACCTCTGTAGCTTCTTTGTCAGAGGAAGAATTTTTTTTAGATAAACTTTTATTCATTCAAACTTTGTGTAGACTGGTTTATCCATTTTTTGTTTCTTTTAATCAGCAAACTTATTCTGAGATTCATTTTCACATATGCAAAAAAAAATTCTCCCATTCCCTTGTTACATATATCGTACGTATTGCAATTTATCTGCTCATTTATTCCCTGATGTGCAACTTCAATTGTTGCCAGTTGTTTACTATTGCAAATAAGATATTTTTATTATTCAAGTAAGCAATAAGAAAATAAATCGTGACTAACATTACAGTTGCCATTTCTGGTATTTTCCTTCTCGGGTGGGTAAAGCCATGTCTCTTCTGTAGAGTCAAATGTAAATACTGATTTTTTTTACATTTCTTTCCAATTCCAGTTACAGTTCATACAGAGTGGTAGCTTGACTTTGGCTGTAGATGGAAAAATGAAACCACCAGAATTTACAAATGTTACAAATGTTATTTTTATCCCAGAGATCCACTCAGTAAGCATCTCTTAATTATACCAGTTATCCATCTCTTCATCTAATGAGGAATTACTACAAGACTTTAAGTTGGGGTAGGGCATCTAGGGTTGAATTTCTTTCTTTCCTTTTTAAGATTTTGTTCTAACGGTGATATACAGAGGGGTAACAGTTACATAAGTCCAGTAGGGAGTACATTTCTTTTTGAACAGTATCACCCCCTCCCTCATTCTCCCCCAGTTTTCCTCCTCCTGACTTCCATTCCCCCCAAGTTGTAAAGTTTATTTCCAAAATAGTGTCTAGTGAGTATGGCTGCTGAATTGGTTCACTCTTTGTCCAGGGAATTGCCTGACTTGTGGTGAGCACACAAGAAATGGGGTACCTTGGATTGGGAGCCTCTCTCTCCCTCGCAGCAAAGGCCAGGTGAGGCTGTCCCTGCCTGACTTCCTTTTGTTTTCTTTGAAATCCTCCCTGATGGAAGTCTTGCTGTTCTTCAAATGTCAGACCGACTTCCAGCCATTTCTTTGATTTGCTATTTCCCAGGCTTTGCAGACACTGAGTCAGGAACACTTTGATTCTGTGTTTCTATTTCCACAAGCTCACTAGAAAAGACCTGCGTCAGAAAGACTTTCAAGGTCAACTGGCATCTAAAGGGCATTTTTTCCACCAACAAGACTATTTCTGATCTCTCAAATGCTTTCGGCCCCTCGTCAAAATATTTAGTACTTATTCCTATCATTAGTAGTGATGTAAAGAGTTCTTGAATCAAAGATACACAAGTAGAGTTTCTTTAAGGTCACTGAACAAAAAGCTAAGTGTAGCTCGCAAAATTGGCATGCACAGCTTGCTGTGAAGGAAGACGTGTTTGGGGCTACACACTTCAGCCTCTGACTGCTACAGTACAGGTTGGGCACCAGTGCAGATTTAGAGATGCTTTCTCAGTCTCTTTTGTGCTCTTCTAAAACCAAATTTGCATTTAGTGCTCAGTGTCTCCTTCAACTAGCTATCTTGCTGAGACAAGAACTTAGCCCCCCTCCCTGCACTGGCTGGGCACCGTGGCTTTCATGTTCAGTAGATTGTTTTCTCTGCCAGCAACCTCTCGCGTTGAGCTGACATGCCTCTGTTCCCGTTCCCAGCGCCATCCGTTCTATCAGCATGGATAGCAGCCGTGGCTTTCTGTGATGGAAAAATCTCCATGTTTGCCTTTAACATGTCATTCCTTCACCTCTGCCAACATTCAGACTCACTCATCAGTTTGTTCTCGCTGCCCTCCGACGTGTGCAGAATAGAAAAGACAGTTTAAGCACAGCAAATCAACTGCAGTCAAAGCATTGCCAGTTCACCGGGCTGTTCTTTCTGAACAAGTGTTCCACTGTCATTTCAATGTGATTCTGGCACAGGAGATGCTGGCTCTGTATCTGCATGGCAAGAGCATGTGTCGTGGTTGCCAGGCAAAGAGAGGACAAGAGTAGATGGAGAAGCTGTGGAATGATCTGTCACTTGGTGCTGTTTTCCTTTTGTTTGCCATTCGTACTGTTTCCATTGTCAAGCTGAGCCCTATCGCTGCAAAAAGTCAGTAGTTCTTATCTTCCATTCCCAGTTCATTCGGTGCACTTTGGCCACCAGAACTTTTGCTCACAATGTTCGCATTTCATGTTTTATCTTCTTTAAAATTAGAATACTATTAGCCAAGCACTGTGGCTCATGCCTGTAATTCTAGCTCCTCAGGAAGCTGAGATCTGAAGATCAAGGTTTAAAGCCAGCCTGGGCAGGCAAATCTGTGACTCTTATCTCCAATTATCCATCAAAGATCTGGAAGTAGAGATGTGGCTCCAGTGGTACAGCCGCAAAAAAAAAAAAAAAAAAAGCAACACAATAGTGTGATTCCCTGAGCTCAAGTCCCAGTGCCAACATCAAAAACAAATATCCAATTACGTCAAAAGTTGTATTTTTTTTGTAGAATGGGATGTGAATTACTATACAAAAAATATCAAGCAGAAAGTAGGCTAGTATCAAGATTTACTATTCAAACATATTGTTTGCTACAGGAAGAAGAACAATGTAGCACAATTTAAACTTTTTAAAGCATTAAATTAGCTTATTAAAATGACATCACTAAAAAGGCATCAGTATCTCACTGCCATTAGAACAGGATTCTAAATTATTTTTCTGGTAGCTAATTGATGAATAATGCAGATACGTTTTCCTCTGTGTGGTCTGTGTTCTTCATAAGCTATTTGTCTCATGGTTAGCCAGGGCCCAGGGTTTAATTTGTGGCCAAGAGCAGGGTGAAGCCACATGAGCCATTTAGTCATTAAACCCATCGCCTCCACATCATTAGAAATAACTAACCACAAGCCTAGTCACTATCAGTTTCCATCCTGATGAGCTTAGCCTTAACTTTTGAGACCAAGGGAGTTGAATAAGTCACTCTACAACAGTCAATCGGCTTTTTTCATTAATATGCTGAAGTTAAAAAAAACATATTATACTGATTTTAATTGCTCTACTCACAGCAGGCATTGGTATTCCATGTCTTAAAAAGTTTTAGTTATAAAAAGACTAAGTATTAGGTAGTTAATTCTTACAAAATTCTAGAAAATAGCTATTACTCTGATAGTACAGGAGGGAAACTGAGGTACATGGCTTTGTTTGTTTACAGGTAGACCACAATGGGCAGAGAGTAGATGGTGTTACAAAGATTTAAGAAGAAGCGGTAGTGGCTTAGAGACTATGCATTTCATTCCTATACTGTGCTATCTACTGTTCTCATTGACCTTGAACTGTCACCATTGGCAAAAACAAGCAACTAGATCGACATTCACTTTCTCCTATTTTTTTTCCTATTTATAAGTATACATGGACCAACTCAATCACTTTGCCTGAGACAGACAAAGATTAATTATAATTACATATCACTATTCTTATACCACTTTATTCGTTCATATATACATATATTTCTAATATATATGTAATTATAATTATAATTACATATAATATATAATTATAATTACATATATAAAATATATGTATATAATATATATGTAATTATAATAATTATAATTATATATATATATTTGTGCTGGTACTGGGACTTATACTCAGGGCCTGGTGCTCTCCCTTAGCTTTTCCACTCAAGATTGACATTCTATCCACTTGAGCCACAGCTCTATTTGTATCTTTTTGCTAGTTAATTGCAGGCAAGAGTCTCATAGACTTTCCTATCCTGACTGAGTTAAAACTTAAATTCTTAGATTTTAGTTTCCTCAGTAGCTGAGATCACAGGTGTAAGCCACCAGAATCCAGCTGTTCTTTATTTTATTTTGACACCAAATAAAAATACAGGCATTTACTACTAAGCTAGAGACATATAATGGCCACTTACATATATTTTGAATCTACAGCGTCTGTTCTATAGTGGAAACTTGATACTGATTTATTAAATAGGTCCTTGGTATAATACTTGATACTGGGCTTTTATTGGATTCTCAAAATTCAAGTGTTTGAAGAAATTTTTATAGCTGAGTATTCTTGTATTATAAGCCATAAAATATTCAGAGTTTATTAAATATTGAGCTAGTACAAAATCTTTAACTCTTGATTCAAAAGGGATCATGGAGAAAAATAAAAATTAAAATTCTGGTGAAGGTGTATTTGTGATGTGCATGAAAGAATATTAGAAGTTATTTCATTCGAAACTGAATGTTGGTGGTGGCTCACACCTGTAATCCTAGATACATAGGAGGCTGAAATCTGAGGATCACAGTTCCAAGCCAGCCTGAACAAGAAAATAAATAAGATTCCTAACACCAGTTAACCGTGAAAAACAAAAAAATAGTTATTCTATTCTAGTTTTGCCAATGCTAGTCTGGTTATGAGATGACACAGACCATTTAGTTGAAGGTTATCAGCAGAACAATTATTTGTCTTTCCCAAGTGCAACTGCCTCACTACGCAGCTATGAAAAGTATATTTCCCTCTACTTCCCTCTGTCTTCCCTTCGGTGCTGTGCCACATTCCTTCCCTGGTCCATAGGGAAGGAATATCAGAACCATGGTTCCTGTTTCCTACGCTGCTGGCGGAAGTTGGGGATGGGCAGACTGAGCAGCAGTTTTGTCTCGGTATCCACCCGTCATCATCATCTCAAGTACAAACGTGTCTTCTCAAGCAGTAGACAACAAAAATCTAGCAGTCCTTTTCCTTAAAAGACATGATAAATTTATCCTTAAGGATATAATTTGTAGTTACTCTAGCTTGGCTAATGATGGGCTTTTAACTTTCTCCCCCTTTTTTTAAATTTTCTGTATGTATTGCATTAGCAAGTCAGGACTTTCAAACTATATTCTAAACCTGACTAGTTTTATAAGCTGGTCAGCTGTTTGGCCAGAAGCACATGCTTGCAAACCTAGCTACTCAGAGGGCTGAGATCTGAGGATGGCAGGTTTGAAGACAGTCTGAGCAGATAAATCCAAGAGTCTTACCTTCAATTAACCAGCAAAAAAGCCCAAACTGGAAGTGTCCTGTAAGTGATAGAGCCCTAGCCTTGAGCAATACAGCTAAGGGAGAACATGATAAAGTCTGGAGTTCAAGCCCCAGTATGGTCAGAAGAAAAAGAACCTTTACTGGCTATCTGATCTACAGCTCTCTCTCTCTCTCTTGAGCCTGTATTTGTTATACGATAAGTTGCCTTCTATCTTGCCTTCTTGATCTCTGCCCTCCAACGACAACCAAAATGATAACATGAAATTGTAAATCAAATCCGTGTTGCTTCTGTTTCCAATCGCCCATTGGCTCTGATCACACTTAAAACCGACTCTGAAATCCTTCATTTAGTCATGCACGTGATCCCTTCTAATTCTCCTGCTGTCACTGTAGCATCACTTCACACTGGAGGAACACCGGCTTCTCTGGCCATGCTTGAATGTGTCCAACACATTCTTATTTCCAATTCTTGCTACTTGTATTCAGTCTCTACCTTTCTAGGCCTTTCCACATTACACATGCATGTTGTTCATTCCTGAATAACTTGTCACACATGTCAGAAACCACTTTGTCTAAAAGTGTCCCTCCCTGTCTCACTCTTATTTCTTTGCCTGCCTAATCATCTTCACTGTTCTTTGATTTATTTGTTTATTGTTTCCCTTTTTCTAGAATATAAATGCTTTGAGATCAAGGTTTGTTTTGCTCATCATTGGATCCTGAATGGAAGGATCACACATTCAGTAAGCAATTAATAAATAGTTGTTGAATGAATATAATTCAATTTGCTTCTAAATTTGTACTGTAAGTGCTAAGTAGCATTTCTGCTCATCGTTGTGGGTTTTTTTTAGCACCTCACTTTCAGCAACCATTAATCACTTTTTAAGGGAAATTAATGTAAATATTCATATATTTAGTGTTTGAAGAATGCTCCTGATAGAGCAGTAGAACAAAAGATCCTGTGGGCATAATTGTATATTCACAGCAGTGAGTAAGTGACCAAAAGAGAGACACAGACCTTGAAAGACAGACTTCTTACTGTTTTTGATAACTTAAATACAAATACTGTATTGACTACTTACATCAAGATCCAGCAGGTTATTTTTAAGATGTAACTCACATAAATGAGAAGATGAAGTGTTTAGCCCTTATTTATGTCTTATGTGGAAATGTATAGATTGGAGGGAATGCCTTAGGCTTGGGGCTATAACAAGATTTGCAAATTTGCAGTGCTTTTGGAAGATACTATCTGACCCTGGGCATCTGGGAGAGATTTACGGAAGGAGATGAATGGCACAGAAATTCACTGCACTTTTCACGCGTGCACTTGGGGAAACAGGAAGCTAGAGGCCTCAGTGTCCTTCCCTTTGGATACTTGGCTGTCTTTCAGCTCCACATGCGATGATTTATAGAAAAGTTGTGTCAGTAGATAAAGATTAGACTCACAGAGCTCAAATCTATATTTTGAGTGACTCCATCGCATGACTACTTGGTGATTTCCTAAAGGAAGCTATTTCATAGTCTCATCGTATCATGTGCTCGCAATGTCATCTATTTGGAAAGCACAGCTCAAATACGAGTTGACAGTATCCTACTGCTCTGATCCCAGCGATGGTGCTGAAAATAGCTGAGCAATTCACTGGAAAAACCACAAGACACATTTTGGACTACAGATTTGATAATGGGTTATGGTCTTTTACTACTGGACAGAGTCATATAATATTGACGTATTGGGAGATTTCACATCGTGTCTACCCCGTGTTTGCTTTACAGTTAGCAGGCACTTCTCAAACAGGGTAGTGGCCATCTCTACTCATGAGCTGGTGATGAGGGGGAGACAGAGATGTCTTCTCATTGCTATCCCAGAGATTTATTTTTTGGGTAGGGTGCTGTTTTACTACACAATTCCAACCTATAAGATAGACTTTTGACTGTCATAACCTTCACTTCTTGGCATTATTTCTGTCCTACTCTGATTTTTTTTCTCACATGACCAACAATGCAATTAAGTGATTCATTGACCCATTTCACGTAAGGAAATTATCTTACATTATCAAGTGTACTCAGTTTAATGACATGGGTCCTTAAAACAAGGCAAGTCAGAGAGACGAAAAATATAAGAAGGGCTGGGAAGGTGGCTCAGTGGTAGAGCGCTTGCCTTGCATGCATGAGTCCCTGGGATTGATTCCTCAGCACCACATAAGCAGAAAAAGCCAGAAGTGGCACTTTAGCTCAAATGGTAAAGCACTCACCTTGAGCTGAATTGCTGAGGGACAGTGCCCCGCCCTAGAGTTCAGGCCCCACGACTGACAAAAAAAAAAAGACAGTGCAAACAGTTTGCCAAAATACTTCTCCCATATTTTGTTAAGTTTTTGAAGAAGGTCCTGTACAACTTTTACTTCCTTAAACGGGCATGTTCATGCAAGTTCTAGAAGGCATGGTGGCCTGTAGCACACACTAGTCTGAGTTAAGTGTCCTTCAGATATGTCTGACAGTCTCCAGTGGAATAGATCACTTAGGCCCTCCTACCAATTGCCTTTGTCTCTTTTTCTTTGGCCAATCTTGTCATTTCCTCTGCTTGGCTGATGCCCAGAAACACCTTGCCATGTCTTTCATCCAAGATAATGGAGGTGCTGCAAAGCTCTATTCTCAGGGAGACGGCCGGGGAAAATGGCTACCTCTATCTTTACCTCACTTATAGTCAACTCACATTTTACCTGTAGGTCTCATAAGGATTTCCCACTTCCTGTGTGAAACCTCATGCAGGTTCTAGATGTAGAAACCTTCACTGTATTTCACTTTGCATCATCTCTTCTTGGAAGGAGAGTAAAAACCAGTTGACTTTTTTTTTTCCTTCTTGGCTTGGCTCTTCACCCAGTAAAACAAAAATTAAAAAATATCACCTGCTCTAATACAGAAAACCTGATGAGTATGAGTTTGTGTGTGTGTAATTATCCCTGGAGATGGGCATAATTATTCCTTGGAAATCTGTGACTATAATAAAGTTGCGTTGGATTAAAATAAATCATGTGGTACTTAAACTTCCTCATGGCATACTTGGTTCACAGACAATGTAATAAGGCTTTTCTTTATCCCCCCAAAAGCTAGGTCTTTAGGGCTAGGGCCATGGCTTAATTTGTAGAGAACCTGCCTAGAAAAAAAAAGGAGTCCCTGTGATTAAACACCAGTACTAAAAAGTAACAAACAAAACTGTCTACTTGCTAATCGCCAGAACCGGTGGATATTCCCTAGTATGATATAGGATGGATATTCTCTAGGAAGGGAGTTGAGGTTGTTTGGGATGAAAACCTGGCCGGGAGCATCTAAATCAAATCCAGAGACAGCCATGCTTCGTGGTGGAAGAAACTTCACTGACAACACAGAAGAGAAGACAGATGGAAGAAGAGGAAGGTGACCTTGGAGACCGAGAGTGGAATGATCCATCCTTAAGCCAAGGAATGTCTGCAATGCCTAGAAATGGTAAGAGGCAGAGAATAGATTCTCCCCAAGTACCTGTGGAGGGAAGGCAGTCGCTTTGAGGATTTTGGATTAATGGGTTCCGAAAGTATAGGAAACATTTTCTGTTGTTTTAAGCTAAAGTTATGGTAAGTTTTCATGTCAACTGCAAGAAACTAAAACAACATATCCTTAGATTTCAAAGTTATGTGATATATACAACACTCCATTGATTTAAAGTGCTTGCTCATAAACAGAAGGGCTCTACTGCCTGTAAATTAGTGCTGACCAGGTTACAAGTTGGGTTTAGACTAGGAGGTCAAATTACTTGTCCATGAGCTAGTTCTCTATAAAAGCCTGTAATGTTATACTATACATGGTTAACCAATTCATATTATTGGAAGCTTATTCTGAGTAAATCAAAACAACATGTCACCAACTATGGGGGAGAAGAAAACAGTACAGAAAATAAAATCAGGACACAGTACTGTTTTTAGCACATGTCAGGTAGATAACACGTGTTACCTAAGGGTTTTACATATAACATGTAAAAGTGTCGTAACATCTCCGTTAGATGGATCCTTTTATTACTCCTGGGAATAGAGGAGGTGGCAGAGCTGGGATTCGCTGATTTGCTCTCACTGACCTTGGGTGATAGAGAAAACCACAGCAGACAGAGGATAAGTAATCAACTAGAGAGACTTCCAATTGTGGTGGAACAGTTGAATGGACTGCAACAAAAATCACAAAGTGTGTGATAATTAGATTCCTTCCATCCAGGGCACTATGGTAAGTCCAAATCATAATGGACGTTGCAATAACAAAACTTCAAGTATCTTCTTTTTTTCCTTAGAGCCAGACCTAACAAACCGATGACAGAGTGAGGCGAGCAGCATCCATCTTCTTTCTTTCTTTCTTTGAAGTCAAGGGCACCAGGTCATTCCCAGTGTTCTCTGATCAAGCCTCTGTTTCTACAAATGGTTTGCATGGGACAATCAAACACAGACTGCAATCCTCGTTCCTGGAAGGATCTCTTGCTAACGAGGGAACGGGGCAAAGGCCAGGAAAGAACTGTGGTTTCCTTTCCCTCAGGACTTTATTTGGAGCAGTTTTGGAGTTCCTGGTTTGGTGGCATCATTTTGGGCAGATGCTTGAAGCCTTGTGTTCCGTAGATGTGAATATAGCAAATGACCTTCTCTGGAGTGTCTCCTGCTCACCAAGTTGATATACAAGGGGCTGGCTGTGAGAGTGAAGGCTGGACCCAGCAGCAGCCACCTTTACTGCCAAAAGAGACCATTCACCGGTGAGGATTCAGGATGTGTGGTTACCAGGAATTATGAAGAAACTCAATGTATGTTGCTGCAAGAAGAAGAAGGAAGTGAGGAAATTAAGCTTCCAGTGAAGTCTGATAATTAAACTCCAGGGTACTGACAGAGTGGCTGAACACAACAGATAAATAACTACTTTGGAGTAATTATAAGGCAGAATGGCAACAGATTAGACAAGCTGGTTCACTTGGTATATTTAAGGCTGACATTTTGATTCTAGGGGATCTTTGAATCTGTGCTAGCAGATTTTTCTCTCTCTCTCTCTCTGCTTGTTTTCCCTTTCCAGCTCTTCATTCTTGCTTAAAATAAAACGTGTCAATTCTCAGCATGTACCCAGACCATCACATAGCAGACCTGCGAGCCCACTGCTGCTGGACACTCTGGCAGAGATGGCGTTTGCCTCTTTCGACATAATAAATATTATGGGAAAGATTTTAATCAGGTTTTTCATAAGAGAAAGCCTGGTGTGGATGACGTATTCCATTTGCTATCCCTCCCTGGGTCATAGACAGCTAGAGCTTTCACGATTCCTCTCAGGGCAAACACTTCTTGGACAAAAGGGAAATGGAGTCAGAGAGCCCCTTTCCAACATGTGCTCTTTTCAATAGGCAGACAACACACTTTAAATCAAGGGAGCAAAACCATTCTCTTCAATGAATGGGATCACACAGAGATACCCAATTTTCTTCCTTTCTGAGAACAATATTAGGGACTACTTCTAAGAGCTGAATTTACATAACAGAATAAAAATTCTGTCCTTTTCTAGTGCTATGAAGACTGGCTGGATGCTACGGCCTTTTGAAGAATATATTTTTTTAATTTTATTTCTTGTAAAGAGGCAGAGGGGTTGCAGTTACATCAGGAAGGTAATGAGTACATTGCTTGTCAAGCATTGTTTTTAAATAATGCCTTTTCTGTGTTCATCCCTGAAGGACTGAGAGGTTCCCTGGGGGTCTCGGCTAGCGTGGCGTACAGAGCATGTGTTGTGGCTCAGCTTCCACATAGATGGGACTTGATTTTGTTGACCCCCTGCATCTCCATGTCTTTCTTCCTTCCCTCCTTCCTCCCTTCCTTCCCTCCTTCCTTCTTTCCTTCCCTCCTTCCTTCCTTCTATCCCTCCCTCCTTCCTTCCTTTCTTCCTTCTCTCCCTCCATCCCTTCCCTCCTTCCTTCCTTCTATCCCTCCCTCCTTCCTTCCTTCCTTCCTTCTCTCCCTCCATCCCTCCCTCCTTCCTTCCTTCCTTTCTTCCTTCCTTCCTTCCCTCCTTCCTTTCTTCCTTCCCTTCTTCCTTTTCTTTCTTCCTTCCTTTCCTCCTTCCTTCCTTTCTTCCTTCCTTCCTTCCCTCCCTCCTTCCTTCCTTCCTTCCTTTTCTTCCTTCCTTCCTTTCCTCCTCCCTTGCCTCTTTCCTTTCTCTTTCTTTCTCCCTTTAATTCAATGATGCAGTATCATAATTTCTTCGTTGGTGTGAGGAAATAAACTCTCCTTTTCTGTCCTATGGGCTGGAAGAGAGAAATTTCCCAGCTCTGTCTGAGAAACTATCCATCCTGCTTGGCACTGGAAAGCTGAAACGGAATATCTTTTGTTGTAAACACCTAATTTGTTCGTTTTGAACTGTCTGAGTAACTAGATCAAAGACCAGTGTCAAATGCCCAAAGCAGTGTTTGTCAGCAGTGGACTTTTTATTCTTCTTCTTCTAAAGCAACTGCAAGGGGGAAAGACTCATACTGTATTTCCACAAAAGCATAGGAAAGCTGGTCTTGGCAGCCTCTCCTGACAGAATGAATACCCGCTACTGAGTGCAGACCATTTGTCTCCTGATTACAACAGACCCCAGGGGAACTGGTGTTGGCTTTGAATTCCACCTCTTTTGCTGAGAGCCTCCTTCTGACAGTTCCACCCCCAATCCTCCTGGCCCAGAACCCCCGGGGACTCAGATCCCTTCTCCTCTGCTTTGGGGTTTATTCTGCTTTTTAAATTCAAACGAGACCTTCTTGTTTGTAATGTGTGGATGCGTCCTGAACAATAATATATGCTTTATTCTTATTTGGAATGCAGCAGCGGCCATAGTGAGTGCGTTTACGTTTATTGTCTGTGTATGATTTTCATGTGTATGATTATTATAAGAACAGCGAGGTTGAGGAAGCAAACCAGAGAAGAAGGGCCTAAGACAGCATCTGGTCCCTGCCCGTTAAAAAGGAACAGACAGAATAGAGGTTCCATTCACTAGCTGTGTGCAAGTGTGCTTAGTTTTGCCTTATTAGTTAATTTATAAGAATTCATGCATATTTTCCCCTGTAGGAATATTCATTTGTAATGGGATAATCCTGCCTTGATTAGCCATAAAGTGCGGTGGTTCAAAGGTCCCGAGGCTGTCTGGAATGTGAGTGTCACTCACACCTGCTCTGAGCTTCCTTAGACTTTGCTCATGCATCTTTAGGAAGGTTAGGCTGCAAGATGCTTTCAAGACTCAGAAGTGGCAACCATTAATCTTCTCTTTTGCATGTTTACTTTTGTTTTCACTGTTTATCTCCTTGAAAGGAAAGTAAACCATAAAACATTTGTGAGAGCGGCCTCTATGTTCGATGCCTACATTTGTATTACAGAGTCATCTTTGTATTCTCGGTTTCTTTTCTTCTTTGCCTGCTAATTTTCTTAGGAAGCAAAGGAAGAGAAAAAAAAAGAAGAGGAGGAGGAGGAAGAAGAGGAAGAAAGGGGAGAGGAGAAAAGGGAGGGAGGATGGGGCTGTCATCCAGTAGCTTTCCCCATTATGTTATGTTCTCACTGCTGGAAAATGCTGGAACAAAGGCATCCAAAGTGCCACTGAATGGGAATCAGCATCCAGCCCTGCTGAGGAGGCTGTAATCAGCCTGTCTAGGATGAAAATACAGGCTTTGCAGCACTGGTTGGAGATTTTGTATTTCTCTTTGGAATGCATGCTTAAACACAGCAGTCATGTGAGGTGCTACCGCCATGTCCTTACATTCCCTCCCCCCAGTCCCCTCACCCCCGCATTCTGTGCAGAACAGCAAAAATCAGATGTGACCTGTCAGCCCTCTGTTGGTATGAAGTAGCCAAACTGATGGTTTTTATGTTTTGTTTCTTCTTCTTCTTTTTTTTTTTTTACCACACAGAGTCTCAGCTCGCACTCTCATCCATTTCTAAAATACGTTTTTATCAGGGATTTCATTCCTGCCCTGATCTGGCCAGCTTTGAACATGACCAAGTTATACTACTTGGCTGACATGTTGCCAGGGAACGGTTCTGGGAGCATGGGTGAGAAGGAAGTGAGGGGGGGAGCACTGGGCATCCTCAGTGGGGGAGAGTGGGTGGGTCTAGTGGAGTGGTTACCTAGGTTACAGTCGATATAATCCACCTGCCAGTCAAGAGATAGAGTGCTTCTATCACCCAGGAAAATTCTACTATGCCCTTTCCTAGCCAGTCTCATACCTACCCTATAAAAAACCACTTGTCATATTCTTGCGTCCTTAGAGTAGTTCTCCTGCAAACACATTTGCTTCAGATTGCCAAACAGTACAACATAGTATAGTACAACAGAAGAATAAGCCCTCTTCCTACTGCACTTGAAGTTTCAGAAGGTCTCATTTATGTGACTGTCCTATTCATCTATGCATTACAGATTGGCTAAGAATTGTTGTATTTTTAGCTACATTTTCCTATCTTTAATTAGTTGTCCAAAGGTGGTACAAGTCAACATGTCAGTGTGTGAGTACAATACATCTTGATCAGTGTTACTGCTCTAATTACTCTCCCCCATTCCTCTCAACATCTGCTCCGTTTCCCTAACCCATAGGACATACAATGAATATTACAACTGTGTTCTTCCCCCATTCCTCTTTTCATTTGTATCTTTGTCCACCTTCTCCCCCTTGGTCTTCTCCCCCAGTCCACACCTCAGGTACCAGCTTCCTGGTATTCATTTTGTTAGACTGTGAGTTAGTTGTTCAAAGGAGTTGTACCATTAGAATTCTTCCCTGCCTAGACCACACTTCAGTTAATACATTTGTGTAATGTGTTTGCTATACATTTATAATTTCTACTTATGAATAAAAATACATCTCTCTGAGCCTGACTTCCTTCACTGACATGACTTTTTCTAGGTCCATTCATTTCCTTACAAATGATGTAATATCATTTTTCCTAATGGATGAGTAACATTCCATTGTGTATATAAACCACATTTTCTTGATCCAGTCACCCACTGAGGGACAATGGACTATTTCCATGCCTTGTTTGTAGTGAAGGGTGCAACAATGAACATGGTTGTGCAAGTATCTTTACTGCATCCTGATTTGTATCTTATGCATAAATGACCAAGAATAGTATTGCTAGCTCATAGGGTAGTTCTCTGCCCCCTAAACTATTTAATATTAATGATACTTGTTGAAAAATAGACTTGTGGTATAAACTATTAAAACCATTAAACCATAAACTATCTATTACACATAGATCTCACTTGTTAAAGTTTGAAATGGCATAAAGGTTCCAAGTATCCTACAATAATCTCTACCTTTCACTTCATGAGTTCAGCCCAGGTCTTCCGTTTCTCTGTAGGACATGGGCCTGACACCTGCCTCTCTCTGCAAGGCTCTGGTCAGTGGGATATTTGTTGAAGATCCTATGCATTGGCTCCTTCCGTTGCATTGATGCCTACCAAGATTTGTTTTGCATTGTACAAGTGTGAATTGCAGTTGTAACATTTCATTTTCACCCAGGTGCTGATGGCTTACGCCTGTAAGACTTGCTGTTTGGGAAGCTAAGATCCGAGGAGCGTGATGCAAAGCCAATTGGAGCGGACAAATCCATGAGACTCTTTTTATCCAGCAAAAAGCCATGAAACTCTTTTTAGCTAGCAATTAAGCATCAAAAAGCCAGAAGTGGAAGTGTGACTCAAGTGGTAGAGTACCAAACTTGAGTGAAAAAGCCAAGCAAGAGCATGAGGCTTTGAGTTGAAGTCCCAGTGCTGGCACAAAAATAAATAAATAAGTAAATGTAAATATTACACTAACTGGTCCAGTATGAATATCTAGAAAAGGACAGGGTATTTCTCTGAAAAGAGAAATACAATAAAGTTGATTTTTTTCAGAAAAGATATCCAATTGAATGGATGGTACAAAGAAAACTAATGTGTAAGGGGAGTTTTATTATTTTTAACTTAGTAAAAACCATCTAGAGCCTTCAATGAGTTTGGTGACATGTTAAGTGTTTTTGAGATATCAATGCCATTAATCCTAACTACTCTTTATGGTAATACATTTTCAATGTGGCAAATCAGGAAACTGAGGCACAAAGGTGTGATGCAACTAGTCAAAAGCCACACAGCTAGCAAGAAGCAAAGAAGAGAGTCAGAATAGAGGCAGGCTGGTCCACAGTTTGTTCTCTTCCCACAATGCCGTCCTGTGTCTCTTTAGCCAGAGTGGGTGGTACAAACCTCCAATTAACACATCTACTTGGAAGCTGGAACAAAAGGCCCCAGCCTTTAAGTCACAGACTAAAAAATAATGAATGAATGCATAAGCTTAATTCATGTTTTAGTTGAGTTAAATTGCTTACGTTATCTGTGTTAGTCTCTTTCCGAATACTAGCTTTAACGTACTTTTATTTACTGATGTGATTCAATTGGACAAATGGGCTCTGCTCTACAAACAATGGCTCAAGAGGATCCTTGAACAGCAACGCTCTAGGCAGCACATCTGTTTATTGGCTATTTTAGCAAGGCCAAGGTTATCACCAACATGAAAAAATAGAAGTTGAATCAGATGATTTACCCAACTCTTTCTAAAACTAACACCCAGTGGTCACATATGTTTAGGCTCTGAGTGGCTTTGTTAGCTTTAGTTCATTTTATGACCAAAGATATACATACTCTTGACCTTACTTGTGCATTTCAAAATTGGAAAATGTAGAAAGAAAGTAGTTAAATAAGCCAAACCATCTGTAGTCTTGGCCAAACAACCTCTGATAAGTCATTTCTTTATGTAAAAGTACACAGTCCCTATATCCCTTCTGTTATCTCTTAAATCAATGAGTAATTTCTATATAGTGAATTCTCAGCTCCTAAGAGCACAGGTCTATGAACTTATTAATATAAACACCACAGAACCATGTGTGAGTTATATATCATTTCTATAGTCCAGGAGAGTTTACTTGTGCCCATTCTGATCATTCCTCTCCTCACCTAAACACAACTCCTGTTCTGATTTCTTTCCACACAGATTAGTTTTCCTGTGAATACACCTGCATTTAAAATGCCACAGTCATATAGTGTAACACAGCACATCAGAAAAACAAATAGTACTGCTTTTGAGATTGAAATCTAAGGTCTAATTTATGTAATACTTGGATTCATCCTACAGTATAAAATGCAATCTAGTAGTCAAATAATAACATTCCCATTTCATCACCTGCTGAGATACTGGTTTTAAAGATATTCTCTGAGAAGCAACAATGAATCTACAGATGCAGGGCTTCGGGGCGTTGTCACCCAGTTTATATGATTTTCTAATATCATGGTGTTCTCCCTTCCTTTACTCTCATGGCAAGTAAGAGTTGCACTAGAAACCTCCGAGAAAGGCAATCTGCCAGCTGTAATCATGGGTCATGTTGCCTTCTTTTCTCCGAGCCCTACTTTTAAAATACACATCAAATTCAAAATAAAAGTTACAATTTCACAGGACACTGGTTGCTTACACCTATAATTCTAGCTACTCAGAGAACAGATCCAGGGGATTGTAGCTTAATGTTAGCCTCAGTTGAAAAGCCCATGGGACGCCCTTTAAAAAAATAACCAGCAAAAAGCAGGGCTGGAAACGTGGCCCACATGGTAGAGCACCAATAGAGCGATCAAAGCTGAGCATGCATAAAAGGTGCTATTTCAAAAATTATCCCTTGCATTATACAGAAATCTAGATTAGAACAAGTTAAATAATATACTTAGGAATATCTTACCTTTCAAAAAAGGGAGTGTCCTTCCTTCCTTTCTTCCTCCCTCCTTCTTCCTTCTTTCCTTCATTCCTTTCTCTCTTTCTCTTTTTCTTTCTCCCTTTTTCTCTTTGTGCTGGCCCTGGGGCTTGAACTCAGAGCCTGGGTGCTGTACCTGACCTTTTTTGTTCAAAGCTAAACCTCTACCACTTAAGCCACAGCTCCACTTCTGGCTTTTTTTTTTTTTTTGGCAGTTAATTGGAGAAAGGAGCCTTGTGGACTTTTCTGCCCAGGATGGCTTTGAACCTTGATCTTCAGATCTCAGCCTCCTGAATTGCTAGGATTACAGCATGAGGCACCAGCACCCAGTGTCACTTCTTTATTTCTGTGGGGAAAAAAACCCCAAAGCTTCCCTATGACTTGATAACTTAAAACAATCATTTGTTAAGGTGTCTTAGTGGTCTGTGAGCTGATAAGATTCAGGTGCTCAGTTCTCCTTCGTGATTTCCAGCACCGCTGTAGTCAACTAACAGCTGGCAATGGTTGAATGTGAAGGTACCTCAAAGTCTCTCTACTCACGTCTCATGCTGGGTCTTGGCAAGCTACAGCAGCTAGAAAAGGCTGGCTGTCTTTCTCCATACAACTTCTCGGCATGGCTTATTGCTCTTCTTGTGGAATGGTGGTCTCTGAATGCCTAGACCATTTACATGTGGCTAGACGTTTCCCCTCCCCCACCAAATGAGTGATGTAAACAGTAAGGATAGAAGCTGCTGGCTCTCTGCTTCCCTCCCCTCACTACTCATGAAGAGTAGTGATTTATCACTGTCATCATATCCCGTGAGGTCACTGCACCAACCCCCAGAGTCAAGTGGAGGAGAACTAGGTGCCGGGGCTGGACGCTGGGTACAGTTAGCGAAGAACTTGCAGCCCTCCTTAACCACCACCATCAGCTTTATACTTTCGGATTTTCCCTGAGCACTCTCATTTCTGGGCTCAATGGGTCTTAATTCATCAACCTTACTATAAAGCTAAGTCATCTGTATGTCCAAGATCAGAGATCTCCTAAGTTTCAAGTATGTGATCTTCAACCAGTCCCCATCCTTGTTTGAAACTTCAACTTTTCATCTGCAGAATCTATCTTCTTTGCAGAAGGATTACAGGGGTCAGAGATGATGGCATACGTGCACGGGTAAAACCATGAGCAGTCATGGAAAGGTTAGGTTTTCTCTGGGTTACCGGGAAAATACTATGACCCGATACTTTTGAGAAAAAATGAGATGAAACACAGTTTCTTAAAAATAGCCGAGCTCCTCACTGTGTGATGTCTCCCGTGGTGACTAGGGTGAATCACCAGGTGAGAGCTACTGCCACCAGAAGTGAGCTGCTTGTACACTTTGATACCTAAACTGTATGCCCCTTGGAGGTGGTGACAGAGTAGCTACAGTTTAGTTGAGAATAAAAACTCATACCCAAAGTTATCATTATACAATATATGAAACATGGAGGATATGTTATTTAAGGTGCAGGTCTACCCACAAAGCTCTATGGTAATACAGAAGCATCTATCAATGATGAACTAGTTATATATCAATTACACACTAGTGCATGGGTGGGATGCAATGCATATTCGTCGAGATAATGTTTTTGTTGTTAGTATAAAGGTGATGTACAGAAGGATTACAGTTACATAAGTCAGGTAAAGAGTATATTGCTTCTTGGACAATGTCCTCTCTTTCCTCATTTCTCTCCCAGGGTTTCCCTCCCATCCTCACCCACAAGTTGTGTAGTTCATTTGCAATGTAGTGTCCAGTGAGGACCACTGCTGCATTTGTTCACCCTTCGCCCTCCAGCTCGGTGCCTCCCCTTCCACTCTGTTGAGATCATTCTGAAGCATTACCATAGGTCCATAGCTTCTCCCCTGGGAGAACTCAAACAGTGTAATTTCTTAGAAAGTCTAACTCGCTGTCCAACAAAATCAACACCAGGAAGAAGACACTCAAAAGAAGGGTGAAAGGGAAGTGGGCAGATGAATAAAGTGAAGACAGGTGGAGAATGAATTATTAAAATTTGGTGCATATCCTAAAAAGTTGAGGAAATTGTGGGCAGGGCTGGGTTGAGAGTTGGGGAGAAGGATGGAAAGGACAGGGCTGACCCAGATGCACTGGGCTCATGAATTGCTCTGTTGAATGGCAATTCCTTGGCACAACTACTTAAGGAAAATATCCATATATATGCTATATATATTTAAAAAAGAATTACCTCAGGTCCAAAAACTTACTATGAAAACTATTGGTCTGGTTGTTCTATTTTTAACTGCGTTGGAGAATTTGTTCTAGCATAAATTATCTTCCTGAAAGATGTATATTTACTATTTCATTGTATGATCCACAAATCTGACCTGAAATCAGAAGTAGAAATGTTAAAGTAATTACATTGAGAAGTCAATTTAATGAATACTCAATATGTGAAAGCATTATTTCTGTAATCTTTTTTATTACCCAATGTATCATTTTTATTGTTAATTTACTTATGCTATATAGTTCTAGAATGAATTATAATCTTCCCCCCCCCCTTGGATTTTCAAGAATGATCTGCTATCCACAGAAGCTTTCATTTGAAATAGTTTTTATACTTGTTAAAGGGAATCTACTTGTGACTGATGTGCTTTGGAAAATTTCCCTAGAGTCTTCCCCTTGTTATATCATACATGTGTTTAAGCTAGCCCTCGCTGTTTTGCAGTCCAAACTCTTCCAACTCAACCTTCCAGTGTGGCCACGCCGCAATTGTGCTGTTGACAATCACTTAATGGCTGTGGTCTTCTAAGTACCACATTCTGAGTAGGAAAGCAGCCTTTGCCTAATGCATATATTGTATGTCTCAGATCCTGGGGGAGGGGTCTATAATGAGACTGGTGATGGTGGTCATTGCATGATTTTGTCCACCCCGCGCCCAACTTAGATACAAAAGAAGAAGCAACATGTATATTTACATTTCAATTTTCAAGCCAAGTAAGCTATTTTTTTCTTTAAAATATGCAGAGAAAATGTTCGTTAAGAACAAAGCATCTGACATTACCAGTTAGCTTCAGCTTCAACTTCTATGAAGAGTTTCCAACATGAATGTGGCTTAAACTTTATATTATATGCTTGATATAATAACCTTCAACTTGGGGCTGGGAAGGTGGCTCAGTGGTAGAGCACTTGCCTTGCATGCCTGAGGCCCTGGGTTCGATTCCTCAGCACCACATAAGCAAAAAGAAAAAAGC